>NC_088652.1:21375944-21397944 GCF_964019385.1 Sycon ciliatum | reverse complement strand
ATGGACAGATGAGTGCCGACAAGCCTTCCAAGAGGTCAAGCAGGTGCTGTCATCCCAACAGGTGCTCACACACTATGATCCGACACTGCCCGTTCGTCTCGCAAGTGATGCGTCACCATACGGGGTTGGAGCAGTCTTGTCGCACATCCTGCCATCTGGAGAAGAGCGACCGATCGCATATGCCTCTCGAAAGCTCTCGAAAGCGGAACAGGCATACTCGCAGATCGACCGTGAAGCGCTCGCAATAGTGTGGAGTGTGAAACGCTTCCACAACTACCTGTACGGCCGGCATTTTGAGCTGCTCACGGACCACCAGCCGTTGGTATCAATCTTCCACCCGAGGAAAGGCCTGCCTGCTATGACCGTAGCACGTCTTCAACGCTATGCGATGTTCCTGGCCGGACATGACTACACGATCATGTACCGCCAAACAGACAAGCATTGCAACGCCGACGGATTGTCACGCCTGCCGGTAGGAAATCCTCCAGTTCCAGATACGGCAGAGGAAGCGGTCAACATGTTCTACATGGACCAATGCAAACAACTCCCAGTAACAGCGGAGCAGATCAAGGAGGCAACAGCCAGCGACCCGCTATTGCGTGAGGTCCATCGCTATGTGCAACAAGGTTGGCCGAAGTCGTGCCCAAGAGCAGAGCTACAGCAGTACTTCCAACGCCGCAACGAGCTCAGCGTTAGCAACGAGTGCTTGCTATGGGGCAATCGCGTCATCATTCCGCCGGACCACCGGAAAGCTGTCCTGACAGAGCTTCATGAAGGCCATCCAGGAATGGTACGAATGAAGGCATTGGCGAGAAGCATCCTCTGGTGGCCGGGCTTGGACGGCGACATAGCAGACGTAGTCAAAGCATGCCTCGGATGCCAAAGTGTTCAGAGCGAACCTGCTGCAGCACCAGTGCACCGATGGAGCATGCCAGACCGCGCGTGGCAGCGCGTCCACGTAGATTACCTTGGTCCATTGCGGCAAACGATGTGGCTCGTCATTGTCGATGCCTATTCAAAATGGCCCGAAGTCATTCCGATGCCTTCCACAACGTCTTTGGCTACCATCGCGAGTCTCAGGACAGTATTCGCCAGATATGGTTACCCAGACCTTATCGTCAGCGACAATGGTCCACAATTTGCATCTGCAGAGTTTGCCGAGTTCCTCGCCTCGAACGGCATCGCTCACAGACGCTCAGCGCCGTATCATCCAGCGACGAACGGCCAAGCTGAAAGGTTCGTCCAGACCTTTAAACGGGCAATCCAGGCAGTACCGCAGTCAACGCCTGCACAGATTGCTGCTGACCGGTTCTTGATGAGCTACCGCCGAGGAGTCCATCCGGCTACAAAGGCAACGCCTGCGAAGCTGTTCCTAGGCCGTCAGCTACGATCACGTCTGGATTTGTTGCGACCGTCAACGGCACACCGGAACGCCAAGACGCCCACCGAAGAGCCTGCTGGCAAGGCACGATCCTTCGAGGTTGGAGGCGCCGTTCTAGCACGCGATTACCGGAACGTCAACCATCCCGGATGGATCCCAGCGACCATACTCGAGAAGCTTGGGTCTCGTACGTACATGATTGTCACCAGCCAAGGTGCACAGTGGAAGCGACACCTGGATCAGCTACGTGCGGGACACCCGTCCTTCCTAGTGGATGAGCCGACACAATCTGTGGCTGCACCATGTCTCCCTCCAGTGTAGCACCCGACCGCAGCAGAAGCACCCGAGCCTGAGCCGGCTGCAGTGCCACAACAGCACGAGGCTGACGCTACCAACGACACAATTGACGCCTCACCGACTCCGACTCTACGCCGATCGCTGCAGACACGCAAGCAAGTGTCTCGCTTGGGCCTGTAGAAAGTAGAAACAACCCCGGTCATGTTGATCATGTCGGAACTACACATCACTGGATGCTCATGTTTCTCTGTCTCAATCTTCATCTTGACGTTTACGATCTTTGCTCTAGTCCTAGAAGTATGTTCCATTTTAGAAGGGAGGACTGTGGTGTTTGTAACCACAGACATTGTGAATCACCTGAGGGCCAGACTATTGTTGGTAATGCTAGACCTTATGGAAGTGTCGAATGACCGCACTTGGCATTCATCCATTCATGCATGCTAGCTATCTCGTGTGTTTGGACTACCTCCATTAACTTCCTTTTATATTGCTCTACTCTGTAATATTCAACCAGTTGCGTACTGGACAAGTGAACTACGGGTGTGCTTTGTTTTGGGTGTTGTGAGTCACGGACTAAAACACTACAACCACCATCACTGATCAGGTGCATTGTACACAATTCTGTAGCCTACATACTAGAACTGTGGTATAATCGTGTAGTTATGCTCCTACCTCCGAGAGGATGCCAAATTATGCTCCAAATTTTTAACCATCAAATTATGCCAATAATTATGCCGGCATAATTCGCCGGTGCCTAACGTGCGGGCGTGGTTGACATTCTGGCTCTGATAATATACATTATTGTTTCATTCCTCAATGTACCACACCCGGCTTTGTTTCACTATGTTTGTCTCGTGAAAGCGAAAAAAGAAAACGTGGAGCTTCACTCACCCAGGCAGCGATAGAGGAAATCCACTGCTTGTCGATTTCCGGACAGCACAAAGTCCAATATGTCACGATCTGTGTGCTTTATAGTTGCCTCGTCGAGAGCTGGATTCAGCTTCTTCACAACTCTCTCCACTTGCTGTACGTCTGTACTTGTAAAGCTGCCGTCCATTGTAGCCTCCCTCAGCCATCTTGTCATGCAGGTCTCTATGGCAACACCCAACCCCAAGCACCCCCCCCCCCCCACACACACACACAAACGCCCCCCCCCCCAACACACACACAAACAAGCGCGTACACACACACAAACGCGCGCACACACACACAAACGCGCGCGCACACACACACAAACACACAGACGCACACACACACACACATACATCGCACTGTTATAATGGAGAATGGCGAGGTAATGACTTTACCCATTAAACAATATTGAATGGATAAAGTCATGACCTTGCCATTATACAATGCAGTATCAACACCAGCAAGTCCCAAATCCCATAGCTCAATAACGACCGATCGCATGAGGCGACACAACAACAACTTGCCTTCCCACTGGACTCATCAAACAAATCTCCTTCTCGGATGTCTTCACGCGGATCTTGGCTGAGAGGAATGAAACTGAAGACTCCACTCCGATCGACTGTACTTGAGCATGTTATATTGGCTAAGCACTACCTGAAGTACCAGACCGCCATGGCGTCATACATCACTAGCCATGCATCCACTGGGCTCCAGGCGCGAACAGCCGGCTGTGGTGAGAAGGAGAGCTCTGCGCTAGAGTGTAATTTTCAAAAGGCCTTTGCAACTTTGAGAGCGTGTGTGGGTATATCTCCAGTTGTGTTTTACCGCCATATGAGTCAAGCACAGGGGTGGGGATTTGAAGAAGAGGTTGGCGCGACTTCGACGATACTTGGGGAATTGTGTGTTGCTCCCTACATAAGAACTCCTGCTTTTCCTGCCCACTTGAATTCTCACTTGACTGACTTACGATTGCCATCCAGAGCACACGAGAAGTCCATTGAACCTGCAACTCGGCAAACCTGCAAAAAAGCACCACTCCCTCTCGCACATTGTTGTCCCAAGCGCGTGCTGGCGAATTAGATGGTTTGGAGGCAACAGTGTTGTGATTGGCGAATGGTCCTCAGCGTTTGTTCAGCACCTCCATGAGCGACACTGACTCACGCTGCTGCATGTTGGTCGCGCTGGAAACGGAGCGTCTCTGTAAGTTTGTATCCATGGTGATGTTTGTGCCTGGAGAACATTATAAGTAGTGCTCTTCAGGCACAATCTTCCTCAGCATACTCAAGTTCAGCTCAAGAGGGATGAATCTGATGAATCTCCCAAAACACTGTGTATTAAGCAGGGAGTGGTGCTTTCTTGCAGGTTTGCCGAGTGGAAGGTTTGATGGACTTCTCGTGTGCTCTGGATGGCAGTCGTCAGTAAGTCAAAAGCGCAAGCTCCCGTATGCAGCAACGCACAATTCTCCTTTATTTAGAGTATTATTACAATTAGGGTATAGCACTGTGAATAGCCTATAATGCAGTAAAAGTGTCCGCCTTGCCAACACAGAAATCTACAAGGAGAATGCACGGGCGTCCAGTTATGGAAGAGCTCGTACAGTATTCCTACCCAGCAACCTGAACCGAGCTAACCAGGCAACAATTCGTGAATGAATGAATGACTTCTTACCGTTTCTGGGTGTCACTGCTGGGATAGTAGCGGCAGGTGTACTCGGAATGAAAAATAACAGATTAAACACCACCACCACCACCAGCAGCAGCAGGGTAGCGGACATTGCCGGCTGCCGAGCTGTTGCAGCGAAGGCCATCGCGGATGTCTCTCTCAGGCTTCGAAAGAACAGCGTCAGGCCCAAATGTAACGTCTATGACGGGGGATGTTGCTGTGACGCTACTGGGATGTTTTCAGAGCACTATTGTGATTACAAGCTTTCTTCTTTCCCACCAAACTCGACTGAAAACTTTAGTGAAGAAAAAGGGAGCGAGCAGTAGCTTTTATAGGCAGATAGCGAGAGTCTTCTACCAGGAATGGTCAGGGGAAACGCAGAGCAGCGAGAAGAAGAAGGGCCAAAATTAGGTGTGTGTCATTGTGGGCAGAAGAATGGGAAAGGAACCGATTCTCATGAAGATTCCATTGGATAATATGGAGACGAAGACGCTGAATATAATGCCGGCAGTGAGCGTGAGAGAGTACTGGGGAAAATAGCTGTTGAAAATTCCAAGGAAAGACCGTGAGGATATGTTTAGAAAATATCTAGGTGAATGGAATGGATCCGGAGACGACAGCTGTGTGGAACAACCTCGGAATGGAGCTCGCGTTTTCAGGTACGTTTGATCAGAATCTGACGGTTCGGTTGTCAATGTTTTTTCGGATCACATGATCCAAACGCGAGCGCTTTATACCGTGAGCTTGGATTTGCGAGGCCGATGACATGTCAGCGCTGTCGTGAGCTGTACCGTGACACGTATCCTCGTTGTGTCCTTCTTTCTGAGTGGTCCTTTGGATTCGTTTATGAAGCAATTCGCTCCGGATTTGAGCCTCAGTATGCCAACGGGACACTATGCACTATGCGAAAGAAATAGAATCCGGTTCTTTTCAGATCCTGTGAAGATGATCAGGAATGGATACGCACAAGGCAACACAAGTGCCATGCCTGAGGCGAACCGTGTATTGCAGGTCGCTGTCGGAAAGGTGCAAACACAAGTTTGGTCACAGGTGTGTTGAAGGAGTGGATCTATGTGAGGCAGTGTTCTGGCGCTGCCCAAAAGACTCGTCGTTGACCTATACCCGGCTATACTCGTCGTTCGACTTTCCCCGGCTACAGACCATTTTGTGAGTTGATCACTTTGGTGCACAAATTCCATATCTCGCCGCGTCTTGGTTGAAATGGACTTACCCGCAAGCGAATTTGACATTCATCTAACACTGACGTTCGGTGAGAGAACATTAATTTTGTCTAAACAATTCGTCAGCCCCCTATCCTACTCGATCGAGGTGCAATAGCCAGCTGCATGTCTTTGTTGCATGATCGCTTGGTCTCCTTTCCCATCCAGCACACGCCTCCGGTAAACCCTAGCGACAGATGCAGCGCCTTACAGTGGGGGTGAGTGGATAAGTCTCACAACCACTTGCACAAGTGCCCAGAAACCCCATTAGCCGCACCAATGTACCCCTTGTGCCTGGCCATAAGTTCCCAGTTGACTGTGGGTTGCAGCACGGTTTGAAAAACCGCTCCGAGTCAGGACTTGAACCAGGTGCCTCTCGTGTCCCAATCATGGTCTTTGACCAACCCACTGTGCCTGTCTGGTTTAGGGGTTACTGGGTGTTAGCGGCCGTCGTGAGTTCCCTTCGGAAACGGACACGATAATTAAATTTACTTTAGCTTTACTTGCAAGACTCAGTGCAAGTTGTGGACCAGTACAAAGCCAAAGCCAAGGTCTTGTGGAATGCGTGTGTACATGAATATTGTTTGGCTGGTGATCGGGAAAGCGAGACATTGCAATTAAATTCTCTTCCATCTTAGCTTACTTGCTTTTGCAATGTCTTTTGGAACGCGCGTGTATATGATCAATGTTTGTATTAGTGGGGCCGCAGGAGTTAACTTTGGATAATAAGTACATTGGATACTACGTACTTATTCCCACACCCCGACTCGCGAGGGAGTACGTCTTATCTGAGGTCCACTTAGTTCCAGTAGAGAAACAATGAAAGCGACTCAACTCTGCAGGATAGCTGAAAGGCGAAACATGTCAACTCATATTCATCTTCAGGGGATCCCACAGCACAAGTCGGTCCAGGGAGTGACTAGTCAGTCAACAGCTAGGACGAACCGTACTTACTTTTTGGCAACCTGAATTTCGTGCTCGCTTGTATAGCATATTGGCACGGACATGCACTTGAGGGTTACGTTACATTGTACACGTCTAGCAAGGTTTATTCACTTTCCAAATTTTACTCATACATGTTTTGATTACGTTTCTGTTCTGGACTGCTCATTGTCCATTTGTGCATGATTTTGGTGCTGAACTTGAGATAATTATAACTGATGCATCTTAGACTTCGATATCATTATGACATCAAAATGGTCTGTCAGGCATTCTTGCCTCTCAGCTATCAATGATGCATCTTGGCCATATCATCATGACATGATAAATTGGTCCGTCTGTCATTCTCGCCTTCTCAGGCCTCCAACGCATCTAACAATGCTACCTGGGATGTTGCTTGGTGAGAGTCGATGTCATGTGTTCTGTATGATCCGTGTTGTATTATCAATAGTATACAAAATATAGTATAATCTCCCTGGTAGCTCGTGATGCAAGGATTAGAAAACGTAGCATGCTCATTGTCACTACGTAGTACGAAGAGTTATGATTGTACTGTTGACTAGTATTGTACATGCTCGTGTACGTCACTTTCACTGTCAGCTTGTGCGTGATGAAACCAGAGTTGTTTTGGTCTGCTTCTTGTTCTTCCCTGGTCTTGTTTTGTGTGCATGTGCTGTGTCTCAGTCTGTCTCTGACTTAGTGTGTGTGACCAATTTCTGCCTTGTGGGTTGTCTGTTGCTACTCGCAGCGTACCCCGCCGCATGTCAAGTTGTCTTTAAAACTTGTTTGTGCCCTTGAACAAACACACACGAAGGTTGGGGTAAATACTAACTACATGACTCACTAAAAGCATAACAGAGTGGACTTCATGCTACCCATTTTACTTACATGTACATGCAAGATACAGTCAGGAGTCAAGAGCTTATACACTATTGAAATATGTACTTGAGAGACAGAATAATGATATGTTAGTCATGACCAGCAAGTCACGAAACCGTATAAAGGAGGTAAGTAGAAAACAGAATGCAGACCAGCAGAAACTATACAGTACATGTGTAAGGGTGCCAGTGGAGACATCGTTACTGCATAAAGAAAGACATGGCTATTAAATTCCACACTCTGATACCTTGTACTAGCAAGAAGAAAAATAGAAAACAATCTTGGATAGTTGTTCAGCGACAATGCAGAACAGAAATTACAGCCGAACAAACACACACACACACACACACACACACACACGCATACACACACACACACACACACACACACACATACACACACACACACACATACACCTTTGACCTTTGACCTTTGACGCCCATCGCCGGAGGCGATGATAGCAATGCTACGGCAGAAGCCATAACAACTTGTGCTGGGATTGCACCATTCAACAGCTTGCAAGGCTGAAGAATTGACCGTCACTGTTCAGCCTGGTCTACACCATACAGCTATTAGCAAGAAGAAAAATAGAAAACAATCTTGGATAGTTGTTCAGCGACAATGCAGAACAGAAATTACAGCCGAACAAACACACACACACACACACACACACACACACACACATACACACACACACACACACATACACACGCACACACACACACACACACACACATACACACACATACACACACACACACACACACACACACACACACACACACACACACACACATAGTAGGTACATACACACATGCACCACCACCATTACCAGATTTGAACAGCGCAGAATATGTTTACCGCTGGGCGAGAAGAAAACCAAGGTGGAATTAGACGACGAATCTATTGAGTAACACTTGTTGTCAAAACAATCAGTTCCTTGTCTTCAAGAAACTTAGGCTATAATATTCGTGAAATACTGAAATTGTGCAGTTCGAAACTTGAGCAAAGAGAAGATGGATTAACATGTGTATGGACTACCATTGCTATAGCCTCGCAATTCTTCTAACATGCACGGTAATCATGTGATCTCCAGCTGCCAATGTTAACTCCATTACTGGTAGTCCACTCACAGATACTGGTCAGTGAATATAGTACAGTGCATGGTTGGTGTGGGCAGTACTCTTTCCTACAGTTCTATCATCCTGAGCGCGTCTGGCCTGTTCCTTGTTGTCCATCTTCCAATATCAACGTACACTGTTATAACCATTTCAGATGCTAAAACTGTGGACACATTTCTTGAATCTCAAGAATCGAGGTGCTAGCCCAGCCTGTATATGCATTACTGGCGGCATGGTGCGGAACACTTCCAACATGTACTGTGATGGTGTGATCTCCAGCTGCAATGTTAGCTCCAATGCTGTACGTCGACTCACAGATACCAGTCAGTACGGCTGGGACAATTGTGTTGTCGTCACTGCTCTGGTACATGGCTATATCAATCTTGGTAGGTCTAGCACACTCCCTGTTGTCGATCTTCAAGTACCAACGTGCAGGCTTGCCTGCTCCAATTGTGCGTACAGCACCAGAATAGGACAACTTCAGAACAGTGTTGGCATGCTTCTTTCTGAACGTCACTGATGCAATCTGTCCTACATCCAGGTCATTGTTGATAGCATGCCGACTCTGATACTTGTATCCAAGAGTTCGAAGATTACAACCTGTGCCCAGATACTGAAATGTACCAAAAAGCACAAACGGCAAAGAAAACCAGTCAAACTAATTCCACCTGAAATGTATGAAAGAATTCTAGGGAAATAAGGAAGATAAAAGGGGTCGCTTCTCTGCTTCACTATTCTTGCTGTCCTTTCTGTGAATAGGATAGGGACCATAAGCGTGTCCTGTGAATAGTATAGGGCTCATGAGCAGTGATCAACGGCATAGTGTGCTTCTTCTGTATCAGCCCTCCTCGCTCTGACGAAGCAACAAGTGTGAAGTACTTATAGAGAATGGCCAGTGCAGCAAGAAGACTTTGAGGTCGCTAGTGCCAAGCGGTAGAAAGCGTGGCCGTGTTGTGTTGACGAGGCATGCCAATTTGGCCTGAGAATGGCTTCTGGCCGGGTTCACGAGGAGCTGACTTGCTTGAGTTCTGCATTCAGAAATCGTGAGTCTGGCACACTGACGCTGGCTGACATTTTCGCCCCATCGGATGTCATGTGGACATCTGCTTAGCAGCTTCCACCAAAAACAAAACACCCAAACAAAACACCCAGCAGTGCAGCTGGTATCACATGATGTGCCATTGGAGGGTATCACGTGATACAGTATTTGTTAAAGAGACAATGTGGAGAGGGACAATGCTGTGAAAAACACTATACATTACTCTATTGGAGGGGTATCACGAACAGATTCACCGCATGCACTATTACACTATCACTGCTAAATTGCTCAATGACGTGCCAATGCCTTGTGAGGCGTCTGCTGGCTACACAGGTCTTTGATTCTGCCTGTTGGAAACGAATGTGTTTCACATTCAAAAGCCTGTAAAATAAATTTGGTTATTGCCCTCTAAGTACTCCTGGCGGTGTCGGAGGTTGATCCTGTTAGCTTGGCTCCAATTCTAGCTGGAAGGTTAGCGGTGGCTTGAAATAGGAATCCCATAGTGTAACCTACTGGTATATGCCAAGTGCTGCAGATAATAATCGTGATGGTACTGGATGCTTTAGCCTTGGTCGCTCGACCTTGAATATTCCCGGGTGCCACGCTATGCCGTAAGCACTCATGGAGAAAGTGGATGTTGCCAGAACGCTCGTTCAGTTTGAATCGGGTGCGGATCAAATAATCCAGATCACAGACCTGGTCTTCAGAGAATCTCCGCTTCAGGTACGAGAAAATTCTACTTGTAGTCAGAGACTGTTCTAGGATGTATTGATAGAAGCACAACAGAGAACCAACGGACACCGATTCGTTTTGAAAGATACGTTTTCCTCCGGAATTCATCAGTGACGATTTCCGGTAGATGACATGAAAGAATGCTCAAAGCAGTTCATGATAGCAGAAAATAAAGCTACTACAGGTGTGAAATAACAGTAGCAAGGTGGGAGCAAGGAAAATGGTGCAAAGAACAGCACATGGCCAAGGTAAAACACACAGTACACTAGTACAGATTCACAACCTGAAAAGAGGAGCAAGGTGTGACTTGAACAAAGACAGTGGAGTAATGGTCTGCTTCTGCCTGCAGAGGTTGGGCTGCTGAGTGTGAACTATACAAACAGATTATAGCACCTTCAAATGCATGTCGTTCACGTAGCGTCATTGATATAATGTGCAATGTAGAAAGAAAAGCCGTGACATTTGTAAGATGCTCCATTACTGGTAGTCCACTGACAGATACTGGTCAGTGAATATAGTACAATGCATGGTTGATGTGGGCAGTACTCTTTCCTACAGTTCTATCATTCTTAGTGGGTCTGGCCTGTTCCTTGTTGTCCATCTTCCAAAGTACAAACGCACACTCTGATAAAAAATTATAGATGCTAAAACTGTGGACACATTTCTTGGATCTCAAGAATTGAGGTGCTGCGCCAGCCTGTATATGCATTACTACCGGCATAGCCCGGAACACTTCCAACATGTACAGTGATGGTGTGATCTCCAGCTGCAATGTTAGCACCACTGCTGTACGTCGACTCACAGATACCAGTCAGTACGGCAGGGATGTAGGTGCTGTCGTCACTGCTCTGGTACATCACCATATCAATCTTGGTAGGTCTGGCACACTCCTTGCTGTCGATCTTCAAGTACCAAGGCGCACCTGTACCTGCTCCATATGTACGTACAGTACCAGAATAGGACAACTTCAGTACAGTGTTGGTATGCTTCTTTCTGAACGTCACGGATGCAATCTGTCCTACATCCAGGTCATTGTCGATAGCATGCCGGCTCTGATACTTGTATCCAAGAGTTCGAAGATTACAACCTTTGCCCAGATACTGAAATGTACCAAAAAGCACAAACGGCAAAGAAAATCAGTCAAACTAATTCCACCTGAAATGTATGAAAGAATTCTTGGGAAATAAGGAAGATAAAAGGGGTCGCTTCTCTGCTTCACTATTCTTGCTGTCCTTTCTGTGAATAGGATAGGGACCATAAGCATGTCCTGTGAATAGTATAGGGCTCATGAGCAGTGATCAACGTCATAGTGTGCTTCTTCCGTATCAGCCCTCCTCGCTCTGAAGAAGCAACGAGTGTGAAGTACTCATAGAGGATGGCCAGTGCAGCCAGAAAGAAGACTTTGAGGTCGCTAGTGCCAAGTGGTAGAAAGCGTGGCCATGTTGTGTTGACGAGGCATGCCAATTTGGCCTGAGAATGCCTTCTGGCCGGGTTCATGAGGCGCTGACTTGCTTGAGTTCTGCATTCGGAAATCACGAGTCTGGCACACTGACGCTGGATGACATCTTCGCCCCACTGTTTAGCAGCTTGAATATCTGTGTAGCAGCTTCCACCAGAAACAAAACAACACCCAGCAATGCAGCCGGTATCACATCCTGTACTTGTTGTATCATTCGTATCATGCCTGTCATGATTGTCTGAAGCTATTGTCTGTGTTGCGGTTGACTTCACTCTTTAGTACTATTGACTGGCTTTTCATACAATACCTATTGATGCCTAGAGACATACTGTCCAGCCTTCCCTTACTGCGCTTATTGATACACTATCCAGCTGTCAAGTGGCTCTCCTTCCGCCCTCTATCTCGCTATACTCTTCTTCTCACTCTATACGTCCGTGTCTTCTTTACAGTAAAATCAGTTCAGTGACTGACGAGTTCCACATCACAACAACAGTAAGTACTATTGGAGGGTATCACGTGATACAGTATAACATTTTGTTAGAGAGACAATGCGGAGAGGGACAATGCGGAGAGGGACAACGCGGCGGTGACAAACACTATACACTACACTGTTGGAACGGTGTCACGATCAGATTCACCGCATGCGCTATGACACCATCACTGCTAATTTGCTTATTGACGTGACAATGCCTTGTGAGGCATCTGCTGGCCACATAGGTCTTGATTCTGCCTGTTGGAAACGAGTGTGTTTCACATTCAAGGAAGCTTTAAGGAATTTGTGTGATGCCGCCTCACTACTCTGGGCGGCATCAGAGGTTGATCCTGTTAGCTCAGCTCCATTTCCAGCAGGCAGGTTGGTGGTGGCTTGAAACAGACGCTCCGTAGTGCAACCTACTGGTGTATGCCAAGTGCTGCAGACAATAAGCGGGATGGTACTGAACGCTTTAGGCTTGGGCGCTCGACCTAGAATATTCCCGGGTGCCACACCATGACGTAAGCACTCATGGAGAAAGTGGATGTTGCCAGATTGCTCGTTGAGTTTGAATCGGGTGCGGATCATATAATCCAGGTCACAGACCGGGTCTTCAGAGAGTCTCAGCTTCAGGTACGAGAAAATTCTATTTGTAGTCAGAGAGAGTTCTAGGAAGTATTGATAGAAGCACAACAGAGAAGCAACGGACACCGGTTCGTTTTGAAAGATACGTTTTCCTCCAGAACTCATCAGTGACGATTTCCGGTAGATGACATGAGAGAATGAACAAAGCAGCTCATGGTAGCAGGAAATGGAGCAACACCAGGTGTGAAATAACAGTAGCAAGGTGGGAGCCAGGAAAATGGTGCAAAGAACAGCACATGGTCAAGGGAAAACACACAGCACACTAGTACAGATTAACAACCTGAAAAGAGGAGCAAGGTGTGACTTGAACCAAGACAGTGGAGTAATGGTCTGCTTCTGCCTGCAGAGGTTGAGCTGCTGAGTGTGAACTATACAAAACAGATTCTAGCACCTACAGCTGCCAATGTTATCTCCATTACTGGTAGTCCACTCACAGATACTGGTCAGTGAATATAGTACAATGCATGGTTGGTGTCGGCAGTACTCGTTCCTACAGTTCTATCATTCTTAGTGGGTCTGGCCTGTTCCTTGTTGTCCATCTTCCAATATCAACGTACACTCTTATAACCATTTCAGATGCTAAAACTGTAACCGTTACACCTTCATCTGCCTTCCTATCACTGCACACCTATGTACGCGCCTATCACTGCACACCTATGTACGCGCCTATCACTGCACACCTATGTACGCGCCTATCACTGCACACCTATGTACGCGCCTATCACTGCACACCTATGTACGCGCCTATCACTGCACACGTATGTACGCGCCTATCACTGCACACCTATGTACGCGCCTATCACTGCACACCTATGTACGCGCCTATCACTGCACACCTATGTACGCGCCTATCACTGCACAACTATGTACGCGCCTATCACTGCACACCTATGTACGCGCCTATCACTGCACACCTATGTACGCGCCTATCACTGCACACCTATGTACGCGCCTATCACTGCACACCTATGTACGCGCCTATCACTGCACACCTATGTACGCGCCTATCACTGCACACCTATGTACGCGCCTATCACTGCACACCTATGTACGCGCATATCACTGCACACCTATGTACGCGCCTATTACTGCACACCTATGTACGCGCCTATCACTGCACACCTATGTATGCGCCTATCACTGCACACCTATTTACGCACCTATCACTGCACACCTATGTACGCGCCTATCACTGCACACCTATGTACGCGCCTATCACTGCACACCTATTTACGCACCTATCACTGCACACCTATGTACGCGCCTATTACTGCACACCTATGTACGCGCCTATCACTGCACACCTATGTACGCGCCTATCACTGCACACCTATGTACGCGCCTATCACTGCACACCTATGTACGCGCCTATCACTGCACACCTATGTACGCGCCTATCACTGCACAGCTTGTGCGCGCCTATCAGTTGCACACCTTGTGCAACTTCTAGCACTTACTGTTCACGGCTAACCTTGGCACCTGTTATTCTACTTACTGTATAAAAACTGCTTCTTTACTAATAAAGAGACGATTCTTCCTCAGCTGACTAAGTGAGACGTTTACATTGGTAGCAAAGAGGATGGTTTTCGATGGTTATCTTCAATTTGCACTGCTGTCTTATCGTTCCTGGCACTCAGTTTACTGGTTTTCGCCGCTATTCGGGAGCTGCTGCGAGTTGCTAGGCTATTAGCTAACGGTCCAACGCAAAATCACAGTACCTGTGGCTCCTTGGAAGGGCATTGGAGCCGCGGTCAACCAGAATCGGCCTACCTCGAGACGTCGGTCTTGTACGAAGGAGCCTCAAGTGTTCAGTGGCGAGGCAAACCGGTTCAAGGAGTGGTCTTTCGCTGTCAAATTGGCTCTCAAGTCCCTGGAATTAGGCAGTTCGGATAGAGAAGTGAACTATGCCACTAGTTTCCTTGTAGGCAACGCTCGCCTTTGGCTCATCTCTTCCCTGGAAGCTGATGAAACCTTTCCTGACTGGCCTTCACTAAGAAATGCGCTTGCTAAGGTATACGGTCCAAGCCTTCAGGTTCCTGAGTTGGACGAGCATTCAAGAGCGCTGCTGTTCACCAACGGGCTGTACGGCGATGTCCGAGAACAGGTACTTCGTGACCATCCGAAAACCTTGTTGGCGGCCATACAGTCAGCTCTAACCTGCGTCGTTGTTAGTTCCGTACTCGATGCCCAGAGTCGCCCAGTTGCCCGGAGTCGCCCAGTTGCCCGGAGTCGCCCAGTTGCCCGGAGTCGCCCAGTTGCCCGGAGTTGCCCAGAGTCGCCCAGTTGCCCAGAGTCACCCAGTTGCCCAGAGTCGCCCAGTTGCCCACTTACCCAGCTACCCAGTCGCGGAGTCACCCAGTCAGCTAATGGGTCTCATCTCACCCAGTCAGGTAATGACAATGCATATTGCCTAAACCTGCCGACAACCTTACGCTGCCACCCTGTGTTCAATGTGACGCGCTGAAACCATACGAAGTGAACGCAATTCCTGGGCGCCGCCAGCCGCCTGAGCCTACAACTGATTTGGACGGCAACACAGGGTACATTGTGGAGGAAATCTTGGATCACCGAGTATGCAATGGCACACCCGAGTTTGGTTAAGTGGAAGGGTTATGATGAGCCCACCTGGTAGCCAGAGACTTTTCTCAAGGACGAGTCCGGAAGAACATTGTTCCACTTGTATTTCATTCTATTGTGTTTTGCACAATCGAGAGGGGGATGGTGTGACCGTTACACCTTCGTCTGCCTTCCTATCACTGCACACCTATGTACGCGCCTATCACTGCACACCTATGTACGCGCCTATCAGTTGCACACCTTGTGCAACTTCTAGCACTTACTGTTCACGGCTAACCTTGGCACCTGTTATTCTATTTACTGTATAAAAACTGCTTCTTTACTAATAAAGAGACGATTATTCCTCAGCTGACTAAGTGAGACGTTTACAAAAACTGTGGACACATTTCTTGAATCTCAAGAATCGAGGTGCTGAGCGCGCCTGTATGTGCATCACTGGCGGCATAGCCCGGAACTCTTCCAACATGTACTGTGATGGTGTGATCTCCAGCTGCAATGTTAGCTCCAGGCGCGTGCTCGGCGATGGGCACGGGGGGCACGTGCACCCCCCAAAAATTTTCAATCTGGGTAATTGCAATTGTAATGTATGCAAATATGCTCAAAAATTCAAGAAAGGTTGCAAAGAAATTGCAGAAAATTGCCGGGGGGGGCTCCCCTCGGCTCCCGTGCACCCCCCTAGTTGGGGGGCCGAGCACGCCCCTGAGCTCCACTGCTGTATGTCGACTCACAGATACCAGTCAGTACGGCTGGCATGGGGGTGTTGTCGTCACTGGTTTGGTACATCATTATATCTATCTTGGTAGGTCTGGCACACTCCCTGTTGTCAATCTTGAAGTACCAGCGCGTAGCTGCTCCTCGTGTGCGTATATTGGCAGAATAGGATAACTTCAGTACAGAGTTGGCATGCTTCTTTCTGAATGTCACTGATGCAATCTGGACAGGGGATGGAGTTGGATTGGGCAGAGCGAATCGTATATGTCGATCATGGAACCTTCACTCCCTCATCTTCTCCACGATCGGATGTACAGCGACTAAAACCTAGAGTCGATTTGCCAAGTGTTTGTGGGGCATGCTGGCTAGTAATGACAAGAAGAGGTATGAAGACATAACATAAACTGCTCTGTACATTATTGTGTGAATTGAGCACTCTACTTCAAGCTGCCTCGACCAGCCTTGTTTGTAGTTTTAACCACTAAAAAGCTCTAACTACTAGCTTTCCTGCAAGCTGTCATTTCTGAATATTCAATAATTTTCACAGTTACGATTAGTTTGGACAGTGGTCTATCCAATGCCTGTATGCACTTCATGAATATCATGAATATCATGAATATCATGAATATATCAACGATTTAAAGTATGCGCCGTAGTTAATTAAAGGGCGAAAAGACTTTCTAAAATCAAAGGGATACTTATCAGGGGAGTTTCCTGGAACAGTGGATGGAATGAAAGGGAAGTGAAAAGGGGCATGGGGGAAGATGCCTAACACCAGGGTGCTGAAGAAGAGAATCGCGAAGAACATTTGGACTGCGATTCTCTCAGTTTGTAACCAAATATCCTCATCATTGTAAGCATACACATGCTATGAAGCAGAGTCACAATCGCAAATAACCACACTACTTCAGACCAAGCAAACACTTGACCATATACATTCAAACTTGCGAGTAACGTCAACTCACGAATGACATCACACTTTTCTCTTGGCCGACGATCAAGGGTCGTTATTGGCAATGTTGAGTGCAAGACAATCTTAAAATACAGTAAAACCTGGTATAAGCGACCGCCGCACGGTGCAAGCAAAAGCGGTCGTTAAAGCCAGGTGGTCTTCAGAACCAGGTCTCACACATTCGTGGCATATTGGAATGTGTACATACATATACATGTGCATGAATGTACTTCCATGTACTCATATTGACAGGTGTGGAGCATAGAATACTTTCATGGAGGCAAAGCACAGCTCACTCAAGTGCATGCAGTGCATCCTGAACTGTCACTTCTGTTGACCGCATGCACTTGCTTCAGAGCGCACTTCAACCCTGTTGGCAGTGTTGCAGTCAACCCTGCCAGCCAAGATAGCACTTTTTGGCTAGTTTCGGTCGCTGTGTGCAGGTCCATTATGGCACTTGGTATACTAAACGTCGGTTGCTACTCGCGCAAGGCAGATAGTCGCTGTATCCGGTGGAGTTTCTATGTAGAACTGTCTGCACATGGAAAAACGGCCGCTAGGAGCAGGTGGTCGCTAAAACCAGAAGTCGCTTACACCAGGTTTTGCTGTACAGTATTGGGCAAAGAAATCCAACATCTCATGAATACAATAGCGTTGCCGGTGGCTACACAGCCCTAGCACTACCCACACTGGTCTGTGCACTACACAGCCCTAGCACTACCCACACTGGTCTGTGCACTCTAACACGGTGCTACTTTATTCATGAGCTATTGGATTTCTCTGGCCGGCACTGTAGATTTTATTATACTGTGTTCTCTGACATACTGTACTGTGTGATCAAGAGGTACACTCACCTGTTGGTTTGTGTCTATACGGTCCAAGGCTGCCTGCATCTTGGCCATCTTCATTTCCGACTCCTGCAGGCCAACAACAGGGAAAACAAGACAGGAATAATGTTCTCACTACACACAAGGCGAAGCTGAGCACACGAGACCAGTAATTTGAATCTCTACGAGAACATTTGCTGTGGAAAAGGTACAATGCAGCTTCGCATGCCATCTACTGAACCATGCAATCTTCCATCATGCAAAATGTGCAGTAGTTAGAAGGCAGTACCAAGTTTATGATAAATAATTGCATAGGTTGTGTTGGGGTGAAGTCCATGCTCTGACGGCGATGGTTGATGATCGCTTTTTCGTCATGTTCAGTGCTAGCTACAAGGGTTTTTCCCTTCCTTTTATATCTATAGTGCTTTACATCAAGGTGGAATGAGCTCACCCCCCCCCCCCCTCCCCCCCGTCTCTAACACTCCATCTTTTTTTAGTTCAGGTGGGAGTGAATTTTGGAAGTGGCAAGTATTCGTGTGCTGGACATCGGGGAAGTGTAAACTCTGGCTCCGATGCGTGTCTATATGTCACCTATGCACTGGTCTGGGAGTCTGCATACAATCTACATACAGGTCTGGGAGTCTGGGACATACACCATCACCAGGAAGAATAGTGTAACAAGACTCAGAGAGGAATTTAAAATTTAAATACTATTCTCCCTCCTACCTCTTTCTTTAACCCTTTATGTACCAGCCATCTGATGTATGTAAGGGGCGATCGCAGCCAAAGAAGCAACCATGGTATGAAATCTAGACAACTTTTGTATATGCAAGTTGTGTTTTCCTGACTCCATATGTATCACTGCACCCAGGTAAGCATGCATATTGGGACAGCATGCAGTAGTATATGAAGGCCATAGGTGGAATACCAAAGATACGCGCCAATTGTGCATATTTCTGACCAACCAGAGTATCACAAACAAATAGACTGAGAATTAGTTTGTGCTCATGTACTGGGAACATAGGGACGAAACAACCTCATAAGCGTTGTCTCAGTGCATGAAGAGCAACAACATACCAGGGATATGGTCATATTGTCACATATTTGAGGTGAAACAATTGGTTCAAAATTGCAAATTTTGAATTCTTGTGTCAGATTCGAAATCTATATTTTTCTTCATCTACTCACATCCAGCGTAAGGTACGTGAAGGAGAAGACAAGAAGCAGTCGCTGGCTGGTGAATTATGCCTGCCTTGACGATTTTAGGCCATCGCTGCCCTCCCTCTCGCCCCTGTTTTGAGAGCGAATACTGCGATGGGATCAGCGATACAAATTTGCAATTTCGAGTCGCATTCCGTGCCGACATCGCCACAGCCGATCTCTCCAAGCGTCCACCACATCTAGAAGACGTCGACATGACCTAGAACAAGCTACATCTTTGCTACAAGCAGAGAAACTGAGCGAGAACACGATCGAAACAGCGACAATTGTTTGCGCTGAAAAGCATACTTTTGAACGCGTTCGTTCTCCATTCTTTCAAATGGCAACCTACCCATATCCTACATCAAAATTTTCAGTGGGATCTCAGCTGTCCAGCGTAAAAAACCGCGTGTCGATCGGAGCTACGGCGGCGGGGACCGGCGCGCTTGATTGGAGTGCAGCGAACCGTACCATATGGTACGGTTCGAGATGGGGCTGGTACACAAAGGGTAAAACGCACATTTTAGCAAATTACTGTTTCACCCTGTTGGTGGACCATGCCTGAACAATCTGCTGAACTAAAGGTGACATCTGCAGCAGAGAGACCATAATTATTATGGATTGAGGAATAGAGAAAACTACTTTAACAAATCAAAGAGTGATCACAAATCCGTACTCACCTGGACGTATGTAGTATGGTTTTGCTGCATTGCTTCCAATCTCTGATCGAGGTTTCGATTGACAGTGCCTTGGAGACGGGAGAGAAAAGCAGCGACTGCGTCGGACGACTTCCTCACAGCATCTGCTGTGCTCGTCAGCAGGCTGTTCGTGATGGTGGTAAGTTTGGACAACGATGACGTCATGTTTGCCAGGATGTGTTTGGACAACCATTCTGTCATACAGCCAGCACACAGTGAACAAAAAACCAAGTGTACTTCACGTCAAAAAAACAGAACAACTATACAGCTGATTTTACTCTGAGGGGAGAGACTTTGATGACCAAAGATTGTCATCACGTTCATCAGGACAATTGCAAGAAAAAAACACCGTGATTACCGATGCATTTGAGCAATTATTGCTCCCAGTTGATAGAGTGATAGACAGACAAACAGAGAGAGAGAGAGACTGAGACAAAGAGGCAGAGACAGATAGATAGAGAGACAGATACAGAGGAACACAGAGAAATGGAGACAGAGAGACAGAGGCGGCAGATGAGAGCGGAAAAGAATAGAATAAAAGAGAAGAAGAGAAGTAGCTTGGCAACTATGTCAGTTAGCAATATCAGGCTGCAGCCAGCACTTTTGCTTTGCTTTCCATAGTTGTGTTCTCATTCCTATGGAAATGTAGCAAGGTAATCTATGACTCATGCTATCAAGACGAAGGTGTGCTGTTGTGGTAATGAATATTATCATCCATGCCCTAGATACCCAGTGGATGCCAATAGTATTTGGGCAGGTCATTGACATTATTCACTGTTGAAAGGGGACGAAGAAGACCCTTGCTTCCCATTCTATTGCATACATATTCATATGAATGTGTTTTGCAGTTTGGGATCTCATTGTCAACAGCCATGGCCAGTTAGCACCATGGTGGATAACGTTATCAAGATACAATAGACATGTGTCCGTACTTACGTCTTTGACAATGTCGTCCTGTGTAGAGTGTGGGACATTGGCACGTGTATCCTTTACTTGTCTCCTGACAAGTACCACCATTCTTACACGGTGATGATGAACAGCTAGGTAACGCTGTGGTTAACAATGTCATGTACACGGGACAAACCAACACAACAACACTGGTTCATGAATACATCCGTCTCTCAACCAGACAAGAGGTTAGAGGCAACCCCCTTGATTCAGGCTTCGCCTTTTGGGGAATCACTCAAATAACAATAAGAGTTGAGTGGAATTGGAACTAACATGGCTGACTGGTATGCTCCTGTGATAGATGTGAAACCACCCTATTCATCAGTCCCGATGGTTCCAAGACACTGTAAACTGGAGATAATGTTGAACAAGACAAGTCTGTTGCACACTTGTGCTCGGTGAAATCCGGCCCAAAGTGCATATTTCACGCCCTCAACTTGCACAGCCATAGATACCCTGGAAGTGGTACGTATTGTGCTGCTGGACGTACACATGGATACCCTGGAAGTGGTACGTATTGTGCTGCTGGACGTACACATAGATACCCTGGAAGTGGTACGCATTGTGCTGCTGGACGTACACATAGATACCCTGGAAGTGGTACGTATTGTGCTGCTGGACATACACATAGATACCCTGGAAGTGGTACGTATTGTGCTGCTGGACGTACACATAGATACCCTGGAAGTGGTACGTATTGTGCTGCTGGACGTACACATAGATACCCTGGAAGTGGTACGCATTGTGCTGCTGGACGTACACATAGATACCCTGGAAGTGGTACGTATTGTGCTGCTGGACATACACATAGATACCCTGGAAGTGGTACGTATTGTGCTGCTGGACGTACACATAGATACCCTGGAAGTGGTACGTATTGTGCTGCTGGACGTACACATAGATACCCTGGAAGTGGTACGTATTGTGCTGCTGGACGTACACATAGATACCCTGGAAGTGGTACGCATTGTGCTGCTGGACGTACACATAGATACCCTGGAAGTGGTACGTATTGTGCTGCTGGACGTACACATAGATACCCTGGAAGTGGTACGTATTGTGCTGCTGGACGTACACATAGATACCCTGGAAGTGGTACGTATTGTGCTGCTGGACGTACACATAGATACCCTGGAAGTGGTACGTATTGTGCTGCTGGACGTACACATAGATACCCTGGAAGTGGTACGTATTGTGCTGCTGGACGTACACATGCACAAGAACAGTGATGTAATCGGAACTGATCCAGGTTGTCAGTTTAGCACTTTGTGTGGGATTTCAGTGAGCTGCTCAACTGTACTTATCAATTTGTGTGGGATTTCAGTGAGC
>NC_088652.1:21366921-21375744 GCF_964019385.1 Sycon ciliatum | reverse complement strand
CTCACTTGCCACTGTCAGGCAGCCTGGCTTCTTCCAAGATACATGTACAGTAGATCACTCACTTGCCACTGTCAGGCAGCCTGGCTTCTTCCAAGATACATGTACAGTACATCACTCACTTGCCACTGTCAGCAGCCTGGCTTCTTCCAAGATACATGTACAGTAGATCACTCACTTGCCACTGTCAGGCAGCCTGGCTTCTTCATACATGTCGAGTATCCTCACTTGCCACTGTCAGGCAGCCTGGCTTCTTCCAAGATACATGTACAGTAGATCACTCACTTGCCACTGTCAGGCAGCCTGGCTTCTTCCAAGATACATGTACAGTAGATCACTCACTTGCCACTGTCAGGCAGCCTGGCTTCTTCCAAGATACATGTACAGTAGATCACTCACTTGCCACTGTCAGGCAGCCTGGCTTCTTCCAAGATACATGTACAGTAGATCACTCACTTGCCACTGTCAGGCAGCCTGGCTTCTTCCAAGATACATGTACAGTAGATCACTCACTTGCCACTGTCAGGCAGCCTGGCTTCTTCCAAGATACATGTACAGTAGATCACTCACTTGCCACTGTCAGGCAGCCTGGCTTCTTCCAAGATACATGTACAGTAGATCACTCACTTGCCACTGTCAGGCAGCCTGGCTTCTTCCAAGATACATGTACAGTAGATCACTCACTTGCCACTGTCAGGCAGCCTGGCTTCTTCCAAGATACATGTACAGTAGATCACTCACTTGCCACTGTCAGGCAGCCTGGCTTCTTCCAAGATACATGTACAGTAGATCACTCACTTGCCACTGTCAGGCAGCCTGGCTTCTTCCAAGATACATGTACAGTAGATCACTCACTTGCCACTGTCAGGCAGCCTGGCTTCTTCCAAGATACATGTACAGTAGATCACTCACTTGCCACTGTCAGGCAGCCTGGCTTCTTCCAAGATACATGTACAGTAGATCACTCACTTGCCACTGTCAGGCAGCCTGGCTTCTTCCAAGATACATGTACAGTAGATCACTCACTTGCCACTGTCAGGCAGCCTGGCTTCTTCCAAGATACATGTACAGTAGATCACTCACTTGCCACTGTCAGGCAGCCTGGCTTCTTCCAAGATACATGTACAGTAGATCACTCACTTGCCACTGTCAGGCAGCCTGGCTTCTTCCAAGATACATGTACAGTAGATCACTCACTTGCCACTGTCAGGCAGCCTGGCTTCTTCCAAGATACATGTACAGTAGATCACTCACTTGCCACTGTCAGGCAGCCTGGCTTCTTCCAAGATACATGTACAGTAGATCACTCACTTGCCACTGTCAGGCAGCCTGGCTTCTTCCAAGATACATGTACAGTAGATCACTCACTTGCCACTGTCAGGCAGCCTGGCTTCTTCCAAGATACATGTACAGTAGATCACTCACTTGCCACTGTCAGGCAGCCTGGCTTCTTCCAAGATACATGTACAGTAGATCACTCACTTGCCACTGTCAGGCAGCCTGGCTTCTTCCAAGATACATGTACAGTAGATCACTCACTTGCCACTGTCAGGCAGCCTGGCTTCTTCCAAGATACATGTACAGTAGATCACTCACTTGCCACTGTCAGGCAGCCTGGCTTCTTCCAAGATACATGTACAGTAGATCACTCACTTGCCACTGTCAGGCAGCCTGGCTTCTTCCAAGATACATGTACAGTAGATCACTCACTTGCCACTGTCAGGCAGCCTGGCTTCTTCCAAGATACATGTACAGTAGATCACTCACTTGCCACTGTCAGGCAGCCTGGCTTCTTCCAAGATACATGTACAGTAGATCACTCACTTGCCACTGTCAGGCAGCCTGGCTTCTTCCAAGATACATGTACAGTAGATCACTCACTTGCCACTGTCAGGCAGCCTGGCTTCTTCCAAGATACATGTACAGTAGATCACTCACTTGCCACTGTCAGGCAGCCTGGCTTCTTCCAAGATACATGTACAGTAGATCACTCACTTGCCACTGTCAGGCAGCCTGGCTTCTTCCAAGATACATGTACAGTAGATCACTCACTTGCCACTGTCAGGCAGCCTGGCTTCTTCCAAGATACATGTACAGTAGATCACTCACTTGCCACTGTCAGGCAGCCTGGCTTCTTCCAAGATACATGTACAGTAGATCACTCACTTGCCACTGTCAGGCAGCCTGGCTTCTTCCAAGATACATGTACAGTAGATCACTCACTTGCCACTGTCAGGCAGCCTGGCTTCTTCCAAGATACATGTACAGTAGATCACTCACTTGCCACTGTCAGGCAGCCTGGCTTCTTCCAAGATACATGTACAGTAGATCACTCACTTGCCACTGTCAGGCAGCCTGGCTTCTTCCAAGATACATGTACAGTAGATCACTCACTTGCCACTGTCAGGCAGCCTGGCTTCTTCCAAGATACATGTACAGTAGATCACTCACTTGCCACTGTCAGGCAGCCTGGCTTCTTCCAAGATACATGTACAGTAGATCACTCACTTGCCACTGTCAGGCAGCCTGGCTTCTTCCAAGATACATGTACAGTAGATCACTCACTTGCCACTGCCAGGCAGCCTGGCTTCTTCCAAGATACATGTACAGTAGATCACTCACTTGCCACTGTCAGGCAGCCTGGCTTCTTCCAAGATACATGTACAGTAGATCACTCACTTGCCACTGTCAGGCAGCCTGGCTTCTTCCAAGATACATGTACAGTAGATCACTCACTTGCCACTGTCAGGCAGCCTGGCTTCTTCCAAGATACATGTACAGTAGATCACTCACTTGCCACTGTCAGGCAGCCTGGCTTCTGGCAAGATACATGTACAGTAGATCACTCACTTGCCACTGTCAGGCAGCCTGGCTTCTTCCAAGATACATGTACAGTAGATCACTCACTTGCCACTGTCAGGCAGCCTGGCTTCTTCCAAGATACATGTACAGTAGATCACTCACTTGCCACTGTCAGGCAGCCTGGCTTCTTCCAAGATACATGTACAGTAGATCACTCACTTGCCACTGTCAGGCAGCCTGGCTTCTTCCAAGATACGTGTACAGTAGATCACTCACTTGCCACTGTCAGGCAGCCTGGCTTCTTCCAAGATACGTGTACAGTAGATCACTCACTTGCCACTGTCAGGCAGCCTGGCTTCTTCCAAGATACGTGTACAGTAGATCACTCACTTGCCACTGTCAGGCAGCCTGGCTTCTGGCAAGATACATGTACAGTAGATCACTCACTTGCCACTGTCAGGCAGCCTGGCTTCTTCCAAGATACATGTACAGTAGATCACTCACTTGCCACTGTCAGGCAGCCTGGCTTCTTCCAAGATACATGTACAGTAGATCACTCACTTGCCACTGTCAGGCAGCCTGGCTTCTTCCAAGATACGTGTACAGTAGATCACTCACTTGCCACTGTCAGGCAGCCTGGCTTCTTCCAAGATACGTGTACAGTAGATCACTCACTTGCCACTGCCAGGCAGCCTGGCTTCTGGCAAGATACATGTACAGTAGATCACTCACTTGCCACTGTCAGGCAGCCTGGCTTCTTCCAAGATACATGTACAGTAGATCACTCACTTGCCACTGTCAGGCAGCCTGGCTTCTTCCAAGATACGTGTACAGTAGATCACTCACTTGCCACTGTCAGGCAGCCTGGCTTCTTCCAAGATACGTGTACAGTAGATCACTCACTTGCCACTGTCAGGCAGCCTGGCTTCTGGCAAGATACATGTACAGTAGATCACTCACTTGCCACTGTCAGGCAGCCTGGCTTCTTCCAAGATACATGTACAGTAGATCACTCACTTGCCACTGTCAGGCAGCCTGGCTTCTTCCAAGATACATGTACAGTAGATCACTCACTTGCCACTGTCAGGCAGCCTGGCTTCTTCCAAGATACGTGCGGACGTGGTTGACATTCTGGCTCTGATAATATACATAATTTTTTCATTGCTCAATGTACCACACCCGGCTTTGTTTCACTATGTTTGTCTCGTGAAAGCGAAACAAGAAAACGTGGAGCTTCACTCACCCAGGCAGCGATAGAGGAAATCCACTGCTTGTCGATTTCCGGACAGCACAAAGTCCAATATGTCACGATCTGTGTGCTTTATAGTTGCCTCGTCGAGAGCTGGATTCAGCTTCTTCACAACTCTCTCCACTTGCTGTACGTCTGTACTTGTAAAGCTGCCGTCCATTGTAGCCTCCCTCAGCCATCTTGTCATGCAGGTCTCTATGGCAACACCCAACCCCAAGCATCCCCCCCACACACACAAACGCACCCCCCCCCCCAACACACACACAAACACACAAACGCACACACACACATACACCGCACTGTTATAATGGAGAATGGTGAGGTAATGACTTTACCCATTAAACAATATTGAATGGGTAAAGCCATGACCTTGCCATTATACAATGCAGTACCAACACCAGCAAGTCCCAAATCCCATAGCTCAATAACGACCGATCGCATGAGGCGACACAACAACAACTTAACTTCCCACTGGACTCATCAAACAAATCTCCTTTTCGGATGTCTTCACGCGGATCTTGGCTGAGAGGAATGAAATTGAAGACGCCACTGCGATCGACTCTACTTGAGCATGTTAAATTGGCTAAGCACTACCTGAAGTACCAGACCGCCATGGCGTCATACATCACTAGCCATGCATCCACTGGGCTCCAGGCGCGAACAGCCGGCTGTGGTGAGAAGGAGAGCTCTGCGCTAGAGTGTTATTTTCAAAAGGCCTTTGCAACTTTGAGAGCGTGTGTGGGTATATCTCCAGTTGCGTTTTACCGCCATATGAGTCAAGCACAGGGGTGGGATTTGAAGAAGAGGTTGGCGCGACTTCGACGATACTTGGGGAATTGTGTGTTGCTCCCTACATAAGAACTCCTGCTTTTCCTGCCCACTTGAATTCTCACTTGACTGACTTACGATTGCCATCCAGAGCACACGAGAAGTCCATTGAACCTGCAACTCGGCAAACCTGCAAAAAAGCACCACTCCCTCTCGCACATTGTTGTCCCAAGCGCGTGCTGGCGAATTAGATGGTTTGGAGGCAACAGTGTTGTGATTGGCGAATGGTCCTCAGCGTTTGTTCAGCACCTCCATGAGCGACACTGACTCACGCTGCTGCATGTTGGTCGCGCTGGAAACGAAGCGTCTCTGTACGTTTGTATCTATGGTGATGTTTGTGCCTGGAGAGCACTATAAGTAGTGCTCTTCAGCCTAGTTCAGGCACAATCTTCCTCAGCCTACTCAAGCTCAGCTGAAGAGGGATGAATCTGATGAATCTCCCAAAACACTGTGTATTAAGCAGGGAGTGGTGCTTTCTTGCAGGTTTGCCGAGTGGAAGGTTTGATGGACTTCTCGTGTGCTCTGGATGGCAGTCGTCAGTAAGTCGAAAGCGTGAGCTCCCGTATGCAGCAACGCACAATTCCACTTTATTTAGAGTATTATTACAATTACCGTATAGCACTGTGAATAGCCTATAATGCAGTAAAGTGTCCGCCTTGCCAACACAGAAATCTACAGGGAGAATGCACTGGCGTCCAGTTATGGAAGAGCTCGTACAGTATTCCGACCAGCCCCATACCTACCCAACAACCTGAACCGAGCTAACCAGGCATCAATTCGTGAATGAATGAATGACTTCTTACCGTTTCTGGGTGTCACTGCTGGAATAGTAGCGGCAGGTGTACTCGGAATGAAAACTAACAGATTAAACACCACCAGCAGCAGCAGCAGCAGCAGGGTAGCGGACATTGCCGGCTGCCGAGCTGTTGCAGCGAAGGCCATCGCGGATGTCTCTCTCAGGCTTCGAAAGAACAGCGTCAGGCCCAAATGTAACGTCTATGACGGGGGATGTAGCTGTAACGCTACTGGGATGTTTTCAGAGCACGATTGTGATTACAAGCTTTCTTCTTTCCCACCAAACTCGACTGAAAACTTTAGTGAAGAAAAAGGGAGCGAGCAGTAGCTTTTATAGGCAGATAGCGAGAGTCTTCTACCAGGAATGGTCAGGGGAAACGCAGAGCAGCGATAAGAAGAAGGGCCAAAATTAGGTGTGTGTCATTGTGGGCAGAAGAATGGGAAAGGAACCGATTCGCATGAAGATCCCATTGGATAATATGGAGAGGAAGACGCTGAATAGAATGACGGCAGTGAGCATGAGAGAGTACTGGGGAAAATAGCTGTTGAAAATTCCAAGGAAAGACCGTGAGGATGTTTTAGAAAAAATCTAGGTGAATGGAATGGATCCGGAGATGACAGCTGTGTGGAACAACCTCGGAATGGAGCTCGCGTTTTGAGGTACGTTTGATCAGAATCTGACGGTTCGGTTGTCAATGTTTTTCGGATCACATGATCCAAACGCGAGCGCTACCGTGAGCTTGGATTTGCGAGGCCGATGACATGTCAGCGCTGTCGTGAGCTGTACCGTGACAGGTATCCTCGTTGTGTCCTTCTTTCTGAGTGGTCCTTTGGATTCGTTTATGAAGCAATTCGCTCCGGATTTGAGCCTCAGTATGCCAACGGGACACTTTGCACTATGCGAAAGAAATAGAATCAGGTTCTTTTCAGATCCTGTGAAGATGATCAGGAATGGATACGCACAAGGCAACACAAGTGCCATGCCTGAGGCGAACCGTGTATTGCAGGTCGCTGTCGGAAAGGTGCAAACACAAGTTTGGTCACAGGTGTGTTGAAGGAGTGATTAATGGATCTATGTGAGGCAGTGTTCTGGCGCAGCCCAAAAGACTCGTCGTTGACCTATACCCGGCTATACTACAGTCAACTTCGCTTATAACGACACTCTGCGGGGCATCAGAAAAGTGTCCTTATTTGCGAAGTGTCGTTATACCCGAAGTCTCATTATGTGTCACAGTTGGATGGGACTTTGCTCTGGGCATGAATTATATGTCGCTATTCGCGAATTGTCGTTATATCCGCAGTCGTTATTAGCGAAGTTGACTGTGGTCGTTGACCTATACCCGGCTATACTCGTCGTTAACCTATACCCGGCTATACTCGTCGTTGACCTATACCCGGCTAAACTCGTCGTTCGCCTTTCCCCGGCTACAGACCATTTTGTGAGTTGATCACTTTGGTGCACAAATTCCATATCTCGCGTCTTGGTTGAAATGGACTTACCCGCAAGCGATTTTGACATTCATCTAACACTGACGTTCGGTGAGAGAACATTAATTTTGTCTAAACAATTCGTCAGCCCCCCCCCCCCCCTTCCTACTCGATCGAGGTGCAATAGCCAGCTGCATGTCTTTGTTGCATGATCGCTTGGTCTCCTTTCCCATCCAGCACACGCCTCCGGTAAACCCTAGCGACAGATGCAGCGCCTTACAGTGGGGGTGAGTGGATAAGTCTCACAACCACTTGCACAAGTGCCCAGAAACCCCATTAGCCGCACCCATGT
Organism: Sycon ciliatum; assembly: GCF_964019385.1. Taxonomy (NCBI): domain Eukaryota; kingdom Metazoa; phylum Porifera; class Calcarea; order Leucosolenida; family Sycettidae; genus Sycon; species Sycon ciliatum. Next base: position 21,368,293 of record NC_088652.1, on the reverse strand, counting down.
ACCCCTTGTGCCTGGTCATAAGTTCCCAGTTGACTGTGGGTAGCAGCACGGCTTGAAAAACCGCTCCAAGTCAGGACTTGAACCAGGTGCCTCTCGTGTCCCAATCATGGTCTTTGACCAACCCACTGTGCCTGTCTGGTTTAGGGGTTACTGGGTGTTAGCGGCCGTCGTGAGTTCCCTTCGGAAACGGACACGATAATTAAATTTTACTTTGCTTTACTTGCAAGACTCCGTGCAAGTTGTGGACCAGTACAAAGCCAAAGCCAAGGTCTTTTGGAATGCGTGTGTATATGAATATTGTTTGGCTGGTGATCGGGAAAGCGAGACATTGCAATAAAATTCTCTTCCATCTTAGCTTACTTGCCTTCGCACTAGAGAGGTTAAGATGCACGTTATTTCCGACGTGACGCGAAAATTCAGCTCGCGTTATTTGCTCGCACGTCGAAAAATCAACGCGAGCGGCCTGCTGCTCACGTCCAAATTTGGAGTTTTACGCCAAATTCGACGTGAAATTGCGCGTCACGTCGGAAATAACGTGCATCTTAAAGGGGAAGTTAAGGCAAAAATTAAAATTTCACCAGTTGTAGTCTTCGGGGTGCTGAGTCCAATGGTCGTGGTCCGAGGAAGCTGAGACGCTCCCTTCCTACTTGAATCCCAATCGAACTCGCGCACTTCCACCGAAACTGGGTGACTGCGCCCTAGTAGATGGGGATTTGTATGCAAAATGTCACTAAAAGCGCCATTTCGTTCTTATAAAAGCACGGATGACCGCGATTGGCCCATATGTTGTAGTCGTTTGGACGCTGCGTCGACTGGTTTTGGTCCGAAAAGGCTGCGATGCAGCGTTCCTCCTTTATTCCCAATCGAACATGGTTGAACAAGCGGTCACGTGCTCCTGCGTACACCAGTCACCTGGTCACCGTGCCTGCAGGGTACACCTTACTAGCCTGTTTGACCTTTTTTGGGTGCAGTCCTGTCACTCGAGTTGAACCTTGGTGTGAAAGTTGTCGCCTGCTGGCGTGGTGACCAGGTGATTTGGGCACGTGACCGCTTGTTCAAGCATGTTCGATTGGGAATAAAGGAGGAACGCTGCATCGCAGCCTTTTCGGACCAAAACCAGTCGACTCAGCGTCCAAAAGACTACAACATATGGGCCAATCGCGGTCATCCGTGCTTTTATAAGAACGAAATGGCGCTTTTAGTGACATTTTGCATACAAATCCCCATCTAGTTGGGCGCAGTCACCCAGTTTCGGTGGAAGTGCGCGAGTTCGATTGGGATTCAAGTAGGAAGGGAGCGTCTCAGCTTTCTCGGACCAAGACCATTCGACTCAGCACCCCGAAGACTACAACTGGTGAAATTTTAATTTTTG
>NC_088652.1:21319421-21361921 GCF_964019385.1 Sycon ciliatum | reverse complement strand
CCAAGCTGCCACATACTAGTACCAGCTAAATACAAAACCATGCACTTCACACGAGCTGACTTGCACGCGTGGTCCTTTTCACGAACCCAGACAAAGGGATTGGTCTATTATAACGCATGTACGAAGTCACTAGATTACACCCGCACCACAGATGAAGGCCAAATGTGTTGCCGAAGAATGACGAACGGAAAATTTGCCTGGCGCTATCCCGTACCTGTCCTGTACCGTACCATCAAAGACAGTTGGCCACAATATTCAAATAGGGCTTTCAAATGCAAGACCTTGACGTGAAGCAACTTGGAAGAATGAAGTGTATCGGGGGAATGCATGCAGGGCGATAGTGCGGGTTCGAATCCCAGGTAATGTCTTGAAAAAATAGGAGAAATGAAAAATTAATAACATCCCTATGATTTTTTTGCAAGTTGGTCATCAAGGTGGTAGACGGTGATGAGCTAGGCAAAAAAGCATAGCGCAGGCCCTGAGCTTCCAAGCTCTCTCATTTCAGTATAACCTTGCAGTCCACACCCACTTTAGACTTGGCTGGGTCAGCAGGGCAACGCTCTAGCAAAGTTGCCCTTATGGTCTTTGAGTGTTAGAAACTTCTGACTCATTGAGTATGTCCATTCTGTTGCCAATGCCTAGATTATCAGCAATCCCGTTCCTCACTGTTGCCTACATCGCAGGAAAGCTCTGCTGATATTTACGGAGGTTTAGTTGATAACTTGCACTAGTTGTATGGAACGTTTTCATTCAAATCTGAAGCACTTGAGTAACTTGAGCTAAAATAAGTTAGGTCACACCTACCGGGGATCAAAAGTAGGGAGGGAGGAAGGCCTCTCGGTTACTGGCCGACTGCTCTATCACTAAGATATAGGCACCATACAACCTCTGCATGTGTCCAATATCAGGTACTGTATTCTTCAAGCTGTAAATACTGGCTATGTTTCCACATATGTACTATACCTCTGAATACATTGTACTGCAGAGTATGTGTCCATGTTCTGATGAGAGGGAGGGGGGGGGGTATAGCAGGTCGTGTACTTTCAAAGGAAGTTCAGCGGTTGCTAAGAGATATGATTCACGTGATACAATATATCCCCGGTAGGCTTTCCCCAAATCAAGTTTTTTCGCCTATTCGGCTTTTCCCTGGGCTCAAAAATACACCAGATTCGGCTGTAAAATCAGCTGATTGTTCGAAAATCGGCTGCAAAGTTGGAATACTTATATTGGAAAATCGGCTAAAAGAATTGTTGGCATATTGGCTTCAAAATTGCACTTTGCAACAACATTTGGTAGATTTTCAGCGATTCTCAAAGCAATCCTCCAAAATTGGCGAAAAGCTAAGCGATTTTTCGATAAATGTAGAAAGGAAAAGGACATATGGAAACGAGTGACTCTCCACCAATGTAACTAGATACTATATACAGTCAGAAAGTGCAACAACTTCCATATGTCCTTTTTCCTTTCTACAATTATTATTGGCTCAATACCAGAGTTTCAGATTTTCCATAAGTCTCGTTTTCAGCGAATGTTTTGGACATCGGAAGCTCAACAGTGCAGGACGCCCGATTTGGGGAAAGCCTATCGAGCGGTCATGCTTGCAGCAACATCATTCGTTCGTAAACGCACTTTGGAACAACATGTGGTAGATTTTCGGCGATTCTCAAAGGAACCCTCCAAAATCGGCGAAAAGCTTAGCGATTTTCGATAAGTCTAATTTTCGGCGAAATTTTCGGCCGATTTGGGGAAAGCCTAATCCTCAGTCATGTTTTCTCTCACAAACCACATACCCGCAAACTTGACTTGACAGCATTTAGTTCTTGTCTTAGGTTGGCAGAGTTTCTCTCTGAGCTCTGTTGAAGGATAGCAGTCCAAAGACCAATACAACACACAACAATCATGAGATACAGGAAACATAAACCATCATGCTATGCTATGAGCCTAATTACACGATTTGATCATATCCAATAACTGATCCAGACATTGGCAGTAAAACGGGCATGTGTCACTTCAGTCATTGAGAACAATCAGCATCCCATATACAGTACTCGAAGTATTACAAAGGCAGTACTTAAAGGATTACAAAGGCAGTACTTAAAGAATTACATGTATCTGGTTATCAGCATCAGAGTTCTGGCACTTCGAACAGCAAGCTAGAGGTTACTCTGCTGATTATTTAACTGAATCTTTTTATCTGTTCCTTAGCTTACCTCAAACTTGGTTTGAAGCTGGCCCAAAGTTTGTTGCAGGCTCGCAGCTCTAGTATTTGAGCTCTGAAGTGAACAAAGTCGACAGGTTACCACACAATCATTATACGATTAGAGTTTCTCGCGAATATTAGATTCCCTGATAAAGGGGAGAGGTGTGTTCAAACCAGAACTAACCAATAACTTTGGTACATTGCCATAGCTTGAATAGTGCATTGCTAGGCCCCTGAGGCTGCCACGACAACCTATCCCTATGTGCACATGCATAATTTCTCTCTCTTTCCCGAAACTAGAGCAAGAGTGTATCATTGTTGTACATGCATTACATCCCCCTAACCCCTCACCTCCCCGCCCCATAGCCTCCCCTCCCCTCCCCTCCCCTCGCCTCCCCTCCCCTCGCCTCGCCTCCCCTCCCCTCCCCTCCCCTCCCTTCCCCTCACCTCCCCTCCCCTCCCCTCCCCTCCCCTCACAGACTGTTTGTTTGTCAACTGACTTACCTCAAACTTAGTTTGCAGCTGGCCCAAAGCTTGCTCAAGACGTGCAGCTCTCCCGTCAGAATTCTACATAGACAGAAACGTAAGATTCGCCAACACATAAAATAGTTTGCACCTCTTGCAAGCGGGGGCTTTTTGAGCCAGGTACACGGATACCTTGCTCATTGACCCCGCTTGCAAGATTTTTTCAATCGGATGGAAATACTGTGCGTAGCTTTCGAGTTTAGAAACAATGAGTGAGAAGTAGTGGTGAAACGAATACTGTATTCGAATATTCGAACATTCGTTCGGTTTGTCACATTCAAGTATTCTTTTAAAAGGCACATTCGAATATTCGTGATGTCGCCTCGAATGCAGTGCATGTACATACATGCATGCCGAACACAGTACAGTGCAGTGCGCACAGCCTGCCTGTGACTTTGTACTGCATGTTTGCACATGTATGTGCATACTGGACTGCCAATGTTGCACATAACATGTTTGTATGAACTTCGAAGTAGCCTTATGTGGCAGTGCATTTTATGTGGCACTACCGTTTGTCATACCTAATAATAATGACAATATCCGTCAAATGACTGAGAGGAGGATTTGAAAAGGGCATGTGATGTCATCTGTGTTACCAAAAGAATATTCGTTCATTCGTTCGTTAAGCCAAAGAATATTCGACTACTAGGTTTTAACATTCGTTTCACCACTAATGAGAAGTAATGCACTTCGAAGTCTCCATTGTATCGTAGTATTGAATTCAATAGTGATTTGAGTTTGTTGTTTGTTTGTGAGAAATCTGGTTTTGGACGTAGTAGTGGAGGTAAGTTCTTTAAGCTCAGGTGAGTGCGGCACTTTTGCTGTACCGACGGTGTACAGAGCTTTGGCATGCTCCCATCCTCTCACGGTTCTGTGTAGTGCATTTTGTAACTGGATTTTTGATCGAAAGGATGGCAGTGGCAAAATGCATTGCACAGAATCGAGAGGGTTTCTGTGCATGCCAATGCAGGGTGCACCGTAGTAAACAGGGATTTCGTACCATGCCATAGGATAACATGACATATAACCTAGAGACAGTTCGGGGAGTCTACATACAACCTACACAAAGGTCTGCGAGTCTATATAAAACTTATACACAGGTCTGGGAGTCTATATATAACCCAAGGGCGTCGGAAGCTGCGACTGGTACGGCTCGAGCCGTACCACTTTTGACTCCAGGTGGTCCACGCGGAACGTCCAAATCCGGTGTAAAAAAAATAGGGGTATCGAGTTTGTGCATGACCACACGTGAACGGTGATCGTGAGCCGCGATCCGTCACCGGTGCACCAGTAAGGTCACTGCACCGTGTAACGCGTGACTAGACTGTCGACTGCGGAACTGCATGGCATGTATGCGTCATACCTTTGGAAACCCTCGGTGAGGGGAATTTTGAGTGTTTTTTTGAAAAAAATTCCCGCGGGAAGTTTCCCCCCGGACCCCCTCTGACTGTCGAGCCGTACCACTTTCTACCTCCTTCCGACGCCCCTGTAACCTATACATAGTTCTGGGAGTCTGCATACAATCTACACACAGGGCTGGGAGTCTATATATAACCTATACACAGGTCTGGGAATCTGCATACAATCTACTTACGGGTCTGGGAGTCTGGGACATACACCATCACCATGAAGTATAGTGTAACAAGACTCAGAAAGGAATTTAAGTACTATTCTCCATTCTACCTCCTTCTTTTAAAAGCACATTATTTTTATCAAATTACTGTTTCACCCTGTTGCTGGACCATGCCCGAACAATCTGCTGAACTTAAGGTCACCCTGCAGCAAAGAGATAATATTATGGATTGAGGAAAAGAGAAAACTACTTTAACAAATGAAAGAGTAATCACAAATCCGTACTCACCTGGACGTATGTGGTATGGTTTTGGTTTTGCTGCATTGCTTCCAATCTCTGATCGAGGTTTCGATTGACGGTGGCTTGGAGACGGGAGAGAAAAGCAGTGACAGCGTCGGACGACTTCTTTTCCGCATTTGCTGAGCTTGTCAGCAGGCTGTTCGTCATGGTGGTAAGTTTGGACAACGATGACGTCATGTTTGCCAGGATGTGTTTGGACAACCATTCTGTCATCAAGCCCGCACACAGTCAAAAACAAAAGGGGCATTACGTCAAGAAAAAAGGACAACTATACAGCTGGTTTTACTCTTTCAAGGGGAGAGACTTTGGTGACCAAAGATTGTTCATCACGTTTATCAGGACAATTGTAAGAAAAATCACCATGATTTTTTATGCATTTTAGCAATCATTGCTCCCAGTTGATAGAGTGATAGACAGACAAGCAGAGAGAGACAGAGGCAGAGAGGCACAGACAGATAGATAGAGAGAAAGAGACACAGAGACACAGAGACACAGAGAAATGGAGGCAGAGAGACACAGAGAAATGGAGGCAGAGAGACAGAGGCAGCAGATGAGAGTGAAAAGGATTAGAATAGAAGAGAAGAGGTAGCTAGGCAAATATGAGAGTTAGCAACATCAGAGTGAGACTGCAGGCAGCACTTTTGCTTCGCTTTCCATAGTTGGGTTGTCATCAGAGACACAGAGACACAGAGACACAGAGAGATGGAGGCAGAGAGACACAGAGAAATGGAGGCAGAGAGACAGAGAGATGGAGGCAGAGAGACACAGAGAAATGGAGGCAGAGAGACAGAGAGATGGAGGCAGCAGATGAGAGTGGAAAAGAATAGAAGAGAAGAGAAAAGGAACTTGGAAAATATGTGAGTTAGCAACATCAGACTGCAGGCAGCACTTTTGCTTTGCTTTCCATAGTTGGGTTCTCATCCCTATGGACGTGTAGCAAGGTAATCTATGACTCGTGCTATCAAGACGGAGGTGTGCTGTTGTGGTAATGAAAAATATCACCCATGCCCTAGATACCCAGTGGATGCCAGTAGTATTTGGACAGGTCATTGACATTATTCACTGTTGAAAGGGGATGAAGAAGCCCCTTACTTCCCATTCAATTCAATACGCATTCATGTGAATGTGTTTTGCAGTTTGGGATCTCATTGTCGCCAGCCATGGCCAGTTAGCACCATGATGGATAACGTTATCATGATACAATAGACATGTGTCCGTACTTACGTCTTTGACAATGTCGTCCTGTGTAGAGTGTGGGACATTGGCATGTGTATCCTTCACTTGTCTCCTGACAAGTACCACCATTCTTACACAGAGATGATGAACAGCTTGGTAACGCTGTGGTTTACAATGTCATGTACACGGGACAAACCAACACAACAACACCGGTTCATAAATACCTCCGTCTCTGAGCCAGACAAGAGGTTAGAGGGAACCCCCTTGATTCAGGCTTCGGCGTTTGGGGAGTCCCTCAAATAATAATAAGGGTTGAGTGGAATTGGATCTAACATGGCTGACTGGTATGTTCCTGTGATAGATGTGAAACCACCCTATTCATCAGTCCCGATGGTTCCAAGACACTGTAAACTGGAGATGATGTTCATCAACACAAGTCTGTAGTAGAGCTGTGCTCGGTGAAATCCGACCCAAAGTGCATATTTGGCTTCTCAACTTGAACACCCTTTGACGTGGTAGGAATGCTGCTGTATTTACACATGCACAAATACACTGATGCAATTGGAACTGGTCCAGGTCGACAGTTAAGCACTTTGGGTCGGATTTCAGTGCGTTCAACTGCACTTACCCCTTTGTGTGGGGTTTTAGTGAGCTGCTCAACTGTACAAATCACTTTGTGTGGGATTTCAGTGAGCTGCTCAACTGTACAAATCACTTTGTGTGGGATTTCAGTGAGCTGCTCAACTGTACAAATCACTTTGTGTGGGATTTCAGTGAGCTGCTCAACTATACAAATCACTTTGTGTGGGATTTCAGTGAGCTGCTCAACTGTACAAATCACTTTGTGTGGGATTTCAGTGAGCTGCTCAACTGTACAAATCACTTTGTGTGGGATTTCAGTGAGCTGCTCAACTGTACAAATCACTTTGTGTGGGATTTCAGTCAGCTGCTCAACTGTACTCGTATCACTCACCATGCTGACAAAACCGTCCGCTGACACCCCTAGAGCACACACATCTGTACCCTGGGTACGGTGATCCTGATGAACCAGGTTCCCTACTGTACACACACCGACCAAGATGCTGGCATGGTGATTGTCGCAGACACTCTGTATCATCATGGTTACCTTCAAACACAGGAACAGTAAAAAAATTGATTCACCAAACTTGAATAATTGAATTTTTCTGTTTCCGTGATCAGGATGTGTGTGTGTGTGTGTGTGTGTGTTTGTGTGTGTGTGTGTGTGTGTGTGTGTGTGTGTGTGTATGTGTGTGTGTGTGTGTGTGTGTGTGTGTGTGCAGGGGCGTCACAGACGGTACGACCACTACGACCATGGTTGTACAACTTTTCGTCCAGGATGGTCCACCCAATTCATCCGAAAAAGCAATAAAAAAATTCAAGGTTCTTCGGACTTGTACAAAATATCACAGCTTTCATTGCAAGGAGCATATTTGGTTCAGACTTAATGCCTAGCAGCTAGCTATTGCCCAATACTCCAGCGGCTATATGCCGTTGGAGTTGCGGGTAGAGACAACCAGGCGATGGATTCCTCACGGACGCATTCACTGCAAACTTGACGGAAACAGCGCTGGCGGCGATCACTGGGTCCAGAACTACAATTTTGTCAACGGAATAGGGAAGGGCTTCATTCTTCGAAGTTGAAAAGTGTTTGGACTGCTGCTCGACGGCGGCAGAACATTCTGCAGCTGATCACCGACACGACCAGCTTCACCAAACGACATACGATCGTTTTGTTCTCCGAGTTTTCTGCAGCAACAAGCATCCGCAACGACAGTACAAAAGTCCCTCACAAACTAAAGTCCTGTTGCCACGAAGACAGAGAAGATTCCGCAAGCTCATTCTTCTGCTTCCAGTGTTGTAACTCACCGGTCCACTGGCAGATCTTTCAATCCCACGGAACAAAAAAAAAGGATCTTCTTCTCTCTCTAAAACCAAGTAACATTACTTCGCGAGTGCACTAGTGTCCGGGCCAGCCGTGTAGATCTACATAGTGTAGTGTATGTAGCGCGTGCGGGGCACTTTCGCAGGACATGACTTACCGGTACATTTTTTGCACAGCGGCTGGCGCTAGAACGACCAGCATGCATGCAGCACGCTTGTTATTGTACTGTACTCCGGATTTTGCGATTTTTTCGACGGCAATCCTTTTTGCCTTGGCTGACTACGATGTACAGAAAATACCAAAAAAATCCATGAGAAGTACCTTTCGGAGCTGGAGTGCGGTTGTCTAAATAAGTGTTGTCTAATAAGTGCTTGTAGGGTAACCGTCCTTTGCGGCTGTACTACCTGTAGAGTGCTAAAACGTGCACTGTTGGCCCAAAAATCCGAATTATTTTCTCCCGCGGGACACCCCCGGACCCCCGGTTGTACCACTCCCACCCACCCTGTGACGCCCCTGGTGTTTGTGTGTGTGTGTGTGTGTGTGTGTGTGTGTGTGTGTGTGTGTGTGTGTGAATGCGTGTAAAACAGAGAGCATGTTCATTCATCTAACAACAGCGTCCTGACATTCCGGCTGTCTCGCATGTCTTGTGGACAATTCGTGGTGGATATAGTGAAAACCGTCATACATCCCTGTATTGTGTGACCCGTACTATTCTTCCTTCTCCATTAGACATTGAAAACTCTAATGTTATCGAGTTTGATGAGGCCAGGTTTTATAAAACTTGGACACATATACCAGGATAAAATGTATGGGGAAACAGATCCAACACAAAACCTTTCAAATTTGAGTAAGGTCTTGAGCATAACTTTGGTCCCAATTGTGTTTTCAAAAGTCAGTAAGATTATTATAGGTGAATCAGGGGCGTCACACACGATACGACCACTACGACGATGGTCGTACCACTTTTCGTCCAGGATGGTCCACCCAATTCATCCGAAAAAGCAAAAAAATTCAAGGATCTTCGGACTTGTACAAAACATCGCAACTGTTACTTTCATTGCAAGGAGCATGCAGACTTGATGCCTAGCACTAGCAGCTAGCTATTGCCCAAGACCCCAGGCGGCTATCTATTACGATAGGCGGTTGGAGTCACGGAAAGAAACAACCAGACGATGGATTCCTCACGGACGCATTCACTGCAAACTTGACGGAAACAGAGCTGAGCTGGTGGCAATCACTGGGCCCAGAACTAAATTTTTCCAAGATCTACCATGTTACAATGGCGATCAGCACGTCAAGAGACACTACATGTATGTCACTTGTCAGCTACAACATAATAATTATATTCTTTCCACAACGACACCTACCTAGTACCTCTGGCTCCTGACGATCTACTGCAAGCGGATTCGAAAATGCATTACACCCGCGAACGCAGCGCTTGTTAACGGAAAAGGGAAGCGCTTCATTCTCCGAAGCTGAAAGGTGTTTGGACTGCTGCTCCACGGCGGCAGAATATTCTGCAGCTGTTCACCGACACGACCCGCTTCACCTATATTATAACGATTTACGATCGTTTCGTTCCCCGAGTTTTCTGGTAGCAGCAACAAGAATTGCGTCCGCGACGACAGGACGAAAGTCTCTCGCAAACTTAAGTCCTGTTGCCACGAAGACAGAGAAGATTCCGCAAGCGCTTTCTTCTGCCAGTGTTGTAGCTCTCCGGTCCACTGGCAGATCTTTCAATCCCACCGAACAAAAAAAAAGGATCTTCTTCTCTCTCTAAAAACAACTAAAATTACTTCGCGACTGTCCAGGCCGGACGTACGTGTACACAGTGTACACGACATACGTTTTTGCACAGCGGCTGGCGCTAGAACGCGCAGCACGCTTGTACTTCGGATTTTGCGATTTTTTTCGAGGGCCATGGCCCTGAATCATTGAATGGGTTCCTTTTGCCTTGCTCGGCTACCTACGATGTACAGAAAATACCAAAAATCCATGAGAAGTATGTTTTTGGAGCCTGAGTGGGGTTGTCTAATAAGTGCTAGGGGAACCCTCCTTTGCGGCTGTAGAGTGCTAAAACGTGGCCTGTTAGCCGAAAAATCATTATTTTTTTCTCCGGGCCATACCCCCGGACCCCCGGTCGTACCACTCCCAGCCACCCTGTGACGGCCCTGTGAATGTTGTGTAGAAATGTGCAGAGTAAGTACACCGTATGTACTGAGTTCTTGTAATTGCAATCCAGCAAATATGCAATATGCTCTGTTAGACAGAACATGGCAGAATCATCAACTCGAAAACTTACCCATGCAGCGATAGACGAAATTCACAGCCTGCTCATTTCCACCGAGAACTGCAGCCAGGAGTTCCGGGTGAATGTCGTGAACAGTGTCCTCGTCAACGGGTGGTTGGAATATCTTCATCAGCTTCTCAAATCGCTGCACGTCTGCTCCAGATGAACCACTGCCCGCTGTAGCGGCAGTCAGCCATCTTGTCATACAGGTATCTATGGCAACCAGAACACCAAACAACATGAAAGTGATAACGTCATACGAGTAATCATTTTGCGCAGTAAAAATTGACTCCCTGGTCAGATTGGATCCAGATTATGCCTGCCATTTGTTTGCAGATAGGGACAGTCCCCTTTATCCTATTATACTGTATACTGACGAGAGAGCTTGGAAGCTCAGGGCCCTACGCTATGCTTTTTTACCTAGCTCATCATGCATGTTAGTAGAACTGCCCCTCATAATCGAATTTTCTGGTCTTTGTGTAGTATACATTGACCTGCTGAGCCAATGCGAATGGTTGGCTGTGGAGCACATTACATACCTTTACAGTCTCCTATAATACGCGTCCTGTCTGGCGGCAAAGGAGGCTGCCGATTTAGTTCTTCTGCACGTTATCAGCAATGACTACTGATCGTCAGCAACTTGGGTCTCCTATAATATGCATCCTGTCTATGCTTTTGTAATGCTAACACAATGCTCGGGATAGCACTCGCTACTGATCTTCAGAAACTTGGCCTGACTCTCACTCATAATAAGACTGTTGTAATGTTCATCGTTCCCAAGCGGCCGCTGGTTTCTCCCATAATTTCATCTTACTGTTGTGGCCAGCTGTCTTTGATGGTACGGTACGGTACGGTACGGGATAGCGCGAGGCATGCCGATGGCACAAACAAACTAACCTACACGAAATTGAAGCTGTGTGGACCCTGGCTAGCGCCAGACGTCACTGAAGTAACGTCTTTTGTATAGCTACGGGAATTAAAGCTGTGTGGACCCTGGCTAGCGCCAGACGTTACTGAAGTAACGTGTATTGCATAGCTACGGGAATGTCTTATGCTGCATGTTCTGTGTCAATGGTCAACGCCTAACTCGTCTGCAGTGCACCAATCCAGGCCAGGACTGACTGCTGTGGCGTTGCTCTCTTACAGGCCAGGTGGCCCTAAGCGCACACCTGCTCATCATGGCTAAACAACTGGATAATAACAAGGTGACTGAAGCTCCTTTTTTTGGAATAGATGAGGGCAGTTCCGGACTGAAAAAATGCAACTGCAGTGTTGGCTACGCCAGTATTATCATAATATCCCCTCCCCCCCCCCCCCCCATGCCAGTATTATCTTAACACCAGCAGTCAAATGGCCTACTAAGCCAGGCAAACCATAGTCGCCGCGGTCAGCGGAGATTTTCTGTTGCTGGTGCTCTGCTGTGGAACGCTCTCCCTGGTGAGGTCCGCACAATTACCCGGCTACCTGAGTTTAAGCATGCATGAGTACCATACGCCTGTAGGGAGTAGTTCGAGTTGCTGCTGATCGCTCTGCTCTCCCTCCCCGTGCAGTTCAGTAATCCTCACGTAGTATCACAGATACATCGTACACTCTCTCTCCCCCCGTTTACTCGCAGTTATTAGTATCCTATTCTCTTACTATGTGCTTCCATAGCCACTTCTAGGCTAAGCCTTCGCCGTCATTTTATTGGGTCGTCATCCCGTTTGAATGTGCGAAGTGAAATAAAAACCAACCAACCAACACCCCACCCCCCACGCTAGTATTATCTTAACATCCCTACCCCCCCCCCCCCAAGCCAGTATTATTTTAACACCCCCCCCCCCCCACGCCAGTATTATCTTAACATCTCCCCCCCCCCCCCCCACGCCAGTATTATCTTAACATCCCTACCCCCCCCCCCCAGTATTATTTAAACATCCCTACCCCCCCCCCCCCCGCCAGTATTATTTAAACATCCCTACCCCCACCAAACAGCACTATAATGTTGCCAGACGCGATTGTTTAGCATGAAACTCAGAATTGCAACAAACTGGCTGTGTGCCTTTCTTGTACTGTGTAATAATACACTCTGTCTCCGCGGTATTGAGCACTCTCAGCAGAAAGGGTGCGTCACCCGGGTAATGAGGAACTGGTGTATTTTTCCTGCACCACTTCCACGCCCTATGCATCTGCACCTTGATCCATAAAGGGCGGTGGCGTTCCTACGGGTGCGGAAAACTCGAATCTGACGTGAATCGTGAAATTTTTCTTTCACACCCTTTGTATATTTACATGGATTGTAGGGGAACAATGTTGGTCATTTCACGCCACCACAGGGTCAAACTCAGTTCAGCTACCAGATCAAATGACTGTATGCCGCTTTCAACTGTGTCAAACACAAACCATCATAGTCACTTGATAGACCTTATTCGTTAAACATCACAATCCCATGAACCAGGGTCCCGGGAACCAGGGAGTGGCAAGGGGCCTGCACTCAATGCACAGTGGACTCTGTGTGCGAACATGGGAGTAGAAAAATACCGGTATTTTACTCCCTTGTACGAACTGGGCCTTTCTTGACATTCGTTTCATGTACGCGTGCCCTAGCTTGCGACAAATCCCTGGAGGCGAGTCCAAAAATCACGTTATCGAATAAGGTCTATAGTTTATGGGAGGAGGATTCGTGTATTCACAAGGGTCACTGGACGCCCACTTCTGGAGCTATCAATGCTGTATCCCCCCCGTTATTACCATGACCTGGGTCAGAGAGAGTCACACTACTATCTCTGAAAGTAGACCAGTAATACGAGTATGTCCTATGCAGGCTGTGCTGCTCAGTGGAGACAAGTACAATCTCTGTCGGGAGGATGACTGCACTCTCCGCGGATATAACCCCTTATCACTTCCTTAGTATTGACTCACATAGATTTTTGCCATACCTAAGCAGTCAAATATTGCATATTTCACTCCTTAGGGCTATATTGACTGCTTATATTTGACTGCTTAGGGGTTGCGCAGTTGAACGGTGCCTAGTGCAGCATTGTCACTGCATGAGTAGGCCGTGGTGCAACGGTTGTGCAATCATAAAACCGGGATTCATGAGGTTATCGTTTCTGGAATTTGAAATACGGACTGTTTGTCGTGATAAATCTAATATTGACTTCGTACTTGGTCAGTATAGGAAATAAAAACCTCGTAAAAGACCTCGGCTTCGCCTCGGTCTTTTACTCGGCTTTTATTTCCTATATTGACCTCGTACTCAGTCAATATTAGATACTTATACATGTGTAAACCACCGGAAAACTGCTCTTGTACTGTACAGTTGAGTGTAGTGCAAATATCGATCAGGCAGGCGCAACATGTCTAACTACACGTAGTAATTGTAACAAGCTCAGGGATAGGATCAGGGATAGGATCAGGGATAGGATCATTGTGCTTCCGCCATGTATTAGTAATGCCTTTTTCTTGAACATTTTTTCAACGAGTACAATGTAAATGCAGAGGAGGCGTGCATGCGCGGCTGTAATTACCTACGGAATGAATGACTTGTTACCGTTTCCGTGCGCGACGACAGGGATGCTGGCTGCGCGGGCGCTGTGAATGAAAACTATCAGCATCGCAACAAAAGTCACCGACAACAGCTGGAGCGGAGAGGTGGACGAGCCAAACGCAAGAAACGCCATCTTCAAACGTGTTCAATATTCCTTTCAGCTAACGAGCCCACAGCACTGGATCTATTCGTAACAGACTCAGTACGTTCTTCCGCTACACCACTGAGAAAGAGTTTTTTCAATTTCTCGGCTTCGAGTCGACAACAGAGTCAGTGCAGCTACAAACACTAAAATAGTGTGTCGTGTTGTTTTCAACCTCGTCCTCGACGCAGTCAGTAGTCTACAGTCACGGAGAACGCACGGCGCACCGCACTCAGCAGTCCGCATGTCATGTCAGAATACTGTGGTCACTTTACTGGTGATTTCGTGAAGTCCAGATGACTCAAAACGCCAAGAATATGGAGACTGAACACGTCAAAGAAATCCGTCGATGGGTTCAGTGCGAACCCGTTGTACGAACGAGAATCCGACTGGCTGGCTGGGGAGGTAGATTACTAGGTGTCAGGTCAGCAGAGCTAGCGACACCAACATAATTATACATAAAATAATGTTAAGGTACTGGTACTCCTTTGTAGGGTCAACGCTTGAACAAAAATACGAGCCAGAGCACGCTAAAATATGACCACAGACCCAAAATTCGATTTTCAGTTTTTTGTTCAAAAATGATCTAACACACCTAATGTTCACTGTCTGAAAGTTTTGGATTAATTGGACATCTCTAAGTGTGGCTACAATGGTATTATATGCAGCACTGTTGAAATGGTGAAATTCTATGTACAGCAATGGGATTGTCATTTTTGCACACAATTGATATGCCCCTTGGTTCATCCTTTCCGGGTCAGTTCCTCTGTCCAGAGTCTTATAGCATGAGCTGACAGGTACTCAGCCACATCCAAAATACCAAATTGTCTATAGGCAGCTGAGCTGGGTGTCCGAAATACCTCCTGTTTGGAGCACCACTGGAGAACCGCCAGCAAAAAAACGGTCAACATCTGTAGATGGCCGAAGAAGTTGGCACTCCATGTCCTCTCCATCACACTCCACCTGTACTTTCAGATATACAGTATACACAGCTGCACACAGTTTTCCTCGACATACTAGACGTCGCACTCATATTCCCCACACCAAAGCCCATCTGCACACGGTTTTCTCCACTCGCCAGAGAGTACTGCTTTCGCTGCATACTGCTCATGCTAGCGATGTTCCGCATAAGGGTACTCAAATTATCGACTTGAGCAAGTTGAGGAAGCAGCAGAGTCCATTGATTGTTTTTGCACTTGCAACCAATACTGGCATTGTCCCGGATATGTGCAGCGATGTCCATTCTGGCCAAATCATCGGCCGACTCACCTCCCAAGTCAGTGTCGATGCCAATCGCTTGCCAGGTTGTCATCAGAGTAGAATTCCTCGTCACTGCAGATCGTGGGACTACCAGCATCAATTCTTTTTACGCTCGATGAAAGTGTCACCCTCAAATGACTCGTCGCTGTAGCCATCATCGTCTTCCTTCTGTTTCCGACCCGAATCCTCAAAATATTATATCCTGCGCATGGAGTGCGATGATGTCGTCTTCTTCCGCTCCGCAGTACATTACTACTACTAGGCTCTTCTGTCGATACATCGATGACGATCAGTTTTAGGCGACTCAGCGCAACATGGAATACAAACTCAAACAAATAAACTAATACTTACTTGCAACAAAGAATTGCATCCGGAACAGTCCAGTCGACCGAGGAGAACAACAACAGCGACTCGCGTTGCACTGCACTTCGTATTTTTTGCCGCGGAATTCAATTCGAGATTATCTCGACTTTTTCAAAAAAAGCTGTGGTCATGTTTTAGCGCGCTCGGGGGATCGGGCTCATATAATTTATTATTGTTATCATTGTCGAAGCTTCATATATATACAGCAGTACTCCTGTCCTGAAGTAGATACATGACATGTGGGCACCTATGAAGTTCATAACATGGCGTGCGAGACATAATGAAACCACATTCCTCGAGATACGGTGTAGATCTACGATAGTCGTGACCAAACTCAACAAAGATATCCGATCCGTAGGTCTACACTACGACCTACCCGTACACGAGCTCAACAAAGAATGATGAAACTACAGCCTACAGACAGCTGGTTTCAGACGCAGTCGACATAGCTGGTGCTTTGGATAAAGTTTCGCACACTGCCATACTGCATAAAGCTGAAATGTCTGGCATTGGCGGGTCAATTGTTTTTGTTGTTGTTGTTGTGTTTATTTTAATTCGCAAACCAAACGGGCAGGTCTGCCCAATGAAAAGGTGGCGAATGCAGATAGAAAGCAGTAATTAATGAAATTGGGGAAGAATGTGATAAGGATAGAGGTGGAGAGAAACTAAGCCAGCTGATCATCAAACAGGACGTTCGGTACTCTAGGTACTAAGGGTGTGTGGGATCATGCTGGCGCGGAACTGGCGGAGCGAGGAGATGGCACGTATGTTGCTGGGTAAGGTGTTCCACAGCTGGGCGCCCCGGAACGCGAGGCAACCCTTGCCGAACCTGGTGCAAACTGGCGGTTGGCGCAGACCCATGGTGGAGTGCAACCTAGTTGGGCCAGCTGACGAAGGAACTAGGAGGGTTTGCAGATCAGAACTTGCGTGCCCATTCCGAGACCTCCAGACAAGAACGATGAACTTCTGCCTGAATATCTCGGATACTCTGTATGCGTCCAATTTCAACAGGAGGGTGCGCGCGGAGGTGTGATGCGAGAGTCCGAAAACCGCCCTTGCCGCCCGATTCTGCATGACTTGTACCCGATCCAATTGGTTGGCAGTAAGGAGTGGGGAGAATGCATTGGATCCGTACATCAGGTCAGACATGATGATCGCTATAAATTAAAGTAGAGAACTCGGCTCTGATGAGTCGAGCAGCGACGCAACCTCCATAGTGCTCCGATCCTCTGGGCCAGTCGAGTGGTGCAGCGACCAACATGGGGTGTCCATGACAGATCCGAGTCGAGGAGCACTCCAAGATACCTGGCCGCAGTAACGACAGGAATCGGCGGTGTGCCGCAAGGCAGTACCTTAGAACCAACGCTCTTCCTTATCTATGTCAACGACATCTCTGATTGTGTCTCCCCAGAATGCCAGCTAGCGTCGTATGCAGACGACACAACACTGCACTGCGTGATCCTTGCCGATAACGTGTCCCCCGCCACTTTCAACTCACTGCAAGCCTCCCTCGATGAGCTCCAAGCTTGGGAATCGAGATGGAAGTTCCAGTTTGAGCCGACAAAGTGCTAGGGAATGTCGATGAGCAGACGATCAACACCCCTCCCACCCTCTTCTCTCAGCGTCGATGGTACCGTGATCAGAGAGAAAACCTATGTTAAGCTTCTCGGTGTGACCTTCGACCGCAAACTCCTGTTCCGCAACAATCTCAACCAGGTTGCAGTCAGAGCCAGCCAGTGCCTTGGCTTCTTCAGGAAGTTGTTCCCAGAACTCGACCGCAACGGCCGCCTCAGCGTATACAACGGCTTCATCCGCCCAACCAAGGAATATGCTCCCCTAGTCTGGCAAGGCGCAGCCCGATCCAACCTCGCGAAGCTTGACCGCATCCAGCAACGGTGTACGCGCAGCATTGGCACTGGGACCATGCTCCCAAGCTTATCAGTGCGTCGGCCAGTCTTGGGATTGTGCTACCTGTTCAAGCTGCACTACATTTCCGGTCCGGCACAGGTGACACACATGCTGCCACCTGCTGCCCCAGAACCCGCCACCAACATCAAGTGAAACATTCCCATGCCTTCCAGTTGTCAAACCCCCTCCCCGCAACAAGTCCTGACATCCTACACCGATCCTTCCCGTTCGGCCTACTCACAACATGGAATGCTCTACCCTCTGCCAACTTGAACGCTACCCCATCCAAGGCAGCGCCGCAACGCTTCAAAGTAGCAGTGTACAAGTACCTCCCCGAGCAAACTTGTGGGACTGCTGTCGACGTGTACACCACACAACTAGCATACTAGCTGATGGCCTAACTCTTTCTTCTTTCTTTCTTTTTTAAACCCCCTGGTGCACGTTGTGTGCGAGGATACCGAGACCTTTTGGTCGGAGGAGTCCACAACGCCCCACCTACACACCTACACACCTACACACCTACACACCTACACAACGCCCCACCTACACAGCTGTGCTAGTGGATACTAGTAGTCAGCCCTGACTCATTAGTTGTTTGTTCTGTCAACCCACAACTTCTGTGTTCTAGTCGGTTCTTCGTTCTCCCTGCATGCCACTTTGTTATCTTTCTTGTTATTATTTTTTGTCTCGAGCCGGATTGTGTTCCTTGTAAAAAAAATTTAAAAAAATTAATACAAAGAGAGTAGTTGCGTGATGTCTGCGGCCTTCATCCTATTCATAGCTATATTAAAATTATTATCTCCACGTAGGTTATTTTTAATACAAAGAGACGGGAACAATTTCGTGAGGGTGGGCTCTACACAAGTTGTTTCGGGAGCGGAGTGGAAATTCATTTGCAAGTAATTTAGTTAGTGTATGTGGGCATTACATCACTGCAACGTACAATGGGTGAAGTGGAGTGTTCGGTGTTGCGTCTGTTGGGGTGGCAACATCCTCTGTAGAAGAGGGTAGTATCTGGAAAATGGATATGCTACAGAAGGCAAGGTGCTGCAACAGTACGACGAAGAGCAAAACTCGGCACTCGCGGCGGCAGCCAACGCCAACGGTCAACTCAGACTGTCTCTTGCAAGATGGGATGGGGCCGCTCCCAACCACACAATCGGGCAGTACTCCATCACTGGGCGCACCTGGACTGTGTCATGGTTTTCTTTTATGGTAGATCTCAGGTTCTACATGCTAGTGTAACGAAGTACACGTATGGTGTTTTATGTCGACCATGACGGCTACAATGGCCAACCAGACCACAACGAAGTTGGGGCCAAAGAGAAAGTTTATTTCTTTCACGAGAAAATATATACAGGGGCCATTTTTACGAAAAATGATTTATGTACTTGGTCCGCCCAGTTAAAATTGGCGCTTATCTTCACACTTGTCTCAGGAAAGAAATACGAATATTTGAAGCAAACCACGATCACAAAGCACTATATACATGATTATTTACATGTCAGTAAGCAACTCAGTCGAAAATTCAAGCAAGTTACACATCCTCCTCGCCACTATCGTCGCTGGAGGAAGAGCTCAAAATGTACGATCCGGACAGCTGCTGCACGGGTCGTTTCATAGCTTGTTCCACTTCTCCTCGTCTCGAATCACGCTCAAAGGCAGTGCGTGCCTGTCACCTTCCCATCAGAAGCTGAGTGAGGCTGCCCGCATGTTGACTGTAAGTGTTATCCCCGTTCGTCGCAATAATGCGTCTTTGTTTGAGACAAAAAGGCAACGCCATATCAGTGTCCTTTTTTCAAATCGCCTCTTGAGTCTTGCGCTTGTCGTACTTGCTGATCAGCACCCGTACCCACGCGAGCCGCTGGCGCTTGAGTTGAAGATCTACATGTACATGCAGCGAAGTGATAGCTTCCGCTTGATGTAGCACCTGTGGCCTGTGCGTACTGCACCTACAACGCCGTGCACCAGGCTTTTCGGCTAGTTTCCTGAACGTCCTTTGCACGAGTGTTTCTCTCAGGACTTGGTGTTTTCTTTGATTAGCTCCTTTGGCCTGTCCTCTGTGAGCTTCAAAGTGTGTCCGCCGGATTGGTCTCACTTTCTGGAGATATCGACATGAGCTGCAGTTTCTTCGTCAGCGATTTGCTGGTGATAGCCCTTCACTAGGCGCTGTACTGTGCAAGCAATGAAATTCAAGCTCGCGAAGCGCTGTTTCAGCTTTTCTATACCTCCCCGGGGTAAACAATCCTTGCCATCAGACAGCTGGAAGTAGACAGAAACTGTATTTTCCATCGCTCTGAAATGCGAACATCCTGACCTATTTTACGGACTCAAGCGGAGGTTGCAGTGTTTTCTTGCGCTGACGGAAGTGTTCGTCGGCGGCAGCTTCGTCAAAAAGACTCAAACGAACCGATCGCAACTTCTGTGGTGGTTTGTGCTGCCAGACATGTCGTCGGATGCAATGGTCAATGGTTATGTTCGGATGGTGAATCGGTGGTTCCATGCCGTGTGGCACAGGCAGAACACCAAAAAATCAAGTTAGAAGATAAGCGCCAATTTTAACTGGGCGGACCAAGTATACAAAAATGCATGTACGAAGTCACTACATTACACCCCCACCAGAGATGAAGCCGAGAGCAGTTGCTGAAGAACGCCAAACGGAAAAAAATCTTGGAAAGGAAAGGAAAGAGTGAGCGAAGCGTACAAAGCGGAAAGACGGGAAAGAAAAATACACTGTACAAAGAGAAAGACTGTACAAAAAGAAAAATATGCGCTGCATGTGGAATACCGTTGTATGACACGTGGACACAAGGTCCGAAACAAGGCAGGAAAATGCAGGAAAGGGAAAGAGGAAACATGCGTGACAGAGGTGGAAGAACGTGTCAGAGGCAGTCCAGAGAAAGAAAGTAGAGAAAAGAACAAGGGAAACGTACGCGTGACAGAGGAGGACGGAACTTGATCTTGTCAGAGGCGGCTGCGGGCTAGGAGATCCTGGCGGTTGATCGGCGGATCGGTGGATGGTGGGCTGGTGAGGTTGTGGGCTTGGGCGCCTGCTCAATCTGGGCCGCGGAGGTCGAAGGCGCGATGGCCTGCTCCATTCCATCCATACCGCAACTCCGACTCAGCGCAGTGTCAGGGGTCACCAATTATGGTGTTTTACGTCAACCATGACGGCTACAATGGCCAACCAGACCACAACGAAGTTGGGGCCAAAGAGAAAGTTTATTTCTTTCACGAGAAAATATATACAGGGGCCATTTTTACGAAAAGTGATTTATGTATACAAAAATGCATGTACGAAGTCACTACACACGTACCGTAAAGTACCGCCAGAGCTCCCCATCTCGCGAGAGCGCCCCACCTTGATTTTACAGCCAGAGAAAGGAAAATCGTACGGCAGAGTGCAACGAAGTTTGTACGATGTGAGAATCTTAGTGTACTAAGGTCACACTTGGCAGGTTTTTGTGTGGAGCTTGTGTCCGCTCGAAGGTACGGATTGACTGCAAAACGTGCAATATGTGTACAAGGTTCATGTCGTATAACCTACAGACAGCAGACCACCTCCACAATACGAGCAGGAAAGGATGAGATGGTGGGGCGCTCTGGTGGTACTTTACGGTACTAGTAAGCATTTAAAAATGGGATAAAACTCAGGGCTGCAGTATGCATCGTCATTTCTACTCAAACAAGTACATGTAATGTATCACTATGTATGCAATTATGTTATGTATGCAATGTTATGTATGCAATTATGTTATGGTCAACCTTTGCTCAGAACGGCGGGCAGACCTCCATCACTCTAAAATACTGTAGAGACTCATAACCATGTTGTTGTTGGACATTGGACAGCATATAACACGGTGGAGACCACCTTGTTCGGAAACAGTGATCTTACTACAACCTCCGTGGTTAGTAGTACGCGCTTGAACGTGATCAGGATGTTTACCCAGGTATACTGAGATCACGTGTTGGCCTTTTCCAATGGTTCCTGACCTGTTTTCGGCACATATTCCTGTCAAGACACTGGGACGATGGGCCCACAATAGCGACTCTCCCAAGGAGAAAATGTCAGGTTTGGCGGGTTGAACGCACCCTCTGCCATCTATTCTAACAAACCATCAGATCGGACGCCTGACAGAGCTATAGTACTGGAGAATGTGATACGTACCGTATTTCCGCGCATATAAAGCCATGGCGTTATAGGTAAAACATCGCTGTTTTGGACCAAATACTTGGAGAAAAAAGCCTCGGTTTTAACGCCATGGCGCTAAAAGTGAGAGACGCTTAGGCCGTCATCACACCACGTTCTCCGACTCCCGTTTACGTCTACGTCTATGGTGAAAAAACCAAAACGGGTGGTCGTGTCATCAGACAGGCACAGTTCTTGACGCGTACACGCAGTCAGGTTTTGTGGAGAAATTTGAACCCACGTACATCGAAGTACAGGGTCGCTCGGAAAAAGGCTGGGGGAGATACGCACGTTCATACAAAAAGTCGTATACCCCCCCTCCCCCTCTCCATACCACGTCCACGTCTCCCGTTTCCTCTGCTCCCGTTTTCACCCCGTATACGGATCATCATGACAACCGACCAAAAACTCCTTACGTGGACGTAGACGCAGCGCTTTGTACCATGGTGTGATGACAGCCTTAGCCTGTAGCTAGCTAGCTATAATTATATATATATATATATATACACGGCTGTTCATCTGCGGCCATCTATCAAAATGGCGGCGAATTAACTGGTAAATCGCAAACTTACACTTTACACGTTTGGTTTATGAACTTCGTGTGGTTTCAGGTGATTCCTTCTCGAATCAAGCAGAATCAAGTAGGTAACCTTAGGTAAATGGAGTTTGGGAGTCCTCAGACGCGATCGATCGCGAAGATCATGCAAGCAAACAAAATGAAACAAATAAACGAAGAAGAAGCAGAGAGTACTCAATGACTTAGTCACTATGGAGTGAGCTAGCCCAAGGAGAAGGATAGTAACGGCTGCCGTTTTCCTCCATGCCTTAGCTACGGCTACGCCGAGGGGCCTGGACCTGGGCAGCGTTCTTGCTAGGCGCTGTGTTGCTTCGAGCCGTTTCATTGGCGCAGGAATGGGCGCAGGAATCTGCGAGAAACGCTTCTCCAGAGTCCGAGTTGAGAGTCCGCATGGATGCTCTCCGAGCCTTCCTCACCTAGCAAGCCAAGGCCAACAAGGAGTCGAACCATAGCTGGCACGGCGTGCATCTCTAAGAGGTGCAGCTTAGGGATGAGGTGCCGTTTGTTTCTTTTCACGATCTCGTCACAAGGCTTGCATGAGCTTAGGGAAATGCTCGATGTTGCTGCTGAGCTCTGCGATGTCCTCAACACAATGGAAATGAAGAAAAAAGTGCAAGGCTGAATTTCTAGGCAGTGGTTTCGTTGGAGAAAGACATAATGACGCTCAGAATGCGGCAGCCACTGGGAAAAAATCCGACGAGGGTTCGAACGGTTAGGATTAGTATTATTCAACGACGTAAGAGCACCGCACAGTACTGCTAGCTGTATGGATGAGCTACCTTGTAGTTATAACGGTACCGTTGGAGTGAGCAGGAGAGTCAGCAACGAACAGTCACCTGATATTGCCAGTCTGATCATGCAATGCTGCCTGCAACTCCTGCTGAATCAAGTTGTGGGCACAACCTGCGAAACGCCGCCGGCGATGCACTGCTCATGGCCTTGCAAAGCTACGCGAGTAGCCGAGCCTGCCTTCAATGCGTGTGGCCTTCTGCTTGGCTGCTTTTGCGCCGGCTATGCATTGCTGCAGCTTGGCATGTAGTGTGACCAATGCTGTGTACTGCCCGTTGCTGTTGCCGTTGGATGCGGCTGGTGTTGTGCAGATCAAGCACTTATCGAGCTGGCGGATCTCTACCAGCATTGATGCAGCGTAGATCCAGGAATGGATCCCCAGGTCTAGATGCAACACTGGCGCAACGGTGTGGCTGATCTCGACCAGCAGAATCAGGGCCGGAATAACGCTGTTACGCGGCGTCGCAACCGACAATTGGGAACCAGCAGCAACAAAAGCGCTATGGTCAGCCCTGAGGGTCAGCAAGGTGCGTGACTGTTTCCCCTCATCTGACACGTCAACAGGCAGCATGTCCACCACCTTCTTTGGACAGTGGCAGTGTGTAAGCATAGCCGTACACCACTTAATCCCGACACTCCATAGTTATTGGTAGCTCAGTGCATTGTCATTTCCACGACGAGTCTGACCCAAGAAAAACACAGTCCTCAACTGAACTTTTGAAGTTGAATTATGCGCTTTCTCCATTGTTGAGTGGTAGTCCTACACTACGTATGTGGCCATTTCCCTTATTGCCGTGTGTGTCTGCGCACGCTCGGGCGTGCGTATGCGGCATGTGGGTGTGCAGCCATGACTATGATTGCAGAAAAATCCTCTCTTGCTTTTGCTGTGACTTATGCCTGTGTTGTGTGGCTGGAGTTACACCCAGCGTACCTCCCTGCTAAATATGTTCTCTTCATATTGTGATATATTTCTCATCGGAAGTTGTGCCGTAGGCTGTGAATATATAATTGATGGCATGTACATAGCAGACTCAGCGGAGGACGTTCAGGTTGGTTGTAACTCTGAGTTTCATGCCCCTAGGCAATCATCAGTCAGTTGTCTGATGATTGCCTAGGGGCATGAAACTCAGAGTTACAACCAACCTGAACGTCCTCCGCTGAGTCTGCTATGTACTAAGCTCTGTCTCTGACATTGAGCACTCTCTGCAGCTCGGGGATCAACGGATTTTATTGATGGCATGTACATAATAAAAATAATTATTGTAGTGATTACCGGTTGTAGGCACGTAACGGTCGTCAGTTGTGGCTTGACGTAGTAGTCATGGTAGTGTACTGTGTGCGTTCTATTGTGCTATGCCGCTACCACCAGATTGTGGTGCGAGCGTCTTCCAGGACTCGGCAGCTCCGGACTCGTGCTGTGCATGCGTTTGATTGTGTGGTAGTTTCCAAGGCATGTTGTACATGTACTCAAACTCAACACAAGGCACAGCTATCACTGCTTGGTAGTGCGGCTGCCATGTATCACAATTGTGCGTGACAGTCGCAGCGGCATGATGGCGTTGAAGTCCTCCGAAATATCATTCCCATGCCATTGAGGCCATTTTAATGCTCAGATGCAAAGTATCTAGTAGTACAAGGCTAATCAGCAAATTTTTGGCCAACGACCCAACATACAGATGCCAGGATATGCAGAGGACCATACATTGAGCCCTAAAATCACAAAAAGTGCACAAACATCTCCACGAACTTCCAAAAAAATGTACGAACTTCCGCTCACGAATTTATGTTTATCGGATGGTCGAAGCCTTGGGCCAACCAGGAAAACTCCGAGTAAGCACGGGAAAACTCCAGGGACGCTTCTCTGGGAGCAGGAAAACGGCTACACTATAACATACAACAATAGTTACGACGAAAATAAATTAGAACACTTCTCTTCGACGATCGGGACCAGAACGACGCTCGTCATCGAGTGAGGTATCAAACGATTGCTCTTTCCTTCCTCTCCTGGAAAAACGCGAGTTGCTGGTTAGCAGCCTCGAAGGAAGCCCAAGATACCATGGTTTGCTACGATAAGTTTAGGAAAAATGCGTATTTCGAGCAGAACTTTCAAATGACTCATGCTCAAAGCCGACGCCATCTTAGATGTCCGCTGACGTGATCATATGAACAGCCTAGGGCCTGGTCAGACTGCGGCAAAATCGAAATAATCCTAGGATTATAATCCGAATCTCCATAGTAACTTGCCGCCAGAGCGGCAAAAGCGAGAGTTGACGCTCCAAAAAAAAAGCAAGAACGGACCACGCTTTTCCGCTCCAAACAGGATTTGACGCTGATACGCCATTGACGCTGATAATCACTGATTTTTTCATCTCGATATCGAGGAGCTAATTGGCCACGGACAACAACAAAACTCATAAGGATGGTTGCAAGGATTGCACTGAAGGTGTTGGCGATCCCCAAGGTGAAGGAATTTGACGTCGTTCGTGGAGACTACCACTTGACGCTCGAAATGAAGTTTGAATTTTCACTCTCCCCACATGTGTAGTGTGATCGCGATTCAAATTCTGGACGCTGTTCTGTTTTCGTCAGGCAACCAAAATTTGCCGCAGTCTGACCGGCTATGCACTGTTCCAACTGCACCCGTCTGGCTGGCGCCTCGTCCAGTGTGGTAGCCGCTTTATCACCGACACTGAAAGCCGCTACGCTATGATTGAGCTTGAATGTCTTGCTGTGGTCTGGGCTGTGCGCAAGTGCCACCTGTACCTTGCCGGCAGCAGATTCGACCTCATCGTAGACCACCAGCCCCTGATTCCGATCTTCAACACGTATAGCCTGGATCAGGTCGAGAATCCTCGTTTGCAGCGTCTCCTGCTGAAGCTTCGGCCGTACCAATTTCATGCTTCCTGGAGACAAGGAAAGCTGCATTATGCCGCCGACGCTCTGTCTCGAGCACCCGTCTCCGACCCACAAGCATCTGACCTGCTTGGAGAAGACGACCTGCCATCTGGTTCTGCTATTCGTGCGTGCCTCCGTGCTGATGACTCTGGTTCGATGTCAGCATTACGCTATGCGAAGCTCCAAGATGCGTGCGCCTCGGACTCTGAGTATCAAGATCTCCTGCAGATGGTACTCACCGGCTTCCCGCGCTCCTGTTCCGACCTTCCACGGCATCTGCAGCCCTATTGGAATGGACGCGAACACCTATCTGTCGACTCCGCCGTCGTACTGAAGGGCAATCGCATCGTAGTACCTGCTGCTCTACGTGCATCTGTGCTGCAAGATCTACACGCTGCACACCAAGGAATTGACCGCACCAAGCGTCGCGCGCGTCAACTAGTGTACTGGCCTGGTTTGAACTCTGAGCTTGACCGCCTTGTCCGTGCATGTCAGCCCTGTCGTGAGTTCCAGCCATCTTTGCCGAGAGAACCGCTGCAGAGTGACCGTCAACCGTCAATGCCGTTCGAGAGTGTCAGCTCTGACCTCTTCCATTGCCAAGGTTGGGAATACCTTGTGTTGGTCGATCGACTCACCGGTTGGCCGTGTGTTGCAAAGATAGGCCGCACAGCCACATCTTCTGACGTGGTTCGTCAACTTCGTCGCTGGTTTACAGATGTTGGCGTTCCCAGTGCAATCTCAACCGACGGTGGTCCCCAGTATGCGTCGCGACGCTTCACTGAGTTCTGCGACCGTTGGCAGATGAAGCACATCACATCAACCCCGCACTTCCCGCAATCAAATGGCCATGCCGAGTCCGCGGTGAAGTCCATGAAGTACCTGATTGCGAAAACCACTAGTGATGGCGACCTGGACACCGATGCCTTCCAGCGTGGTCTGTTGGAATGGCGTAATACCCCACATCCGTCTGGACCCAGTCCTGCCCAGCTGCTATTCGGTCGTTCGCTCTCGTCATTCGTGCTGGCGCATCACTCGTCGTTTGCCCCGGAGTGGAAACAGCGTGCTACCAGTATAGAGAGTTCTGATTCTCCACCTGTCCCGGATCCAGATTCGTCTCAGCCGCGCACGTTGTCTAAGCTCACTATTGGCATGCACGTAGATCTGCAAGATCCGCGCACCAAACGGTGGACAGGTCGAGGCATCGTTGTCGCCATTGGTACCCATCGAGACTATTACGTCAAGCTACGTAGTGGTCGTGTGTTTTGGCGAAATCGTCGCTTCCTACGGCCTTATGTCCCATTGCTGCCTGATCGCGTTTCTACTGATAGTGCGTCTGAACCTGCTGTTCCCGCACCTGCTGAGCCTGTTGTTGCACCCCGTCGCAGCACCCGTAACCGCCGTCAACCTGACCGTTTGAACATTTCTGCACACCAAGGACAGTCATATGTTTGATTAGTTTTTCTTCTTCTGTAGTCTGTGCTACACTGTGACTGTTCTCGTTGCCTTGCCTCTTGTTCATTTGTTTTGTATCTTCATAGTTATTATGTTTAGATCATAGTCTGGCTTGTTCACCCATTATGATCTCGGAAGGGCGTGTTGTATTATTATGTACGCTATCCTATATGCAACCACCCGCGTGCATCTGTCTTATTGTACGCAGTTTACGTTAGCTTACGTCATGCATTGGTATTTGGCATGCACGCATGACTACACATTGAGCATGCTGATTCCGTTGTGCTGTTCTTTGTTTTGTTGTTCTTTCCACTCGCTCCTCGATGGAGACTACTACAAAGTATTTATTAGAATAAACCAATACGTTTATCACACTGACCAGGCCCTAACATGCAAAGAATCGGCAGAGTATGAACTTCGAGTACTCGTACGGTGCCGTTGCACGTTCATGTCGAGCATCCATGTACTTTCAATTTTCCCTGAAAATTTCAAATTGTGAACCTATTGTGTACAAGGTGGCATACAAACTTGTGTGAAGGTGTGGTGGCGGTAGGGCATGGGACAGTGGGGATGGGTACATGCAGAGAGAATTACCGCTACTGTAGGTTCACTGAAAGAATTGAACTCACCTTTAGCGCCGGATGCAACTTCCTCCACATTGAATTTTGTTCACTTATAACGCCATGGCTTTATAAGTGAGGGTGGCCTTATATTAGGATATAACGCCATGGCTTTATATGCGCGGAAATACGGTAACAGACTGCTTTGCTGTGTCTTGTTGAATACTAGTCTGCTTAGCTCTATGCTGCTACGCTCATGATTGATATTGCGGTTGCTGTGCAGGGCTCGTTACGTGAATCCCAGTACATGTACAGACACACATGCACACAAACACACACACACACACGCACGCGCGCTCAAACATACACACACACACCAGGACCTGACATTAAAATATTGTTCAAGCAGTGGCACACTCATCCCGCATGCTTCTTCTGGTAGCCCATATGACAACCTAGGAACAAACTGTCCTGTAAGCCATACCCATCTATCAAGCTGCAGGGTACAAATTCGTGAATACGAAGGCAAATAATCAATATGTTTTGAGTGATCATTATTTGTTGAGTGATTGCACAGGAGAAATCCGAAAGATGTCTAAAAAAAGGAAAACAAAGCTACGAGATTGTGACAAGTGGTAGTGCTTAGGTCACGTGACTGTGACATTTCCATTTCCACTCAATCTTCCCTTCAAAATGAGAAGGCTGTTATGCGCTAAAGGTACAATGTAGAAACAAGAGCCATTACATTCGTGAAATCCTAAAATTGAAAACACAATTCCTGAATATTGAGAACTAAGACGGTGGCCTGACTTGTGTAAGGATTCCTATTGCTATGGCCTCGGAATTCTTCCAACTCTGTAATGCAGAATTCTGTTCTCGAGGTTTGTGGTTTCTGGTGAAAATAAAACAAAATAACATGCACAGCAATTGTGTGACCTCCAGCTGCTGGTAGTCCACTCACAGATACTGGTCAGTGACTATAGTACAGTGCATGGTTGGTGTGGGCAGTACTCTTTCCTACAGTTCAATCATTCTTAGTGGGTCTGGCCTGTTCCTTGTTCTCCATCTTCCAATATCAACGTACACAGTTATAACCATTCCAGATGCTAAAACTGTGGACACATTTCTTGGATCTCAAGAATCGAGGTGCTCTGCCAGCCTGTGTGTGCATCACTGGCGGTAAGGCCCCGAACACTTCCAACATGTACTGTGATGGTGTGGTCTCCAGCTGCAATGTTAGCTCCACTGCTGTACGTCGACCCACAGATACCAATCAGTACGGCTGGGACATGGGTGTTGTCGTAAGTGTTCTGGTACATCAATATAGCAATCTTGGTAGGTCTAGGACACTCCCTGTCATCGATCTTCAAGTACCAACGCGCACCTGTACGTGCTCCCCATGTGACTATACTACCAGAATAGGATAACTTCAGTACAGTGTTGGTATGTTTCTTTCTGAACGTCACTGATGCAATCTGTCCTTCATCCGGCATATAGTCGATATTGTATCGACTCTGATACTTGTATCCAAGAGTTCGAAGATTGCAACCTGTGCCGAGATACTGAAATGCACCAAAAAGCACAAACGGGCAAAGAAATGACACCATCACTGTTAAATTGCTCAATGATGTGGCAATGCTTTGTGAGGCGTTTGCTTACCACACAGGTCTTGATGCTGCCTGTAGGCAATGAATGTGTTTCACATTCCAGGATGCTTCTATGAATTCGTGATACGCCCTCTCATAACCAGTCGAGGGAATCCCTTGTTCAGGGAACATTCGGTTTTTACACGAAAACTCAGGCGTTGATATGGAGATTGACAAGTACGCACAGTCAAATCGCGCCGTGCACCCGCGGCCCGAAAAAGAGGAAGATGAGTGCGCTGCGAAGGCCTCTGTTCTCGTTGAAAGAGATGTGGCACAATTTCGATTCGCCTTGAAATATCAGTCCATGTTTTGGTAACTTTGCGGAGGTAACCCCAAAAGTGCGGAGGTTGTACAGTGTTTTAGCCTGGCCTGTAAGGGTTAATTGGTTTTGCCCGGAAAAAAATTGAACTCTGCCATGTCGTTCGAGAGAGAGAGAGAAGCGACGAGAAGAAGCCCGTTTTGCATTTTCAGATGCTCATTGTCACTACGTAGTACCAAAAGTTATGATTGTACTGTTGACTTGTATTGTACATGCTCGTGTACGTCACTTTCACTGTCAGCTTGTGCGTGATGAGACCAGAGTTATTTTGGTCTGCTTCTTGTTCATCCCTGGACTTGTTGTGTGTGTGCTGTGTCTCAGTCTGTCTCTGACTTTGTGTGTGTGTGGTGGGGGGGGGGGGGACTCTTTTTCTCTCTCTGTCTCTCTCAGAGTGAGTCAGTACGGTCACTGTGTGTGACCAATTTCTGCCTTGTGGGTTGTCTGTTGCTACTCGCAGCGTACCCCGCCGCATGTCAAGTTGTTTTTAAAGCTTGTTTGTGCCCTTGAACAAGCACACACGAAGGTTGGGGTAAATACTAACTACATGACTCACTAAAAGGATAACAGAGTGCACTTCATGCTACCCATTTCACTTACATGTACATGCAAGATACAGTCAGGAGTCAAGAGCTTACAGTACACTATTGGTACAAGTACTTGAGAGACAGATATGTTAGTCATGACCAGGAAGTCAGGAAACCGTATTAAGGAAGTAAGTAGAAAACAGAATGCAGACCAGCAGAAACTATACAGTACATGTGTAAGGGTGCCAGTGGAGACATCGTTACTGCATAAAGAACGACATGGTGATTAAATTTCACACTCTGATACTTTGTACTAGCAAGAAGAAAAATAGAAAACAATCTTGGATAGTTGTTCAGCTACAATGCAGAACAGAAATTACAGCCGAACAAACACACACACACACACACACACACATACATACATACACACACACACACACATACACACACACACACACACATACACACACACACACACACACGCACGCACACACACACACACACACACACACACACACACACACACACACACACACACACACATAATAGATACATACACACATGCACCACCACCATTACCAGATTTGAACAGCGCAGAATATGTTTACCGCTGGGCGAGAAGAAAACCAAGGTGGAATTAGACCACGAATCTATTGAGTAACACTTGTTGTCAAAACAATCAGTTCCTGGTCTTCTAGAAACTTAGGCTATAATATTCATGAAATACTGAAATTGTGGGGTTCGAAACTTGAGAAAAGAGAAGATGGACTAACATGTGTATGGACTACCATTGCTATAGCCTCGCAATTCTTCTAACATGCACGGTAATCATGTGATCTCCAGCTGCCAATGTTAACTCCATTACTGGTAGTCCAGTCACAGATACTGGTCAGTGAATATGGTACAGTGCATGGTTGGTGTGGGCAGTACTCTTTCCTACAGTTCTATCATTCTTAGTGGGTCTGGCCTGTTCCTTGTTGTCCATCTTCCAATATCAACGTACACTGTTATAACCATTTCAGATGCTAAAACTGTGGACACATTTCTTGAATCTCAAGAATCGAGGTGCTATCCCAGCCTGTAATTGCATCACTGGCGAGACCATATCTTCCAACATGTACTGTGATGGTGTGATCTCCAGCTGCAATGTTAGCTCCACTGCTGTACGTCGACTCACAGATACCAGTCAGTACGGCTGGGATGTAGGTGTTGTCATCACTGCTCTGGTACATCATTATGTCAATCTTGGTAGGTCTAGCACACTCCCTGTTGTCGATCTTCATGTACCAACGTGCACCTGAAAATGCTCCCAGTGTGCGTATATTACCAGAATAGGATAACTTCAGTACAGTGTTGGTGTGCTTCTTTCTGAACGTCACTGAAGCAATCTGTCCTTCATTCGGGGCATAGTTGATACTGTGGCGACTCTGATACTTGTATCCAAGTGTTCGAAGATTACAGCCTGTGCCCAGATACTGACATGCACCAAAAAGCACAAAAGAGCAAAAGTAGCGGACACATCAATTTCACCAAAACTCACTAACCTATGACTCATCGGATGTTCTACATGTACATCACTATGGTCTGAGTGGGTCACATAGAAGTCATTCATGATTATTTTATTGACTTCTGACATCATCATGTTCAAGCCATATTCACCACCTGGCTTGACAAGCTTATTCAACAGAGCTAGGGTCAAATCTCTTCTCTCTATTTTGCCAACATACTACTCGGAACAAAGGATACATAACTTTTATAAGACGACATCCTGAGATAAGCATTAACAGGTCGCCCTCTCGCTCTCTTATTTCTTATAGCAGTACACATCCTTCGGGCATTCACGACGGGACAATGATGAAGAAACTAACATGTCTCTGAGTGACCAATCGGACTGGAACAGAACACGCACATCATTACTAAAGGATCTGACTGTACGGCGAACATCACTCGCCAAGCGATCATTGACAAATGGCAGTTTGATGGTGGATGTGTTACTGTACGATTGTTGTCGTTGTAGGGAGATGATCGTGGTGTGCTTGCACTATCCAGAACATGCAGTGGCCGCACTTGAACGCGCCAGCATATTCCGTTTCCTAAACCTGGTGCCAGGCTTTTTGGCCAGCTACAAGAATTTTTAAAAGTGATTTTTGTAAAAACAAAACAAAATGTACATGCACAGTAAAACCTGGGTTTAGCGACCACCTGCTCTTAACAGCCGATTTTTCCCATGCACCGACAGTTCTACACATACACTGTGGGACCTGGTTCTAAAGACCACCTGGCTTTAACGAACGATTTTGCATGCACCGTGGGGTGGTCGCTTAAACCAGGTTTTACTGTAAAGTAAAACCTGTCAAGGAGACCACTCGGAAAAGGCGACCAACTGTCCAAGGGGACCACTACCACCAGGACCAAGGGTTGTCAATTTCAGTCAAATGATCTTGGATAAGGCGACCAACTGTCCAAGGGGACCACTACCACCAGGACCAAGGGTTGTCAATTTCAGTCAAATGATCCTGGATCACCTGTACACAGCGACCGCATGTTTGAAGGTCTCTTGAGCGGTCGCCTCACTGTATCTCGCTCAAAAAGCCTGATTGCAAGAGTTGCGCCAGGTACATGTGTACCCGATTGGCTTGAAGTCCTAGAGTAGACAATTTTCAGATAACACTGGGCCTTATACCACTCAATCACTGCGATGCTATTCTTGCAGGCGTTTGGTGCCGTATGGCAGAAACGGCCTTATTCTCGTAGTTATGCAAAAGACGTTACTCCAGTAACGTCTGGCGCTGGCTAGGGTACACACAGCTTAAGGGCCGATTCCCACTACGGTACCGTGAGTGCCGTGCCGTGAGTACCCATGGTGATTTGCTCACGTGAGGGGCAGTTTTGGTGCGGGTTCATTCCGTGGCTCCTGCCGTACCGCGCCGTGGACATTCCGGTGCCGAGGGTCTCTGGGGGGTGGAAATGGCATGCCGTTGTATTCCGTGAGGTCGAATACAGTGTATAGTAGGTATTTTACTACTTCCTGATAGGAAGTTTTTTCTTTCTTTTGTATTTGTGGTACGAAGTGTTTTCTTGGCTTTTGACTTTTGGATTGGTTGATTTTTGAGCTTTCTCCAATCATCTCCCCCGCTATTTTCCCTCCAGACCAAAGTCAGAAATTGGTAAAAATGGCGATCTGGCCTGCCGACGGAATGCACGGAACGACAGTGCGCAGGTGTAAATCACTCTCAGCTTCAAGCTCGTACCGTGGGGTACACGTGACCTACCCAAATCGTCGGCACGGCACTCACGGTACCGTAGTGGGAATTCCCACTACGGTACCGTGAGTGCCGTGCCGTGAGTACCCATGGTGATTTGCTCACGTGAGGGGCAGTTTTGGCGCGAGTTCATTCCGTGGCTCCTGCCGTACCGCGCCGTGGACATCCCGGTGCCGAGGGCCTCTGGGGGGTGGAAATGGCATGCCGTGGTATTCCGCGAGGTCGAATGCAGTGAGTAGTAGGTATTTTACTACTCCCTGAAAGGAAGTTTTTTCTTTCTTTTGTATTTGTGGTACGAAGTTTTTTCTTGGCTTTTGGCTTTTCGATTGGTTGCTTCTTGAGCTTTCTCCAGTCATCTCCCCGGCCCCTGCTATTTTCCCGCAGGACCAAAGTCAGAAATTGATAAAAAAAATGGTGATCCGGCCTGCCGACGGAATGCACGGAATGACTGTGCGCAGGTGTAAATCACTCTCAGCGTCAAGCTCGTATCGTGGGGTACACGTGACCTACCCAAATCGTCGGCACGGCACTCACGGTACCGTTGTGGGAATCGGCCCTAAATTCCGTGTGTGTTTTATGCCGTCGGCATACCTGGAGATATCCCGTACCTATCCCGTACCGTACCATCAAAGACAGCTGGCCACAATATCCAAATAGGGCTTTCAAAAGCAAAATCATAACGTGAAGCAACTTGGAAGAAGTTGTATTTCTCGCCGGCCAAGCGCAGCGAGATAGGCGAGAAATGATTTCTCCCGAAATATTTTCACTTGCAAATATGGCATCTGGTGTGTTCTTTATTGTCGCTTCATTTCCTGACTTCTTCAGTCAGTTTTGAGTCTCACCAGTAACATCTGGCTGCGGCCAACCACCCTTCACTTTGTGTGTTGTTGCTATTGCTGTCTATGTCTGTGTGTGTGCCAGTTTATGTGGAGCGAGGATAAGTATGTAAGCGAAGTGTATCGGGGGAATGCATGCAGGGCGATATTGCGAGATCATCAAGGTGGTAGACGGTGTTGTATTACCCTCGAATGCAAAGAGAATGTTTATTTATTTCCCTCAGGACCCTACGCTATGCTTTTTTGCCTAGCTCATCATGCATGTTATTCGAACAGATGGAAACTTTTTGCAATACAGGTACAATGATGTAGCCGATCAGTTCGTTGTGGTATGGTTGGGCATTGTAGCCGTCATGGTGGACGTAAACCCTATTTACATACACAAGCTCGGGGAGCAAAAGTCTCTCTGTCCCATAAGCTTCCACATACCAGCTAAATACAAAACCATGCACTTCACACGAGCTGACTTGCACGCGTGGTCCTTTTCACGAACCCAGACAAAGGGATTGGTCTATTATGACGCATGTACGAAGTAACTACCGTACTGGCAATATATGTTGCCGCGTAACGCGTAACGCAGGGGGGTGCGGCGTAACGCGCGACCAGGCTAGTGCGACAAATTTTCGTTGAGTTCGTAACGCGCGTCCGGCGGGGTGCGGCGATCTTTTCATTGCAGTTTGCACTGCAGAAAAAGGCTGAAAACTGTGAAAGCATGTGTACCGCGTGGTGAAAAGTATTTTTTGGAGGAAGCGCTCTTCCCCTATGTCACTTTCCTTTTGATGATCTTTTTGTGAACAGATCACTCTGATAGTTAAATTATACAGTCTTCTATTGATATCGTTGTCGCCCTTTGCCGTCGGGTTTGTAACAGTTGGATAGCAACTGAATTTCTGTGCCTTCAATGTGGATGAAAAGAAAAAAATGATGCGGCAAAAGCAAAAAAATGATGCGGCAATAGCAAAAAAGTGATGCGGAAATAGCAAAAAAAGGACTGCGGCAATATAGAAACCTGTGTAACGGCTCCTGTGCGACTTTGCATGTAACGCCCTGCGTGCGGCAAACATGTGCCAATGTAACGCTTCATGGCCTCACTGCGGCAACATATATTGCCAGTACGGTAGATTACACCCGCACCACAGTACAGGTAAAGGCGAGAGCTGTGGCCGAAAAATGGCAAACGGAAAAGATGCCTGGCGCCATTCCGTACCTGTCCCGTACCGTACCATCAAAGACAGCTGGCCACAACATTCAAATAGGGCTTTCAAATGCAAGATCATAACGTGAAGCAACTTACTTGGAGTATGTATGCGAAGTGTATTGGGGGAATGCATGCAGGGCGATAGTGCGGGTTCGGATCCCAGGAAATGTCTTGAAAAAAATAGGAGAAATGAAAAATGTGTAACATCCCTATGATTTTTTCGTAAGTTGGTCATCAAGGTGGTAGACGGTGATGAGCTAGGCAAAAAAAGCATAGCGCAGGGCCCTGAGCTTCCAAGCTCTCTCGGTTCAGTATAACCTTGCAGTCCACACCCACTTTAGACTTGGCTGGGTCTGCAGGGCAAGGCTCTAGCAAAGTTGTCCTTATGGTCTTTGAGTGTTAGAAATGCTTCTGACTCATTGAGTATGTCCATGAGGGAGGGTATGGCAGGTCGTGTACTTTTAAAGGAAGTTCAGTGGTTGCTAAGAGATATGATTCACGTGATACAATAATTATATCCCTGGTAGGCTTTCCCCAAATCAAGTTTTTTCGCCTTTTCGCCTTTTCGCTAGGCTCAAAAATACATCAGATTCGGCTGCAAAATCAGCTGATTGTTCGAAAATCGGCTACAAAATTGGAATAATTATATTGGGAAATCGGCTAAAAGAATTGTTGGCATATTGGCTTCAAAATTGCACTTTGCAACAACATTTGGTACTTCAAAGTAGATTTTTCGGCAATTCTCAAAGAAACCCTCCAAAATCGGCGAAAAGCTAAGCGATTTTTCAATAAATTAATGTAGAAAGGAAAAGGACATAATTATGGAAACGAGTAACTCTCCACCACTGTAACTAGATACTATAATAGAAAGTGCAAAAACTTCCATATGTCCTTTTTCCTTTCTACATTGTATTATTGGCTCAAACCCGAGTTTCAGATTTTTCCATAAGTCTCGTTTTCAGCGAATTTTTTTGGACATCGGAAGCTCAACAGTGCAGGACGCCCGATTTGGTGAAAGCCTATCGAGCGGTCATGCTTGCAGCAACATCATTCGTTCGTAAACGCACTTTGGAACAACATTTGGTAGATTTTCGGCGACTCTCAAAGGAACCCTCCAAATCGGGGAAAAGCTGAGCGATTTTTTTCGAGAAACCACGAACCTCGAGAACAGAATACTGCATGATAGAGGTGGTTGCAGACGCAACTGTGGTGGTGAAACTGGAGCATCTCCGCCGACCTGAGGTCTCGGCTTCAGTGACACTTCAGTGCACCAAAAACTGGGGAGGAGTAGGCACAGGGAGAGGGGAGGGGGGGGGGAGTACATTGATATAGAGGAAGGAAAACGGAAAGATGATACATGTGATAGAGTAAAAAAATAAAAAATGAATAAAAAGGGGGGAGCCAGGGTGCAAGCGGAGAGGGTGTTCATGAATTTGGGGAAAGCCTAATCCTCAGTCATGTTTTCTCTCACAAACCACTTACCCGCAAACTTGACTTGACAGCATTTAGGTCTTGTGTTAGGTTGGCAGAGTTTCTCTCTGAGCTCTGTTGAAGGATAACAATCCAAAGGCCAATACAACACACAACAATCATGAGATACACGAAACATAAATCATCACGCTATGCTATGAGCCTAATTACACAAGTTGATCATATCCAATAATTGAGCAAGACATTGGCAGTAAAACGGGCATGTGTCACTTCCGTCATTGAGAAACATCAGCATCCCATATACTCGAAGTACTACAAAGGCAGTACTTAAAGTATTACATGTATCTGGTTATCAGCATCAGAATTCTGGCACTTCGAACAGCAAGCTAGAGGTTACTCTGCTGATTATTTACCTGAATCTTTTTATCTGTTCCTTAACATACCTTAAACTTGGTTTGAAGCTGACCCAAAGTCTGTTGCAGGCTCGCAGCTCTTGTATTTGAGCTCTGAAATGAACAAAGTCGACAGGTTACGACACAATCATTATACGATTAGAGTTTCTCGCGAATATTAGATTCCCTGAGAAAGGGGTAGAGGTGTGTTCAAACCAGAACTAACCAATAACTTGGGTACATTACGGTAGCTTGAATAATGCATTGCTAGGCCCCTGAGGCTGCCACGACAACCAATCCCTATGTGCACATACGGGATTTCTCTCTCTTTCCTCAAACCAGAGCAAGGTATAATCATTGTTGTACATGCATTACATCCCCCTAACCCCTCCACTCCACTCTGCTCCCCTCCACTCCCCTCCCCCCCCCCCCTTCCCCTCCACTTCACTCCCCTCCACTCCCCTCCCCTCCCCTCACAGACTGTTTGTCTGTCAACTGACTTACCTCAAACTTAGTTTGCAGCTGGCCCAAAGCTTGCTCAAGACGTGCAGCTCTCCCGTCAGAATTCTACGTTGAGAGAAACGTTAGATTTGCCAACACACGAAATAACTTGCACGTCTTGCAAACGGGATTTTTGAGCCAGGTACACGGATACCTTGCTCATTGACCTCGCTTGCAAGATTTTTCCAATCGGATGGCAATACTGTGTGTAGTTTTCGAGTTTAGAAACAATGAATGAGAACTGATGCATATCGAAGTCTCCATTGTATCGTAGGATTGAA
The DNA here is from genome assembly GCF_964019385.1 of Sycon ciliatum. Taxonomy (NCBI): domain Eukaryota; kingdom Metazoa; phylum Porifera; class Calcarea; order Leucosolenida; family Sycettidae; genus Sycon; species Sycon ciliatum. The sequence goes on along the minus strand of NC_088652.1, from coordinate 21,323,899 downwards.
TTCAACGGTGATTGGAATTTGTTGTTTGTTTGTGTGAAATCTGGTTTTGGACGTAGTCGTGGAAGTAAGTTCTCTAAGCTCAGGTGAGTGCTGCACTTTTGCTGTACCGACGGTGCACTGAGCTTTGGCAGGCTCCCATTCTCTCACGGTTCTGTGTAGTGCATTTTGTCACTGGATTCTGATCGAAAGGATGGCAGTGGCAAAATGCATTACACAGAATCGAGAGGGTTTCGGTGCATGCCAATGCAGAGTGCAGCGTAGTAAACAGGGATTTCGTACCGTGCCATGGGATAACATGACATATAACCTAGAGACAGTTTGGGGAGTCTACATGCAGCCTACACAAAGGTCTGGGAGTCTATATACCTATACACAGGTCTGTGAGTCTCCATACAATCTACATACAGGTCTGGGAATCTGGGACATACACCATCACCAAGAAGCATAGTGTAACAAGACTCAGAGAGGAATTTCAATACTATTCTCCCTCCTACCTCCTTCTTTAAAAAGCACATTTTAGCAAATTACTGTTTCACCCTGTTGGTGGACCATGCCTGAACAATCTGCTGAACCTAAAGTGATCTCTGCAGCAGAGAGACCATAATTATTATTATGGATTGAGGAAAAGAGAAAACTACTTTAACAAATGAAAGAGTGATCACAAATCCGTACTCACCTGGATGTATGTGGTATGGTTTTGCTGTATTGCTTCCAATCTCTGATTGAGGTTTCGATTGACGGTGCCTTGGAGACGGGAGAGAAAAGCAGCGACTGCGTCGGACGACTTCCTCACAGCATCTGCTGTGCTCGTCAGCAGGCTGTTCGTGATGGTGGTAAGTTTGGACAACGATGACGTCATGTTTGCCAGGATGTGTTTGGACAACCATTCTGTCATACAGCCAGCACACAGTGAAAAACAAACCAAGTGTACTTCACGTCAAGAAAACAGAACAACTATACAGCTGATTTTACTCTCCGAAGGGGAGAGACTTTGATGACCAAAGATTGTCATCACGTTCATCAGGACAATTGCAAGAAAAAAACACCGTGATTACCGATGCATTTGAGCAATTATTGCTCCCAGTTGATAGAGTGATAGACAGACAAACAGAGAGAGAGAGAGACTGAGACAAAGAGGCAGAGACAGATAGATACAGAGACAGATAGATAGAGAGACAGATACAGAGGAACACAGAGAAATGGAGACAGAGAGACAGAGGCGGCAGATGAGAGCGGAAAAGAATAGAATAAAAGAGACGAAGAGAAGTAGCTTGGCAAATATGTCAGTTAGCAATATCAGGCTGCAGCCAGCACTTTTGCTTTGCTTTCCATAGTTGTGTTCTCATTCCTATGGAAATGTAGCAAGGTAATCTAGGACTCATGCTATCAAGACGAAGGTGTGCTGTTGTGGTAATGAATATTATCATCCATGCCCTAGATACCCAGTGGATGCCACTAGTATGTGGGCAGGTCATTGACATTATTCACTGTTGAAAGGGGACGAAGAAGACCCTTGCTTCCCATTCAATTGCATACATATTCAAATGATTGTGTTTTGTAGTTTGGGAGGTCATTGTCGCCAGCCATGGCCAGTTAGCACCATGGTGGATAACGTTATCATGATACAATAGACATGTGTCCGTACTTACGTCTTTGACAATGTCGTCCTGTGTAGAGTGTGGGACATTGGCATGTGTATCCTTCACTTGTCTCCTGACAAGTACCACCATTCTTACACGGTGATGATGAACAGCTAGGTAACGCTGTGGTTTACAATGTCATGTACACGGGACAAACAAACAAAACAACACCGGTTCATGAATACCTCCGTCTTTCAACCAGCCAAGAGGTTAAAGGGATACGTATTCTCAGAGAACACCCTTGATTCAGGCTTCGGCCTGTGGGGAATCCCCTCAAATAATAATAATAAGGGTTGAGTGGAATGCAAACCAACATGGCTGTCTGGTATATTCATGTGATAGATGTGAAACCACCCTATTCATCAGTCCCGACTGTTCCAAGACACTGTAAACTGGAGATAATGTTCAACAACACAAGTCCGCAGTAGAGTTGTGCTCGGTGAAATCCGAACCAAAGTGCATATTTTGCGCCTTCAACTTACACGGCCATAGATACCCTGGAAGTGGTACGTATTGTGCTGCCGCTGGACGTACACATGCACAAGTACAGTTATGTAATCGGAACTGATCCAGGTTGTCAGTTTAGCACTTTGTGTGGGATTTCAGTTAGTTCAACTTTGATTATCAATTTGTGTGGGATTTCAGTGAGCTCAACTGTACTTATCCATTTGTGTGGATTTTTTAGTGAGCTGCTCAACTGTACAAATCACTTTGTGGGGGATTTCAGTCAGCTACTCAACTGTACTCGTATCACTCACCATGCTGACAAAACCGTCCGCTGACACCCCTAGAGCACACACATCTGTACCCTGGGTTGGGTGATCCTGATGAACCAGGTTCCCTACTGTACACACACCGACCAAGATGCTGGCATGGTGATTGTCGCAGGCACTCTGTATCATCATGGTTACCTTCAAACACAGGAACAGTAAAAATTGATTCACCAAACTTGGATAATTGAAGTTTTCTGTTTCCGTGATCAGGATGTGTGTGTGTGTGTGTGTGTGTGTGTGTGTGTGTGTGTGTGTGTGTGTGTGTGTGTGTGTGTGTGTGTGTGTGTGCGTGTGTGTGTGTGTGTGTGTGTGTGTGTGTTTGAATGCGTGAAATAGAGAGAGCGTGTTCATTCATCTAATAACAGCGGTCTGACATTCTGCTGTCTCGCATGTTTTGTGGACAATTCGTGGTGGATATAGTGAAAACCGTTATACATACCGTATCGTGTGACCCGTTCTATTCTTCCTTGCCCCAGTACACGTAAAAATTCTAATGTGACGGAGTTGGATAAGGCCAGGTTTTAGAAAAAAAGTTGGACAGGTATACCATGACAAAATGTATGGGGAAGCAGATCCAACACAAAAATTTTAATATTTGAGTGAGGTCTTGAGCATTACTTTGGTCCCAATTGTGTTTTCAAAAGTCAGTAAGATTATTCTAGGTGAATGTTGTGTAGAAATGTGCAGAGTAAGTACACCGTATGTACTGAGTTCTTGTAATTGCAATCCAGCAAATATCCAATATGCTCTGTTAGACAGAACATGGCAGAATCATCAACTCAGAAAACTTACCCATGCAGCGATAGAGGAAATTCACAGCCTGCTCATTTCCACCGAGAACTGCTGCCAGGAGTTCCGGGTCAGTATCGTGAATATTGTCCTCATCAACAGCTATTCTGAGCTGCTTCATCACCTTCTCAAGTCGCTGCACGTCTGCACTCGATACACCACTGCCTGCTGTAGCGGCAGTCAGCCATCTTGTCATACAGGTATCTATGGCAACCAGGACACCAGATAACATGAAAATGATGACATCATACGAGCAATCATTTGCGAAGTAAACATTGACACCCTAGTCAGATTGGATCTAGATTATGGATGCCATTTGTTTGCAGATAGGGACAGTCCCCTGTATCCGATAATTATACAGTCGTCCCTCTCTAATCTGGCACTTTATAATCCAGCACCCTCGATAAACCAGCACAATTTTCAGTAGCCAAAATGTCCTCTTCATGCATATTGCAGCAGTAAATCAGATTTGTTAATCCAGCACCCTCCCTAATCCAGCAGATTTTCGTGGCACAAATGGTGCCGGATTATAGAGAGACCACTGTACTGATAATGTCGTATGCTGCATGTTCTGTGTCAATGGTCAACGCCTCAAATCGTCTGCAGTGCGTCAATCCAGGACAGGACTGACTGCTGTGGTGTTGCACTATGGCAGGCCAGGTGGCCCTAAGCGCATACCCGCTCATCATGGCTAACCAACTGACTGGATAATAAGTTAATAACAAGGTGAATCTCTTTCTCTTTGAATAGAAGAGGGGAGTTCAGCCCTAGAAAAATGCAAGTGCAGTGTTGGCCACGCCAGTGTTATCCACCCCATACCCCCCTCCCCGCCCCCGAACAGCATCATGTCTTATGTTTCCTGGTGATTGCATAGCATCAAATTTAGAATTGCAACGAACTAGTTTTGTGCCTTCCGTGTACTGTGTAACACACAATTACAAATTATGCTTTACCTCCGTGGTATTGAGCACCGTCAGCACACCAAGGGTTCGTCACCCCAGTAATGCAGTACTGGTGTACTGTTTCTGCAGCACCTTCAGACCGTAGTGCAAGTATAGCCATCAGGCCTGCGCAACATGTCTAATAAGTACTACTAGTAACAAGCTCCCTGGTCTGATAGGATCGTTGTGCTTCCGATAATTATGATACTGTAATGCGTTTTTCTTGAACATTTTTTCAACGAGTACAATGTAAATGCAGAGGAGGAGTACACGCCCGGCTAAAATTTTCATTACCTACGGAATGAATGACTTCTTACCGTTTCCGTGCGCGACGA
>NC_088652.1:21289421-21314421 GCF_964019385.1 Sycon ciliatum | reverse complement strand
CAGAACAATTGCAGTTAGCGACTTGCTGCTTACGTGTTTCACAATGGCGTCCAGTGAAGAACGGGGAACACTGGCATGTGTATGCATCACCGGTCTCCCCGCAGGTACCACCATGATGGCACGGTGATGATGAACACTGACTTGCAGCTAGGCAGAAAACAGCGCAGTCACCAGAGGAAATACACGTACATCTTACTTCGAAGTACATGTAAATACCGGTAAGCAAAGGAGGCAGGCAAACTGAGCAAATCATATTGATGTTTTTGAAGCCTAAAACTTAGAAGTAACGACTTCGGAGGAAATAGTGATGAAGTTGATTGTTCCTACTTGAAACAGACACTTCCTGCCGAACTTGACATTTGACTGACTCACGACTGCCATCCGGGCCCCGCTAGGAGCACGTCGCACATTCCACTCGACAAACCTGCAAGAAAGCACCACTCCCTGCTCAACACACAGTGTTTCGGGGAATTCACCCCTCATCAGAAGCATGTTGCAATCTTCCTCAGCCTAATGAAGATCAACTCAATTATATAGTCAGAAAGGTGAACGACCAAACACATGGACAAACAAACAGATGCGAGTGTCACTCACCACGCTGACAATATTCTCCAGCAAACCCGCTAGCACAGACACATCTATACCCTGATACCGGAAGTCCGCCGTTGCCATGGCCACTAGTGTACATACACCGTCCTGCGTGTTGGCATGGTGATGAACGCCGACACTCTGCATCACCATGGTTACCTGTGCAGCATCAGAATAGAGAATAGACCACAGAAGACCAGCATGCCTTGCGTGGATGTTGGTTCAAATTGTACTCAGACTCCAACACAAACACTTTCACATGACAAGTGCACGAGTAAATACTAATACAATTTAACTACATCTCTATCTTCATCACTAGGGACCCCACCACCACACTCCATTATTCACCCCAGTGTCTGGAGATATGTGGATTTTGTAGAAGAAACAAAAAATATCATTCTTTCCTCACCGAATGGCCTCCTTATTGTAAATGTTAGATTATGGCACATTTTCACGCTGATGCAGACAACAATTCTTCATCACTCTGAGAGTTGGCCATACAAAAGAGTTCGCTGGGTAGTATGGTGAAAGAAAGGGAATTAGAACTCGGATGTTGAGCCAATATCTTAACTTAAGTACATGTTTTACATACATGTACATGTACATGTACAGTAGATCACTCACTTGCCTCTGTCAGCCTTCTGGCAGGATACGTACGGGCGTGGTTGACATTCTGGCTCTGATAATATACATTATTTTTTCATTGCTCACTGTACCACACCCGGCTTTGTTTCACTGTGTTATGCTCTTGAAAGCGAAACAAGAAAACGTGGAGCTTCACTCACCCAGGCAGCGATAGAGGAAATCCACTGCTTGTCGATTTCCGGACAGCACAAAGTCCAATATGTCACGATCTGTGTGCTTTATAGTTGCCTCGTCGAGAGCTGGATTCAGCTTCTTCACAACTCTCTCCACTTGCTGTACGTCTGTACTTGTAAAGCTGCCGTCGATTGTAGCCTCCCTCAGCCATCTTGTCATGCAGGTCTCTATGGCAACACCCAACCCCAAGCATCCCCCCACACACACAAACGCACCCCCCCCCCCACACACACACAAACGCGCGCGCACACACAAACACACAAACACACAAACGCACACACACACATACACCGCACTGTTATAATGGAGAATGGCGAGGTAATGACTTTACCCATTAAACAATATTGAATGGATAAAGTCATGACCTTGCCATTATACAATGCAGTATCAACACCAGCAAGTCCCAAATCCCATAGCTCAATAACGACCGATCGCATGAGGCGACACAACAACAACTTGCCTTCCCACTATACTCTTCAAACAAATCTCCTTTTCGGATGTCTTCACGCGGATCTTGGCTGAGAGGAATGAAATTGAAGACTCCACTGCGATCGACTGTACTTCAGCATGTTATATTAGCTAAGCACTACCTGAAGTACCAGACCGCCATGACATCATACATCACTAGCCATGCATCCACTGGGCTCCAGGCGCGAATAGCCAGCTGTGGTGAGAAGAAGAGCTCTGCGCTAGAGTGTAATTTTAGTTTAAAAAGCCTTTGCAACGTTGAGAGCGTGTGTGGCATATCTCCAGTTGTGTTTTACCGCCGTATGAGTCAAGCACAAGGGTGGAGATTTGAAGAAGAGGTTGGCGCGACTTCGACGATACTTGGGGAATTGTGTGTTGCTCCCTACATAAGAACTCCTGCTTTTCCTGCCCACTTGAATTCTCACTTGACTGACTTACGATTGCCACCCAGAGCACACGAGAAGTCCATTGAACCTGCAACTCGGCAAACCTGCAAAAAGGCACCACTCCCTCTCGCACATTGTTGTCCCAAGCGCGTGCTGGCGAATTAGATGGTTTGGAGGCAACAGTGTTGTGATTGGCGAATGGTCCTCAGCGTTTGTTCAGCACCTCCATGAGCGACACTGACTCACGCTGCTGCATGTTGGTCGCGCTGGAAACGGAGCATCTCTGTAAGTTTGTATCCATGGTGATGTTTGTGCCTGGAGAACATTATAAGTAGTGCTCTTCAGGCACAATCTTCCTCAGCCTACTCAAGCTCAGCTGAAGAGGGATGAATCTGATGAATCTCCCAAAACACTGTGTATTAAGCAGGGAGTGGTGCTTTCTTGCAGGTTTGCCGAGTGGAAGGTTTGATGGACTTCTCGTGTGCTCTGGATGGCAGTCGTCAGTAAGTCAAAAGCGCGAGCTCCCGTATGCAGCAACGCACAATTCCCCTTTATTTAGAGTATTATTACAATTACCGTATAGCACTGTGAATAGCCTATAATGCAGTAAAGTGTCCGCCTTGCCAACACAGAAATCTACAGGGAGAATGCACGGGCGTCCAGTTATGGAAGAGCTCGTACAGTATTCCTACCCAACAACCTGAACCGAGCTAACCAGGCAACAATTCGTGAATGAATGAATGACTTCTTACCGTTTCTGGGTGTCACTGCTGGGATAGTAGCGGCAGGTGTACTCGGAATGAAAACTAACAGATTAAACACCACCAGCAGCAGCAGGGTAGCGGACATTGCCGGCTGCCGAGCTGTTGCAGCCAAGGCCATCGCGGATGTCTTTCTCAGGCTTCGAAAGAACAGCGTCAGGCCCAAATGTAACGTCTATGACGGGGGATGTAGCTGTAACGCTACTGGGATGTTTTCAGAGCACTATTGTGATTACAAGCTTTCTTCTTTCCCACCAAACTCGACTGAAAACTTCAGTGAAGAAAAAGGGAGCGAGCAGTAGCTTTTATAGGCAGATAGCGAGAGTCTTCTACCAGGAATGGTCAGGGGACACGCAGAGCAGCGAGAAGAATAAGGGCCAAAATTAGGTGTGTGTCATTGTGGGCAGAAGAATGGGAAAGGAACCGATTCGCATGAAGATCCCATTGGATAATATGGAGAGGAAGACGCTGAATAGAATGCCGGCAGTGAGCGTGAGAGAGTACTGGGGAAAATAACTGCTGAAAATTCCAAGGAAAGACCGTGAGGATGTTTTAGAAAAAATCTAGGTGAATGGAATGGATCCGGAGACGACAGCTGTGTGGAACAACCTCGGAATGGAGCTCGCGTTTTCAGGTACGTTTGATCAGAATCTGACGGTTCGGTTGTCAATGTTTTTTCGGATCACATGATCCAAACGCGAGCGCTACCGTGAGCTTGGATTTGCGAGGCCGATGACATGTCAGCGCTGTCGTGATCTGTACCGTGACACGTATCCTCGTTGTGTCCTTCTTTCTGAGTGGTCCATTGGATTCGTTTATGAAGCAATTCGCTCCGGATTTGAGCCTCAGTATGCCAACGGGACACTATGCACTATGCGAAAGAAATAGAATCAGGTTCTTTTCAGATCCTGTGAAAATGATCAGGAATGGATACCAGGGGCGGATCCAGAGATCTCTACAGGGGGGTTCCGGTTAAACCGAAATTGAACAGCCGAAATATTATGGAATCAGATTGTGTTGTAAGTTGTGTGGTTGACACTTGTAATTACGACAATCCGATTGTGTTAATGGGAATCGCATGCTTTTAAAACACACTACGGACATATATTTTTCCATCATCGACCACATCACAACTGCGCTCTCCAGCCGGCCTCGACACGTTGCCACAGCACACCACCATCGCTGGAGAGCGCAGTTGTGGTGTGGTGGACGATAGAAAACCTGTACACGGCCAAATGCTGCTGCTTACCCTACATTGTATAATAATTATTTAGTACGGACACAAAATCATATGCATGTATGCAATCGACTGGCACACAGGTTCAGTGAGGGATTGAAGACTTCTTGTAAAGATCGAATATTATGCAAGCCATGGGTACGTTGAGAGCCAGGAATGCCGAAATGACAACTAAGTTACTTTCCCTGTCCATTTGTACTTTCGGAAAATTTTGGCATTTTTACGATGCGAAATGCTCTATAGTCACAGGACAAGAGCATCGTCTTCACTTCAGTGACAGAAACAACAACAGCGAAACAGTGTCGACAATTGTGCAATCCTTCCAATCTCATCTAAAACACATCGCCGGCGCAGCACTCCGTTCCTGCGGAGTAACAACTAGTCACTACTGCATGCTGCAGCAGGTAGAGATTACTGACTTTGCTTGGATGTCGGAGCCCTCATCTTCTGAGGAGCTTGAACTCTACGTGTACGATTCGAAGTTCGTTGCAGAGTGTCATCACTCGGAACACCCTTTTTCTTCTGCAAAAACTTGTCCAAGGAATACTGACCACACCACACCCATCCTGAGCAGCAGTGAATGACAGCGCCGATGGAGGTAAGTTAGGATCGTTTCGAAAGATCAAAATGGAAATAACTACCCAATGTTGTCAGTGTCCGTTTGTAAATCACGGACGTGAACACCATGATTGTTACAGTCATGTACCAGTACAGACTACTATACGTGCAGTATCGATCTACCGCACGCGCGTGCATGCAGTGCACTGTACCTACCCCTTGACGCAGTGACTGCACTGTGAGTGTGGTCGGACGGACGTCCTTTTGTGCACACATGATATTTTTCGATATTTCTCAGCAGCACACTTTGCAAAATTTAGGGGGTTCCATGGAACCCCCGGAACCCCCCCCCCCCCTGGATCCGCCACTGGATACGAACAAGGCAACACAAGTGCCATGCCTGAGGCGAACCGTGTATTGCAGGTCGCTGTCGGAAAGGTGCAAACACAAGTTTGGTCACAGGTGTGTTGAAGGAGTGATTAATGGATCTATGTGAGGCAGTGTTCTGGCGCAGCCCAAAAGACTCGTCGTTGACCTATACCCGGCTATACTAGTTGTTAACCTATACCCGGCTATACTCGTCGTTGACCTATTCCCGGCTATACTCGTCGTTCGCCTTTCCCCGGCTACAGACCATTTTGTGAGTTGATCACTTTGGTGCACAAATTCCATATCTCGCTGCGTCTTGGTTGAAATTGACTTACCCGCAAGCGAATTTGACATTCATCTAACACTGACGTTCGGTGAGAGAACATTAATTTTGTCTAAACAATTCGTCAGCCCCCCCCCCCCCTTCCTACTCGATCGAGGTGCAATAGCCAGCTGCATGTCTTTGTTGCATGATCGCTTGGTCTCCTTTCCCATCCAGCACACGCCTCCAGTAAACCCTAGCGACAGATGCAGCGCCTTACAGTGGGGGTGAGTGGATAAGTCTCACAACCACTTGCACAAGTGCCCAGAAACCCCATAAGCCGCACCCATGTACCCCTTGTGCCTGGCCATAAGTTCCCAGTTGACTGTGGGTAGCAGCACGGCTTGAAAAACCGCTCCAAGTCAGGACTTGAACCAGGTGCCTCTCGTGTCCCAATCATGGTCTTTGACCAACCCACTGTGCCTGTCTGGTTTAGGGGTTACTGGGTGTTAGCGGCCGTCGTGAGTTCCCTTCGGAAACGGACACGATAACTAAATTTTACTTTAGCTTTACTTGCAAGACTCCGTGCAAGTTGTGGACCAGTACAAAGCCAAAGCCAAGGTCTTGTGGAATGCGTGTGTACATGAATATTGTTTGGCTGGTGATCGGGAAAGCGAGACATTGCAATAAAATTCTCTTCCATCTTAGCTTACTTGCCTTTGCAATGTCTTTTGGAACGCGCATGTACATGATCAATGTTTGTAATAGTGGGGCCGCAGGAGGTAACTTTGGATAATAAGTACATTGGATACTACGTACTTATTCCCACACCCGACTCGCGAGGGAGTACGTCTTATCCGAGGTCCACTTGGTTCCAGTAGAGAAACAATGAAAGCGACACAACTCTGCAGGATAGCTGAAAGACGAAACATGTCAAGCTAGTATTCATCTATTCATCTTCAAGGGATCCCACAGCACAAGTCGGTCCAGGGAGTGACTAGTCAGTCAACAGCTAGGACGAACCGTACTTACTTTTTGGCAACCTGAATTTCGTGCTCGCTTTTATAGCATATTGGCAGGGACATGTACTTGAGGGCAACGTAACATGTACAAGTCTAGCAAGGTTTATTCACTTTCCAAATTTTACTCATGCATGTTTTGATTGCGTTTCTGTTCTGGACTGCTCATTGTCCATTTGTGCATGATTTTGGCGCTGAACTTGAGCTTTAACGAATGCATCTCAGACTTGGATATCATAATGACATCAAATGGTCTGTCAGGCATTCTTGCCTCTCAGCTATCAATGATGCATCTTGGCCATATCATCATGACATCATAAATTGGTCCGTCTGTCATTCTTGCCTCCTCAGGCCTCCAACGCATCTAACAATGCTACCTGGGCTGTTGCTTGGTGAGAGTCGATGTCATGTGTTGATCTGTATGATCCGTGTTGTATTATCAATAGTATACAAAATATAGTATAATCTCCCTGGTAGCTCATATTGCAAGGATTAGAAAACGTAGCATGCTCATTGTCACTACGTAGTACGAAGAGTTATGATTGTACTGTTGACTAGTATTGAGCATGCTCGTGTACGTCACTTTCACTGTCAGCTTGTGAGTGATGAAACCAGAGTTGTTTTGGTCTGCTTCTTGTTCTTCCCTGGTCTTGTTTTGTGTGCATGTGCTGTGTCTCAGTCTGTCTCTGACTTAGTGTGTGTGACCAATTTCTGCCTTGTGGGTTGTCTGTTGCTACTCGCAGCGTACCCCGCCGCATGTCAAGTTGTCTTTAAAGCTTGTTTGTGCCCTTGAACAAACACACACGAAGGTTGGGGTAAATACTAACTACAGGACTAACTAAAAGGATAACAGAGTGGACTTCATGCTACCCATTTCACTTACATGTACATGCAAGATACAGTCAGGAGTCAAGAGCTTATGCACTATTGAAATATGTACTTCATTCAGAGACAGAATAATGATATGTGAGTCATTACCAGGAAGTCAGGAAACCGTATAAAGGAAGTAAGTAGAAACCAGAATGCAGACCAGCAGAAACTATACAGTACATGTGTAAGGGTGCCAGTGGAGACATCGTTACTGCATAAAGAAGGACATAGCGATTAAATTCCACACTCTGCTACTTTGTACTAGCAAGAAGAAAAATAGAAAACAATCTTGGATAGTTGTTCAGCGACAATGCAGAACAGAAATTACAGCCGAACACACACACACACACACACACACACGCACACACACACACACACACACACACATACACACACACACACATACACACACACACACATACACACGCACACACACACACACACACACACACACACACACGCACGCACACACACACACACACACACACACATACACACACACACACATACACACACACAAACACGAACACACACACACACACACACACACACATACACACACACACACACACACGCACACACACACACACACACACACACATAGTAAATACATACACACATGCACCACCACCATTACCAGATTTGAACAGCGCAGAATATGTTTACCGCTGGGCGAGAAGAAAACCAAGGTGGAATTAGACAACGAATCTATTGAGTAACACTTGTTGTCAAAACAATCAGTTCCTTGTCTTCAAGAAACTTAGCCTGTAATATTCATGAAATACTGAAATTGTGCGGTTCGAAACTTGAGAAAGGAGAAGATGGACTAACATGTGTATGGACTACCATTGCTATAGCCTCGTAATTCTTCTAACATGCACGGTAATTGTGTGATCTCCAGCTGCCAATGTTAACTCCATTACTGGTAGTCCACTCACAGATACTGGTCAGTGAATATAGTACAGTGTATGGTTGGTGTGGGCAGTACTCTTTCCTACAGTTCTATCATTCTTAGTGGGTCTGGCCTGTTCCTTGTTGTCCATCTTCCAATTTCAACGTACACTGTTATAACCATTTCAGATGCTAAAACTGTGGACACATTTCTTGAATCTCAAGAATCGAGGTGCTGAGCGCGCCTGTAAATGCATCACTGGCGGCATTGCCTGGAACTCGTCCAACATGTACTGTGATGGTGTGATCTCCAGCTGTAATGTTAGCTCCACTGCTGTACGTCGACTCACAGATACCAGTCAGTACGGCTGGGACATGGGTGTTGTCGCCACTGCTCTGGAACATCATTATATCAATCTTGGTAGGTCTAGCACACTCCCTGTTGTCGATCTTCAAGTACCAACGTGCAGCTGTGTTTTCTCCCCCTGTGCGTATATTACCAGAATAGGATAACTTCAGTACAGTGTTGGCATGCTTCTTTCTGAACGTAACTGATGCAATCTGTCCTTCATTCGGGGTATAGTTGATACTGTGGCGACTCTGATACTTGTATCCAAGAGTTCGAAGATTACAACCCACGCCCAGGTACTAAAATGCACCAAAAAGCACAAACGGGCAAAGAAATGACACCATCACTGCTAAATTGCTCAATAATGTGGCAATGCTTTGTGAGGCGTTTGCTTGCCACACAGGTCTTGATGCTGCCTGTTGGCAATGAATGTGTTTCACATTCCAGGATGCTTCTATGAATTTGTGATACGCCCTCTCATAACTGGCACTTCTACTAGTAGTGTCGGATTAGACGTGGCCCTCGGAGAATGCAACAGATACGAAAGTTTAGCAGAGAGAATGCCACTGTGACTCATGCTATGTGCTGCTCGACATACAAGACTTTCCCACAATGCATCATGATGAGGTGTGGGGTTTGTTTGCATATCTGCTGATGGAGGTGTGTGATTTGTTTGCGTATCTGCTGATGGAGGTGTGTGATGTCACTGATTTGTTTGCGTATCTGCTGATGGAGGTGTGGAATTTGTTTGCGTATCTGCTGATGGGGGTGTGTGATTTGTTTGCGTATCTGCTGATGGAGGTGTGTGATTTGTTTGCGTATCTGCTGATGGAGGCGTGTGATTTGTTTGAGTATCTGCTGATGGAGGTGTGTGATTTGTTTGCGTCTCTGCTGATGGAGGTGTGGGATTTGTTTGCGTATCTGCTGATGGAGGTGTGTGATTTGTAGCTGCTGATGGAGGTGTGCAGCAAGGTTGTACTGTAGTGATAATACACTGCGGTTACTGACGAGACGTTTCCAGCAGACAGCATGCATGTTACTGACTATGTGAAGGCTGAGAAATGTGTAAAGGTGCCAGGATTCTGGACGAGGGCAAAGGGCATGTTTGTGGATGGTCTCATTCTCCATCTGGATGCAGCTTCCTTCGTCATCAAGCCAACTGGTGTTCTTCTCCTTGAGCTTGGACAGGGGATGGAGTTAGATTATGCAGAGCGAATCGTACATGTCGATCATGGGACCTTCACTCCCCTCATCTTCTCCACGATCGGATGTACAGCGACCAAAACCTAGAGTCAATTTGTCAAGTGTTTGTGGGGTATGCTGGCTAGTAATGACAACAAGAGGTATGAAGACATAACATAGCCAGCAATCGCATGTCATCACGTACATTCAAAATCAACATAATTTTTCGAATCGACCTTTTTTTCTGGATCACTTTTCAACGAGGACGAAGCAAAGTCGGCCGAACGAAGCCTAGAGGAAGAAAATCACCCTCTCCACTTCACCATCACGATACTGACATAGATACGAGATGAAACAACTAAAAAATCCACAAGAAAACTGTACGGCCATCATCGCGCTGACTTTGGTCTGACTTTGGTCTGAGAATTTCTATCACGATCAAAAATGTACGAGGAGCACTCAAAAATAAGCAACAGACGTACCTCTATCGCTCTCTACTCCTTTTTCAAGGCACAAAAGTCGACTCTCCACTTTCAAACCAGGAACCAGACATACCAGTGGTCCTTTTCAGCTGCTCCACGAGCGCAGGAAATGTTCACCAAGGAGCGCAGAGCAGCATCCATTCCAGAAAAAGAGCTAAAATACGAGTGAGACTGCATGCCTGAGTACATGAGTACATGTATGAGTACATGCAGAAAATAGTCAATTTCAGCGTTTCTGCTCCAAACAGCAACTAGCTTCGACTAGAAACAAAGATTACACCAAAGGATTAAACAACAACCATTTTCTGCAGTTTTTTTGCAGATGGCTTCCTTGTGCTGGGCCCAGCACGCCAAAAATCACACCTCGGAGGAGTACAAAAATTACAACTCTCAGATGTCCTCGATTGCTGGCCATGAGGGGTAATTCTGGACTCTGTCAGCATTCCCTTTGCTAAGAGGTGTCATTATGGACATTCGCAGATCACGCTCGACCTACTGCTATCTGGTTAATGCACCCTGATAGTACGCTGCAGTGGATGGACATAACTATGTGAAGCAATTTTTTATATCTTACTCCCAGTGCAAGGTCCAACCTACCGACACTAGTATGCATGTTTGTGGGGGGGGGGGGGGGTACTCACATGATACCAGGTACACATTGACAGAGAAGGCTTAGTAGCAGTCACAGAGTACTTTCAGTTATACGTTCACATACAAAGGAGGTGAAAGGCTATGTAGCTGCACAGCCTTTCGCCTTCGTTGTATGTGTATACTGCTCTGTACATTATTTTGTGAATTGAGCACTATACTTGGAGCTGCCTCGACCGGCCTTGTTCGTAGTTTTAATCGCTAAAAAGCTCTATTTGCTAGCTTTCCTACAAGCCGTCATTTCTGAATATTCAATATTTTTCACAGTTACGATTAGTTTTGACAGTGGTCTATCCAATGCCTGTATGCACTTCATGAATATATCAACGATTTCAAGTATGCGCAGTAGTTAGTCAAAGGGCTAAAAGATTCTCTAAAATCAAAGGGATACTTATCAGGGGAGTTTCCTGGAAGGGTGGATGGAATGAAAGGGAAGTGAAAAGAGGCATTGAGGAAGATGCCTAACACCAGGGTGCTGAAGAGGAGAATCGCGAAGAACATTTGGGCTGCTATTCTCCCAGTTTGTAACCAAATATCCTCATCATAGTAAGCATACACATGCTATGAAGCATAGTCACAATCGCAAATAACCACACTACGTCAGACCAAGCAAACACTTGACCATATACATTCAAACTTGCGAGTAACGACAACTCGCGAATGACATCACTTTTCTCTTGGCCGACGATCAAGGGTCGTTATTGGCAATGTTGAGTGCAAGACAATTCTTAACTACAGTAAAACCTGGTATAAGCGACCACCCCACGGTGCAAGCAAAAGCGGTCGTTAAAGCCAGGTGGTCTTCAGAACCAGGTCCCACATATTCGTGGCATCTTGGAATGTGTACATACATATACATGTGCATGGTTGTACTTCCATGTACTCATATTGACAGGTGTGGAGCATAGAATACTTTCATGGAGGCAAAGCACACCTCACTCAAGTGCATGCAGTGCATCCTGAACTGTCACTTCTGTTGACCGCATGCACTTGCTTCAGAGCGCACTTCAACCCTGTTGGCAGTGTTGCAGTCAACCCTGCCAGCCAAGATAGCACTTTTGGCTAGTTTCGGTCGCTGTGTGCAGGTCCATTATGGCACTTGGTATACTAAACGTCGGTTGCTACTCGCGCAAGGCAGATAGTCGCTGTATCCGGTGGAGTTTCTATGTAGAACTGTCCGCACATGGAAAAACGGTCGTTAGGAGCAAGTGGTCGCTAAAACCAGAAGTCACTTTCACCAGGTTTTGCTGTACAGTATTGGGCAAAGAAATCCAACAGCTCATGAATACAATAGCGTTGCCGGTGGCTACACAGCCCTAGCACTACCCACACTGGTCTGTGCACTCTAACACGGTGGCTACACAGCTCTAGCACTACCCACACTGGTCTGTGCACTCTAACACGGTGGCTACACAGCCCTAGCACTACCCACACTGGTCTGTGCACTCTAACACGGTGGCTACACAGCCCTAGCACTACCCACACTGGTCTGTGCACTCTAACACGGTGGCTACACAGCCCTAGCACTACCCACACTGGTCTGTGCACTCTAACACGGTGGCTACACAGCCCTAGCACTACCCACACTGGTCTGTGCACTCTAACACGGTGGCTACACAGCCCTAGCACTACCCACACTGGTCTGTGCACTCTAACACGGTGGCTACACAGCCCTAGCACTACCCACACTGGTCTGTGCACTCTAACACGGTGGCTACACAGCCCTAGCACTACCCACACTGCAGGTCTGTGCACTCTAACACAGTGCTACTTTATTCACGAGCTGTTGGATTTCTCTGGTCGGCACTGTAAACTTCATTATACTGAGTTCTCTGACATACTTCCTCCGTTAACAAAAACTTCGTGATGGATTTTGATGGATATGAAAACGCTTAGAACAGGTCAAGAACAGTTTGTATCGACTGCAAATTACTGGACGACGGTGATTCAGCCTATGTACAGCGCTTTTACAAGAGAAACTGTTGGCGGAATGAGCAGAGAGTTCAGTTTGCGTCGCTTTCGCTCGATTCATTTTTGACCTGCGTCGCTGTCGTCATCTGCTGCACGCGAGTCGTCATCTGCTGTACGCGAGTCGTCATCTCTCTCTCTGGAGTCGTTGTTCAGCTCGTTTCAGCCCTGCCTCGGCTTCTTTGATCACACTCCGCTTGATGTCGCCGCCGTTCAAGTAAGTTTGCTTTCAAGCTGCGTGATCCGCCGCGTTGGCGATTACTCGTTTCCACCAGGGAGTCGTGAAAATATTTTACGTCTCCCTGGTTTCATCTTCGCTCTCCAGAACTCCGCGAAACGAGGAGTAAAGGCACAGCTAAACTGATTCCATTTTCTCTAATGGATACCAGCACTGAACGGCAGCGGCTAGCAAGTCCAGTCGACTTTCTTCAGCCACGAGACTCGCATCTGACTGCAGACTTCTGAAAGAATTCATGGTCATCAGCATTCGAATCTGGGCTTTGCGCAGGTTGAACAAGAACTAACGTGTTACTTCAGTTCAGAATTATTTTCATTGAGCCGTGCGATCGGAGCAGCTCCTTGTTCACTCGCTCATTGTGTGGGTTCGCTGCTCCGTTTTATCGCTCTCTATCACTCTCCAACGTACTCAGCGCTAAAGTGGTAGAGAGGCCAAGCAGCGCAATAATATCCCCTCGGAGAAGTGGCATTTCAGTTTCGCTCGCCATGACTGTCATCACCTATGTTTCCACAGCGCAACCATCGATTCCGCTCGGCTTGTTGTGAAAGGTCGCTTTCCTTGCATCGTACCTCTGTCATGGCATGCCAGGGAAGGCCAAGAAAGTGATTGTGACTCATTTCACGGCAGTTTTTGCCCAAATCAGCCCCTGAAAATTCCATCACGAAGTTTTTGTTAACGGAGGAAGTACTGTACTGTGTGATCAAGAGGTACACTCACCTGTTGGGTTGTGTCTATACGGTCCAAGGCTGCCTGCATCTTGGCCATCTTCATTTCCGACTCCTGCAGGCCAACAACAGGGAAAACAAGACAGGGATAATGTTCTCACTGCATACAACAAGGCGACGCTGAGCACACAAGACCAGTAATTTGAATCTCTACGAGAACATTTGCTGTGGAAAAGGTACAATGCAGCTTCTCATACCATCTACTGAACCATGCAATCTTCCATCATGCAAAAAGTGCAGTAGTTAGAAGGCATTACCAAGTTTATGATAAATAATTGCATAGGTTGTGTTGGGGTGAAGTCCATGCTCTGACGGCGATGGTTGATGATCGCTTTTTCGTCATGTTCAGTGCTAGCTACAAGGGTTTTTCCCTTCCTTTTATATCTATAGTGCTTTACATCAAGGTGGAATGAGCTCACCCCCCCCAGCTCTAACACTCCCTCTTTTTTTAGTTGAGGTGGGAGTGAATTTTGGAAATGGCAAGTATTTGTGTGCTGGACATCGGGGAAGTGTAAACTCTGGCTCTGATGCGTGTCTATATGTCACCTATGCACTGGTCTGGGAGTCTGCATACAATCTACATACCGTAGTTCCGCGCATATGAGCCCATGGGCTAATATACGAAATAATGCACTTTCCGGGGAAAAAATCAGTACCGTAGTTCCGCGCATATAAGCCCATGGGCTAATATACGAAATAATCCATTTTCCGGGAAAATAAATCAGTAATAATGGTTCGTTTTTTAGCCCTGGGCCTATATGCAAATTTTGAAAGCAACTGGCACGCGAAAAAGTACAAGTCTGTGCGCGGTTGTCCGCCTACCGTAGGTACCGGTACTGGGAATTTAGTCTGCACTGACATGCTGTACTACGGTGTTTGGGTCTGTATATTAGCCCATGGGCCTATACGGAGGTGGGCTTATATCCGGATATAGGCCCGAGGGCTTATATGCGCGGAACTACGGTACAGGTCTGGGAGTCTGGGACATACACCATCACCAGGAAGAATAGTGTGACAAGACTCAGAGAGGAATTTAAATACTATTCTCCATCCTACCTCTTTCTTTAAAAAGCACATTTTAGCAAATTACTGTTTCACCCTGTTGGTGGACCATCATGCCCGAACAATCTGGTGAACTAAAGGTGACCTCTGCAGCAGTGAGACCATAATTATTATTAGGGATTGAGGAAGAGAGAAAACTACTCAAATCAAAGAGCAATCTGAAATCCGTACTCACCTGGACAAATGTGGTATGGTTTTGCAACTTTCGCTGCATTGCTTCCAATCTCTGATCGAGGTTTCGATTGACGGTGACTTGGAGACGGGAAAGAAAAGCAGCGACTGCGTCGGACGACTTCCTCACAGCATCTGCTGTGCTCGTCAGCAGGCCGTTCGTGATGGTGGTAAGTTTGGACAACGATGACGTCACGTTTGCCAGGATGTGTTTGGACAACCATTCTGTCGTACAGCCAGCACAAAGTTAAAAATAAACCAAGTGTACTTCACGTCAAAAAAACAGAACAACTATACAGCTGATTTCACTCTCCGAAGGGGAGAGACTTTGATGACCAAAGATTGTTCATCACGTTCATCAGGACAATTGCAAGAAAAAACACCGTGATTACCGATGCATTTGAGCAATTATTGCTCCCAGTTGATGGAGTGATAGACAGACAAACAGAGAGAGAGACTGAGACAAAGAGGCAGAGACAGATAGATAGAGAGACAGATACAGATGAACACAGAGAAATGGAGACAGAGAGACAGAGGTGGCAGATGAGAGCGGAAAAGAATAGAATAAAAGAGAAAAAGAGAAGTGGCTTGGCAAACATGTGAGTTAGCAACATCAGGCTGCAGCCAGCACTTTTGCTTTGCTTTCCATAGTTGTGTTCTCATCCCTATGGGTGTGTATCAAGGTAATCTATGACTCATGCTATCAAGGCGGAGGTGTGCTGTTGTGGTAATGAATATTATCACCCATGCCCTAGAAGCCCAGTGGATGCCAGTACAGTCAGACCTCGTTTAACCGCACACATTCGTTTTCCACAAAAATATCCGGATAGGCGAGGGAACCGGATAATCGAACACACCTACTGTATGTATGCATCACATATGCTGTAAATTGGTAACCAACGATTTTCTTCCGGATGGCGAGGGATCCGGATAAATGAGGACAGGATAAGCGAGGTCTGACTTTAGTATTTGGGCAGGTCATTGACATTAGTCAATGTTGCAAATTGACGAAGAAGACCCTTGCATACACATTAATGTTTTTTCCACTTTGGGAGATCATTGTCGCCAGCCATGGCCAGTTAGCACCATGGTGGATAACGTTATCAAGATACAATAGACATGTGTCCGTACTTACGTTTTGACAATGTCGTCCTGTGTAGAGTGTGGGACATTGGCATGTGTATCCTTCACTTGTCTCCTGACAAGTACCACCATTCTTACACGGTGATGATGAACAGCTAGGTAACGCTGTGGTTTACACTGTCATGTACACGGGACAAACCAACACAACAACACCGGTTCATGGATACCTCCGTCTCTCTACCAGCCAAGAGGTTAGAGGGAACCCCCTTGATTCAGGCTTCGGCTTTTGGGGAATCACTCAAATAATAATAAGGGTTGAGTGGAATTGGAACTAACATGGCTGTCTGGTATGTTCATGTGATAGATGTGAAACCACCCTATTCATCAGTCCCGATGGTTCCAAGACACTGTAAACTGGAGATAATGTTCATCAACACAAGTCTGTAGTAGAGTTGTGCTCGGTGAAATCCGGCCCAAAGTGCATAATTGGCTCCTCAACTTGCAGTGCGTTTGACACGTTGGAAGTGGTACGTATGCTGCTGGATGTACACATGTACCAGTACAGTTATGTATGTAATTGGAGCTGATTCAGGAAATCAGTTTAGCACTTTGTGTGGGATTTCAGTGAGCTGCATAACTGTACTCGTATCACTCACCATACTGACAAAACCGTCCACTGACACCACTAGAGCACACACATCTGTACCCTGGGTATGGTGATCCTGATGAACCAGGTTCCCTACTGTACACACACCGACCAAGATGCTGGCATGGTGATTGTCGCAGACACTCTGTATCGTCATGGTTACCTTCAAACATAGAAACAGAAAAAATTGATTCAACAAACTTGGATAATTCAATTTGTATTTTTCCGTGATCGAGATCCAACAGAATCCTCTGTGTGTGTGTGTTTGTGTATGTGTGTGTGTGGGGGGGGGGGGAGAGAGAGAGAGAGAGAGAGAGAGAGAGAGAGAGAGAGAGAGAGAGAGAGAGAGAGAGAAAGAGAGAGGGAGAGAGAGAGAGAGAGAGAGAGAGAGAGAGAGAGAGAGAGAGAGAGAGAGAGAGAGAGAGAGAGAGAGAGAGAGAGCATGTCCTTTCATCTAAAAACCGCATCCTGATTTCCGGTTGTCTCGCATGTGTTTTGACAATTCTGGGTAAATATAGTGAAAACCGTTACACATCCCCGTATTGTGTGACCCGTGCTATTCTTCCTTGCCCCATTAACGATCGAACACTCCAATGTTACTGAGTTGGATAAGGCCAGGTTTTACAATAGTTGGACAAGTATACCATGACAAAATGTATGGGAAAGCAGATCCAACACAAACCTTTTCAAATTTGAGTGAGGTCTTGAGCATAACTTTGGTGCCAATTGTGTTTTCAAAAGTCAGTAAGATTATTATAGATGAATGTTGTGTAGAAATGTGCAGAGTAAGTACACCGTATGCACTGAGTTCTTGTAATTGCAATCCAGCAAATATGCAATATGCTCTGTTAGACGGCAGAACATGGCAGAATCATCTACTCAGAAATCTTACCCATGCAGCGATAGAGGAAATTCACAGCCTGCTCATTTCCACCGAGAACTACTGCCAGGAGTTCCGGGTTCGTTTCGTGAACAGTGTCCTCGTCAACAGGTGGTTGGAGTATCTTTATTAGCCTCTCAAATCGCTGAAGGTCTGCTCCAGATGAAACACTGCCTGCTGTAGCGGCAGTCAGCCATCTTGTCATACAGGTGTCTATGGCAACCAGAACACCATAAAACATGAAAGGGACAACATCATATGAGCCGCGCCAAGCTAAAAAGTGGCTTCGTGTTTTGACAACAAATCGAGAAAATCACCAAAACGTCACAGTTGGCAAAATTCTACTCGAGCGCGATCGCGAAAATATTCACTTTCAAGTTTGCAAGCGTATGAAGAGAGAAGCCTTTTTATGTTTGAGCAACACTTCTTCAGTGTTCCCTCTTTCATCGTTGTGGGGATTCCTCAGCGTTGCCAGAGATCGTAATGGAGCTTCTAGAGAATGTGGAGGTGAGCAGGATGACATTCTGTATCCGTGTGCGCCAAAACCTACTTCACGAGGAAGAGTTGCTCATGCATAGTGGCTGTGTTTCTTATCGTGGCCACGACTAGAGCGGCGAGTGTAGCTATGGGGAGATGTCTACAAGCCTTCCGACTATCATTCTGACAAGCGGCCTGGTGAGTTGGCTCTTGCTGCAAGGTTTCACTTTGTTTCGGCTACCTTCAAATTTAGTGTTCATGACGTGGCGTACTGGATTGCAAAATTTCCTCGTTTCAAGGAAATAGTGCCACACGACGAAGCGATGCATTGACTCTACCTGCTAGCATTTTGTCCCGCGCGGCGCCTTCTACCAGCATCCTTGGCAGGGAAGGAGAAAGACATGGACTAGGACGGACAAAGAACCAGTGCCGCTTGTTAGCGATGGGCAGTCTACTTGACCTATATGTAGGTGCAAGGGCAGTACACCAATGGAGCTAGATCTCTGGCTTAGCACTACGAGCTAAATGAAAGGATTAATTCATCCTGGCATAGGTGATTGGAGAGAGTATAACGGACTGTCTTGGTAAGATGCGACATTCCCCAACGCAGCGAAACATATAGTCACAACATCATGATGAAGGATATGAAAATTCGTATTGCGTGATAAAATGATACGAGTCATGATGAAAATTTAATGTAGATCTGTTATTTCTTCTTTCTTGGATCTTCTAATTAGAACACAAGTGCTCATTCTTCTTGTATTGCTTGCACACCTGCTAAGCTTTGTCTCTACTTGGTGTCCCATGTTTTCTTGGAGTTTGGGAAGGTCTTGGAATCCTTAGCGTCATTGATACCAGCCATTCTGTGACATGTGCACAATGTAGGCTTATTTATGGCACATATACATTTCAGATGGGCACCAACATTTCCATGATGGAAGTTGGATGTAAAGACATCACTTTGGCATGAAAAAAGAAATTTCCAAAAATTATGCCTAAGCCACCTTTTAGCTTGGCTCGGCTCATATGTAGTCATTTGAGTAGTAAAATATTGACTTTCTGGTCAGATTGGAACCTGATTATGCCTGGCATTTTCTGGAGATAGGGACAGTCCCCTTTATCTTACATACTGATTATGTCTTATGCTGCATGTTCTGTGTGAATGGTCAACACCTCAATCCTCTGCAGTGCACCAATCCAGGCCAAAACTGACTGCTGTGTTGTTGCCCTTTTACAGGCCAGGTTGCCCTAAGCGCACACCTGCTCATCATGGCTAAACAACTGGACAACTGGATAGTAACCAGGAGCCTGAATCTCATTCTGTTCGAATAGACGAGGGAGTTCCGAACTGAAAAGTGCAACTGCAGTGTTGACCACTCCAGTGTTATCCCCCTCTCCCACCCCGAACAGCATCATGTTTGATGTTGCCTGATGATTGCATGGCATGAAATTCAGAATTGCAACGACCTAGCTTTGTGCCTTCCCTGTCCTGTGTATTATGCTGGCCTTTCATACAAACTTTCAATCAAATTCCCCATCAAGCACTGGTGGTTAGTATTGGGCATTTACACCTCATGAGCACATAAACCCTATGAGCACATAAACCCCATGATTTCACACCCAACATACATCTCATAGTCATTATAATACCACCACAATACAAACTGAACGTCAGCCAAACAAATTCAAATAATCTCAGGACGGAACAAACTTTCCAGCTACCTAACACTATCCTTCAGTTGTCGATTTGTGATGTTGAAGAAGAAATGGCTCCAACCCCAAAGGAGGCAGCGTCTCAGGATCCTAGTCGACTCGAGTATTTTGCGTGCAAATTTTGTCGTCAGAGGACTTTTTAGAGATTGGGAGTAATTTGTATGAAGGTCAGCATAAGTGTAATACAAATAATATTATGATCTACCACCGCGGTATTGAGCACTCTCAGTCTACATGGTGTGTCACCCGGGTATTCAGGAACTCGTGTATTTTTTTTGTAGCACCTCCACGCCCTATGCATCTGCGCCTTGATCTATTGAGGGTGGTGACGTTCCTATGGGCGCGGAAAACTCTACTTCGAAGTAGTCACACACGAATCGTGAAAATTTTCTTTCACGCCCTTTGTATAATTATTACATGGATTGTAGTGGAACAATGTTGTTCATTTCACGCCAGCACAGGGTCAACCCCAAGTTCAGCTACCAGATCAAATGACTGTATGCCGCTTCCAACCGTGTCGGACACAAATCATCGTAGTCTAGTTTATGGCCGGAGGATTTGTGTATTCACAAGGGTCCCTGGACGCACACTTCTGGAGCTATCAATGCCCTACCCCCCCCCCCCCCCCCCCCGGGTTATTACCATGACCTGGGTCAGAGAGAGTCACACTACTATTTTCTGAAAGTAGACCAGTGATACGAGTATGGCCTGTGCAGGCTGTGCTGCTCAGTGTAGACAAGTACAATCTATGTCGGTAGGATGACTGCACTCTCTGCGGGTGGAGAGGGCGGATAAAACCCCTTATTTTTTAGATTCATCATCAACTAACTGAACTGCTACAACTGCTACTGATATCTACATGATACCCCGTTACCATGGAAACGAGCGAGCCCAGCTTAACACACATAACCCCGGATAATCTGCCGTTTCTGCACTGTTACGACATACACTCTTATCTCTCTAATCCAAACCTCCAAGTCACTGGTACCCGCGGGTGAGCTTTAGTGGAAATATTACTACTCTAAACTCCATCGTGTTTGCGAAATATTAATGTTCGCTACTTTTGCGAGAAGAGGATAACGCGAATATTAACCATCATGAAATAAAACTTCAAAAGTGATATAATTATGTGTGTGACCACAGTGCTCCGTTAACATTTACCTTCGTAAATTCGCTAGTTTTGAGAGATCGCGAACATTTCGTGATGCGAATATTGGACTGTATACAGTACTCATTTCTGTGGAAATGATGACATCATACGCCAGGTCTTTGGCACTGAAATGATGACATCATACGCCAGGTCTTTGGCACTGAAATGATGACAACATACGCCAGGTCTTTGGCACTGAAATGATGACATCATACGCCAGGTCTTTGGCACTGAAATGATGACATCATACGCCAGGTCTTTGGCACTGAAATGATGACATCATACGCCAGGTCTTTGGCACTGAAATGATGACATCATACGCCAGGTCTTTGGCACTGAAATGATGACATCATACAGGCGCGTACGCAGGGGGGGTTTCCCGTTGCCCGGAAACCCCCCCAAATGTTCCAAACGAGCAACATTTTTGGGCACATTTTGGTAGGGCGTGCGATTGATCTGACAAGAATGCAAACTTCAACAGATCGTAACTCAGTCAAATCTGGCTCAATTCCAACGAACCAAATATCCAGGTCGAATAGAAAATTCTCAGCTGTCGGTAGAAACAATCCGCGAAGCGCTGCGAGCAATGGTTCTTGAGATATAGCATTCGTTAGTTGAGCCGCGATCCCGGCAATTTCCAAAGCGCGCAGTGCAACTTGAGTATCGAAAATTTGAGACTATTCGTCACATTGACTTGCTCAAATTTGCAGGGGCTTCACTTGTGATATTCTCAAGAGTACACAGCAAAACAATCGAAACTCTGCGATCGAGAAAAACGAAATCGCTGGAGCAGGATGCGTTTGGGCCTTTGGGGCATTTTTGCACCGTTGCTGCACTCTATGGATACAAGTACAGTGCAGCAGCGTAGCAGCTGGTCCGGCTGTTCCGGACCAATGCCAAAAGTGCCCAGAGTGCAGGATTTTGCTCCCTAATTTCAAAATTTTCCCGGGGGACACCCCCGACCCCCATACACCCAGACCACCACCAACAGCGGTGCTACCCGCCTGCAGTGTCCTGGCTATCATGGTCGACCTCATTCTCTTTCTCTCGTGGATACCATTCCACTTCCAGGAAGCCCAAGATTATGAAGATTGAGTGAGTAGAACTGAAGTTATGATCCAAGGAACGCGAACAATGCATAATTTTGAAATTTTTTAAAAGGTAAAAAAGAACACATTGTTTGTAATTCGGTTTAGTTGGAAACCCCCCTAGAGGTGACCCTGCGTACGCGCCTGTCATACCATTCATACGCCAGGTCTTTGGCACTGAAATGATGACATCATACGCCAGGTCTTTGGCACTGAAATGATGACATCATACGCCAGGTCTTTGGCACTGAAATGATGACATCATACGCCAGGTCTTTGGCACTGAAATGATGACATCATACGCCAGGTCTTTGGCACTGAAATGATGACATCATACCATTCATACGCCAGGTCTTTGGCACTGAAATGATGACATCATACGCCAGGTCTTTGGCACTGAAATGATGACATCATATGCCAGGTCTTTGGCACTGAAATGATGACATCATATGCCAGGTCTTTGGCATTGAAATGATGACATCATACGCCAGGTCTTTGGCACTGAAATGATGACATCATACGCCAGGTCTTTGGCACTGAAATGATGACATCATACGCCAGGTCTTTGGCACTTCCTCGTCAAAATGTACATGATCCAGAGTTATGGAAATTTCCGAATTATGAACAGTGCCCAGTCCCTGATCGCACGGATACGAGAGGTACGAGTGTATAAGCATTCCTTCCACCCGGTTCCGGTGTCTGCAGGAGCCTGATAATCCTCCTAGCAGTTCTCTGTCTCACACATATTTTCTCTCTCTCTCTCTCTCTCTCTCTCTCTCTCTCTCTCTCTCTCTCTCTCTCAGTGTCTACACTAACATCAATTCATGGACCATTGACCTTGCCCTTGTCTGTGGAGTGTTGCAATGAGAGCCTTCCTAATCCGACTTCTAGAGTGCCTTGACAGAGCGAACGTTCGCATGAAGTTTCACTCTTCAAAACCTCTTAAGTATTTCGATTTGTGTTCCTTTGCACTGAGGCTGACTGTAGTGCAAGTATAGCCATCAGGCATGCACAACATGTCTAACAAGTACTAGCAAGAGTAGATAAACAAGAGTGTGCAACTCCGGATCTCTCCTGCACAATCTGCAGATACCCCCCCCCCCCCGCGGAATTTTTTGTTGACGTCACCTTTTTTCAGAAGAACGCGCATTTTGCTGCAGAGCAGTGTGACAGCACGTGCTGGGCACCAACCTTGTAGTGTGAAGCCGGCCAAGAGCACGAGGGAAACCTTTCCGAAAGACTCGCAGCGCGTGCGTCGTCGAAAAGATTACGTCAACAAAAAATTCCGCCGTGGGCCTACCCATCCGCGAGTTGCACACTCTTGTTTATCTACTCTTGGTACTAGTAACAAACTCCTTGGTCTGATAGGAACATTGTGGTTCCGACATAGTATTAGTAATGCCTTTTCCTTGAAATGTTTATAAACGAGTACAATGTTAATGCAGAGGAGGTGTGCATGCCCGGCTAAACATTTCATTACCTACGGAATGAATGACTTCTTACCATTTCCGTGCGCGACGACGGGGATGCTGGCTGCACGGGCGTTGGGAATGAAAACTATCAGCATCGCAACAAAAATCACCGACAACAGCTGGAGCGGAGAGGTGGACGAGCCAAACGCAAGAAACGCCATCTCCAAACGTGTTGAATATTCCTTTCAGCTAACGAGCCCACAGCACTGGATCTATCCGTAACAACACGTTCTTCACTAGACCACTGAGAACAAATTCTTTCAATTTCTGGGCTTCGAGTCGACAACAGAGCTAGAGTCAGTAGTGCAGCTGCAAACACTAAACAGTGAACAGTGTCGTGTTGTTTTCAATCTCGACGCAGTCACAGTCACGGGGAGCGCACTGTAGATCTACTCCGCAGTCCGCACGTCATGTCAGAACACTCGACATGTCGTGTAGTGACTGGTACTGATGATTTCGTGAAGTCCAGATCAGTCAAAACGCCAAGGCCATGCATGCTAATAACGACGAGATTGAACACGTCAAATGCGTCGACGGGTTCAGTGCAGTTTATACGAACGCTGCACATGTCCTAGTACTAGTAGTACTGACATCTGAGCACCTTCAGAACATAGCGTGCTAGACATGGTTGGGCCACACCAAGCTAGCTATGTTTCGCATCGGAAATTTCCTGGAAAAGGATGTGTACTGAGCAAGGTTGCACAAAGAATTATTTATTGAATAGCACTACTAAACTTTCACTTCTATCCTAAACGACAACAAGTCGCCGCAGTACAGCCTGCAGACTGGGCTGGAGCAATATCACAACAGATTTCGTGGATAGTGGCTCCTTCTGCACTTTGACAAGAGTCCAGTGCAATTTCTACGCATCACGATCCTGGAAAATCTCGGAGCCCTTGACACCTGGGATCTCAGCTCGCTTTTAGCGAGCAGGCCCTCCCGCACGGCTTGGAAAGAAGTGTTCATCGCTCACACTTCCTACGTAACATAATTCAGTGGAGTGCTGTATCTCTGAACATATTTTCTTTTTAGTTGTACGAGTAGTCTCGTAGTCTCTCAGTTTATTTCAATCGTTCCCTGTAATATTTTGATAAGAAGGGAACATTTAAATAATGGAAACAAAGAAAACGGCGGGGCACAAGTTATGCGTTAAGTCCACCAACTAAATATTTGGTTTTGAACAGTCAGTAGGATATCGACATTCGATTTGTTACAATTCAACCTCGCGAAGCTTCCCTTTTCATGTCCTATCCTTGATAAAATTGAGCCTCCCAAGTTGGGTGATTGTTGCTTTTTTTCTTCTTTTTTTCTTTCCTTTTTTACAAAGACCTCGTGGCGGTTCTGGTGAGGTTTAGGGAGCTCCGCCGACCTAGGGTCTCGACTTCATGGCCTACTAGCCGCACCAAGAGTGGGTGGGGAGGGAGAGCGAGAGAGAGAG
>NC_088652.1:21111921-21286921 GCF_964019385.1 Sycon ciliatum | reverse complement strand
CTCATGTTGTTCTGCAGGTCTTGAAAGTTCTCATCCATGGCATCAACTCTATCTTGGATCCGTGTGAGGAATGCCGAGATCTCGTCGGATGCCCTTTGTGCGGATCTCTCGCTCTTTTCCTGAAGACGCTCCGTTGCTCTGGATAGCTTGGACAGTGTGGATGTCATGTTAGACAGAACTTGTGATGACAACCAACCTAACAGGAAGAACAGAAAAGCACCAGTACCAAGCAATCGGCTTTCGCGCTAAAATATTAAAAGTCTGCCGAATTATCGTGCATGTTGGAAAATATGCACAACATACTCTCAATGAAATCAGATTTTGCGAGTGAATGTTAGGTCTGGCGTTGTGCATCCCCAGGGCTGGGGAAATATGGGCTGTGCACTGGTACAGGGGTGCAAACTGGACTTGTTTCACTGTAACACGAGCTTTCTGCATCCGTAGGAACGCCACCGCCCTTCAAGGATCAAGGCGCAGACGCAGCTCCTAAGGCGGTAGGAAATAGGATTTCATTTTCATGAAAAGAAGAGAAGTACACGAGTGCAATGTTTCTCAGCAATACACGAGTACATACAACAGGTGGGATTTCTCAAACCACAACTCTACATGCAAGGCTGTTGCACAGGGATTTCAGGTGGTCGAGGCCAAATGGGATTCTTAGCCTGAAAGGAAGTTTATTAATTTACGAAAAGCATTGTTTTGCACAAATTAGGCTGGTCAAGTTTAAAATTTGAAAATATCCGAATTCCGACGCCATTTACAAAGCTGGCAGCTTGTTGCAGTTACCAATATATGACTTATTATCACTATATTAGTACATGTTGATGTGTTCATGTGTACGGCTAGCAGCATTCACACCAATGTCCAGAGTCACAAGAGTCAAGTGGAGCTTTGCACGGAGAGTAGTAAAATACCTACTCCCTGCTCTGCACTTCGGATCGGATCTCACGTACAGCAGAACAATTGCAGTTAGCGACTTGCTGCTTACGTGTTTCACAATGGCGTCCAGTGAAGAACGGGGAACACTGGCATGTGTATGCATCACCGGTCTCCTCGCAGGTACCACCATGATCACACGGTGATGATGAACACTGACTTGCAGCTAGGCAGAAAACAGCGCAGTCACCAGAGGAAATACACGTACATCTTACTTCGAAGTACATGTAAATACCGGTAAGCAAAGGAGGCAGGCAAACTGAGCAAATCATATTGATGTTTTTGAAGCCTAAAACTTAGAAGTAACGACTTCGGAGGAAATAGTGATGAAGTTGATTGTTCCTACTTGAAACAGACACTTCCTGCCGAACTTGACATTCGACTGACTCACGACTGCCATCCGGGCCCCGCTAGGAGCACGTCGCACATTCCACTCGACAAACCTGCAAGAAAGCACCACTCCCTGCTCAACACACAGTGTTTCGGGGAATTCACCCCTCATCAGAAGCATGTTGCAATCTTCCTCAGCCTAATGAAGATCAACTCAATTATATAGTCAGAAAGGTGAACGACCAAACACATGGACAAACAAACAGATGCGAGTGTCACTCACCACGCTGACAATATTCTCCAGCAAACCCGCTAGCACAGACACATCTATACCCTGATACCGGAAGTCCGCCGTTGCCATGGCCACTAGTGTACATACACCGTCCTGCGTGTTGGCATGGTGATGAACGCCGACACTCTGCATCACCATGGTTACCTGTGCAGCATCAGAATAGAGAATAGACCACAGAAGACCAGCATGCCTTGCGTGGATGTTGGTTCAAATTGTACTCAGACTCCAACACAAACACTTTCACATGACAAGTGCACGAGTAAATACTAATACAATTTAACTACATCTCTATCTTCATCACTAGGGACCCCACCACCACACTCCATTATTCACCCCAGTGTCTGGAGATATGTGGATTTTGTAGAAGAAACAAAAAATATCATTCTTTCCTCACCGAATGGCCTCCTTATTGTAAATGTTAGATTATGGCACATTTTCACGCTGATGCAGACAACAATTCTTCATCACTCTGAGAGTTGGCCATACAAAAGAGTTCGCTGGGTAGTATGGTGAAAGAAAGGGAATTAGAACTCGGATGTTGAGCCAATATCTTAACTTAAGTACATGTTTTACATACATGTACATGTACATGTACAGTAGATCACTCACTTGCCTCTGTCAGCCTTCTGGCAGGATACGTACGGGCGTGGTTGACATTCTGGCTCTGATAATATACATTATTTTTTCATTGCTCACTGTACCACACCCGGCTTTGCTTCACTGTGTTATGCTCTTGAAAGCGAAACAAGAAAACGTGGAGCTTCACTCACCCAGGCAGCGATAGAGGAAATCCACTGCTTGTCGATTGCCGGACAGCACAAAGTCCAATATGTCACGATCTGTGTGCTTTATAGTTGCCTCGTCGAGAGCTGGATTCAGCTTCTTCACAACTCTCTCCACTTGCTGTACGTCTGTACTTGTAAAGCTGCCGTCGATTGTAGCCTCCCTCAGCCATCTTGTCATGCAGGTCTCTATGGCAACACCCAACCCCAAGCACCCCCCCCCCCACACACACACACAAACGCACCCCCCCCCCACCCAACACACACACAAACGCGCGCGCACACACACACACAAACACACAAACGCACACACACACACACATACATCGCACTGTTATAATGGAGAATGGCGAGGTAATGACTTTACCCATTAAACAATATTGAATGGATAAAGTCATGACCTTGCCATTATACAATGCAGTACCAACACCAGCAAGTCCCAAATCCCATAGCTCAATAACGACCGATCGCATGAGGCGACACAACAACAACTTGCCTTCCCACTATACTCTTCAAACAAATCTCCTTTTCGGATGTCTTCACGCGGATCTTGGCTGAGAGGAATGAAATTGAAGACGCCACTGCGATCGACTGTACTTCAGCATGTTAAATTGGCTAAGCACTACCTGAAGTACCAGACCGCCATGACGTCATACATCACTAGCCATGCATCCACTGGGCTCCAGGCGCGAACAGCCGGCTGTGGTGAGAAGGAGAGCTCTGCGCTAGAGTGTTATTTTCAAAAGGCCTTTGCAACTTTGAGAGCGTGTGTGGGTATATCTCCAGTTGCGTTTTACCGCCATAAGAGTCAATTTGAAGAAGAGGTTGGCGTCACTTCGACGATACTTGGGGAATTGTGTGTTGCTCCCTACATAAGAACTCATGCTTTTCCTGCCCACTTGAATTCTCACTTGACTGACTTACGATTGCCATCCAGAGCACACGAGAAGTCCATTGAACCTGCAACTCGGCAAACCTGCAAAAAAGCATCACTCCCTCTCGCACATTGTTGTCCCAAGCGCGTGCTGGCGAATTAGATGGTTTGAAGGCAACAGTGTTGTGATTAAAGAGTTGGTGGACAAGCCGTTGATTATTCACTCTCATTGTAATATCAAAAAGTATTCTTTCTAGACCAAAGAGTGGTATATTTGATAACATTTAATAACGATAGAAATTTTTACGATACTTCTCCAGACGTTTCGTTGTTCTGAACAACATCGTCAGTGGATAAAGACGATGTTGTTCAGAACAACGAAACGTCTGGAGAAGTATCGTAAAAATTTCTATCGTTATTAAATGTTATCAAATATACCACTCTTTGGTCTAGAAAGAATACTTAGTGTTGTGATTGGCGAATGGTCCTCAGCGTTTGTTCAGCACCTCCATGAGCGACACTGACTCACGCTGCTGCATGTTGGTCGCGCTGGAAACGGAGCGTCTCTGTTAGTTTGTATCTATGGTGATGTTTGTGCCTGGAGAGCACTATAAGTAGTGCTCTTCAGGCACAATCTTCCTCAGCCTACTCAAGCTCAGCTGAAGAGGGATGAATCTGATGAATCTCCCAAAACACTGTGTATTAAGCAGGGAGTGGTGCTTTCTTGCAGGTTCGCCGAGTGGAAGGTTTGATGGACTTCTCGTGTGCTCTGGATGGCAGTCGTCAGTAAGTCAAAAGCGCGAGCTCCCGTATGCAGCAACGCACAATTCCCCTTTATTTAGAGTATTATTACAATTACCGTATAGCACTGTGAATACCCTATAATGCAGTAAAAGTGTCCGCCTTGCCAACACAGAAATCTACAGGGTGAATGCACGGGCGTCCAGTTATGGAAGAGCTCGTACAGTATTCCGACCAGCCCCATACCTACCCAACAACCTGAACCGAGCTAACCAGGCATCAATTCGTGAATGAATGAATGACTTCTTACCGTTTCTGGGTGTCACTGCTGGGATAGTAGTGGCAGGTGTACTCGGAATGAAAACTAACAGATTAAACACCACCAGCACCAGCAGCAGCAGCAGCAGGGTAGCGGACATTGCCGGCTGCCGAGCTGTTGCAGCGAAGGCCATCGCGGATGTCTTTCTCAGGCTTCGAAAGAACAGCGTCAGGCCCAAATGTAACGTCTATGACGGGGGGGGGGGGGTGTTGCTGTGACGCTACTGGGATCTTTTCAGAGCACTATTGTGATTACAAGCTTTCTTCTTTCCCACCAATCTCGACTGAAAACCTTAGTGAAGAAAAAGGGAGCGAGCAGTAGCTTTTATAGGCAGATAGCGAGAGTCTTCTACCAGGAATGGTCAGGGGACACGCAGAGCAGCGAGAAGAAGAAGGGCCAAAATTAGGTGTGTGTCATTGTGGGCAGAAGAATGGGAAAGGAACCGATTCGCATGAAGATCCCATTGGATAATATGGAGAGCAAGACGCTGAACAAAATGACGGCAGTGAGCGTGACAGAGTACTGGGGAAAATAGCTGTTGAAAATTCCAAGGAAAGACCATGAGGATGTTTAAGAAAAAATCTAGGTGAATGGAATGGATCCGGAGACGACAGCTGTGTGGAACAACCTCGGAATGGAGCTCGCGTTTTGAGGTACGTTTGATCAGAATCTGACGGTTCGGTTGTCAATGTTTTTTCGGATCACATGATCCAAACGCGAGCGGTACCGTGAGCTTGGATTTGCGAGGCCGATGACATGTCAGCGCTGTCGTGAGCTGTACAGTGACACGTGTCCTCGTTGTATTCTTCTTTCTGAGTGGTCCTTTGGATTCGTTTATGAAGCAATTCGCTCCGGATTTGAGCCTCAGTATGCCAACGGGACACTATGCACTATGCGAAAGAAATAGAATCAGGTTCTTTTCAGATCCTGTGAAGATGATCAGGAATGGATACGCACAAGGCAACACAAGTGCCATGCCTGAGGCGAACCGTGTATTGCAGGTCGCTGTCGGAAAGGTGCAAACACAAGTTTGGTCACAGGTGTGTTGAAGGAGTGGGAATAGGAGGGTTTGTCAATTGCTTTGCCAGGCTCCGAGTGAGTGACAGCTTAGAGCTGTGTGAATGTGTGTGTATGGCAGCTGGGCAGGGCCCTGCTGCGGAGGCTGTGAGGCAGTGTTCTGGCGCAGCCCAAAAGACTTCTGGCCAAGACCCCTATACTGCAGGCCATGGAGGTTCTCTGAAACCAGCCCTGAGGGCAGCACCAGCAGTCGCTGCCACAGTAGCAGAAACAGCACCTCTGCCAGTGTTCTGACTAAACAGCAACAGCAACAACAGCAGCAGGGCTCAACCTCCTCCCCGCCGCCGCCACCACCGCCGCCACCACCACCGGCAGACATCATCTCCACTCCACTGCCTGGTGGCCAAAAACGGAGAAACTCCCACCTCTCCCCACCAGAGGCTGGAGACCTGAAGAGATCAAACGGATCTGCGCCACAACATGACCTACATGGTCACCAATGAAGCGCTTCCTCAGGCTCCTACTCACCAATGCTTTTGGCCTAAAGTCAAAGCTTGGTGAACTTGCACATGTTGCAAAGTGCTCCTCACCTGATGCCATCGCTGTTACGGAGACAAAATTCTCAACCGCAAAGGTCACTGACAGTGAGGTCTGTCTGTCCGGATACGCTCCCCCAATCCGACATGACAGAAACGCTCATGGAGGCGGAGTTGCCATCTGGGTGAAATCAAACATGGCCTTCCAGCACCTGGACCGGTTCAGCACGGAACACCACGAAGTGATATGGATATCTGTATCAACAGCTAGCCGGTCCAAGATTGTTATCTGTGCACTCTACCGATCAGGCTCCACAGCCGGGACAGACACCGAGCTGATCGAATACCTTGATACCCACCTAGATGAGGCCCGCAGCCACGGTGACTATGTTATCCTCGCAGGGGACTTCAATGTCCACAATGCAGCATGGCTAGGGAGCACCAAGACTACCTCGGCAGGAGAAGCAGCCGAGGAACTCTGCTATGTTCATGGCCTGGAGCAACATGTCAACATCCCCACACGTGGAGACAACACCCTGGACCTTGTGATGTCTGACTTCAGTGAACCCGTTCAGGTGAAATGCCATGCCCCACTGGGGTCCTCTGACCACGCTGTCCTCACCATGGACTTCCCTATCTCTGCGTTCCGTGAACCAAAAACCACACGCACTGTCTGGCGGTACAACCAAGCAGACTGGAACCGCCTCTGTCACTTTTTCCTAGCCTATGACTGGTCAACTGCCTTCACCACCAGCGCTGATGAGTCGTGCGCCAACATCACCGAAGTTATCCTCCAGGGTATGTCACGTTTCATCCCATCCCGGCAACTCACATCCCGGCCGACCGATCCAGCTTGGTGGACCCCTGAGTGCACGGATGCCATAAAAGCAAAAGAGAGGGCTTGGGCTACTGCCAGACGGCAGAAGTCAACAGCAGCGCGGCAGACAGCCTCAGCAGCCACTCTACGTTGTAATGACATCCTCCAGCATGCCAAGGTGGCCCGCCTGGCTACCCTGCGTACTAAGCTCTCCAAAGCTAGCCTGAGTGACCGCTCGTGGTGGTCTACCATCAAGCAAGCAGGTGGCAGCAGCAGAAACACGTCCATCCCAACTCTTACGCCGCAGCCTGGTTTGGAATGCGTATCGAATGCCGAAAAAGCTGAGTGTTTTGGGCAGTATTTCGCCTCAAAGTGCAGCCTGGGCGCCGACGACTTCCCCGCGAACCAACCAGCGACTGATTTCCCCCACGTTGCAAAGCGCACGGCTGAAAAGCTCTCAACGGTTCGGTTCCGCCCTGCCACTGTCAAGAGAGAACTCCGCCGCCTAAATGCATCGAAAGCTACTGGACCGGATTGCATTCCCGCACGAGTTCTGAAGATGTGTGCCGACCCCCTAAGTAAGCCACTCTCCAAACTGTTCTCCCTTAGCTTCTACAGCATGGTTATGCCGACATCCTGGAAGACAGCTAAAGTCACACCCATTCACAAGAAGAAATCCAAGAACCTGCCTCAACACTACAGACCTGTGTCTCTGCTGTCTATCATATCCAAAGTGATGGAAACAATTGTCAATCGTCAGATAACCAGTTTCGTGGAGTCCCACAATGTCATCTCTGCGAAACAGTTCGGGTTCAGAAAGGGCCTGAGCACAGCCGACGTCTTAACCAAGCTCCACTGTGAATGGTCCCGAGCAGCCGGCCTTGGAGGAGCCGCCCATGTTTTGGTGATAGACATAGCAGGCGCCTTTGATAAAGTCAGCCATGCTGGCCTGCTGCATAAGGCTTCCGTGTACGGTCTAGACGGCCCGCTTCTCGGATGGCTGGAAAGCTACCTGCACAACCGGCGCCTGCAGGCTGTTGTGGGCGGCCAAGAGTCCTCCCTGCACCATATCCAAGCAGGGGTACCACAAGGTAGCATCCTTGGACCAACGTTATTCCTCCTGTACGTGAATGACTGCGAGGACACCTTGCCTGCTGGTGCTGAGCTTGCCACGTATGCAGATGACACGACACTGTATCAGTGCATCTCTGCCACCGCCAGCATATCCGACTCTGCAGCACAACTCCAGGAAGCAGTGGACGCCGTCTCCCACTGGGGTTCCAAGTGGAAGGTCACCTTCGAGCCATCCAAATCTCAGGCCCTCATCATCGACCACCGCAAGCCTCCCCCAGCGTTCCCACCAGTGCTCTTCAATGGAGTGACTGTTCCTGAAGAGAAGGAAATTAAACTTCTGGGCATAGCATTCGACTCGCAACTGTCCTACGCAGCACACGTCCGGGCCGTGGCCTCAAAGGCTGCCCAACGCCTACACTTCCTGAGAAAGGTTGCGCCCCTGTTGGACTCCAGCGGCCGCACGGCAGTCTACAAAGGCTTCGTGCGGCCAACAATGGAATACTGCTGCCTGGTGTGGATGGGGTCAGGTACATCCAGATTGGACAAAATCCAGCACAAGGCACTGAAGGTGATTGGCCCAGGCGCCTGGCTCCCCAGCCTGAAACACCGCCGACTGGTTGCTGCGCTTTCGTTCACGTTCAAGCTGTCTTACCTTCCAACAACAAGCCCCCTGAAGCCCATCCTCCCACCTCCAGCCAATCCCCGCCCAGTGGGTGGTCGATCCACTAGGTTAGCCACGGAGACTGCCCACTGCCACCCACTCCAGCTGAAGTCGACGCTGCCCGTGCGCATTCGTAGCAGCCTCCAGGATTCCTACCCAGACTGCATTATTCCCTTGTGGAACAGCATACCAGCGACCATTCTACCAGCACGGCCGCAACCCAGCCAGCTCCAATTATTCAAAGAAAAATGCAACAAGTATCTGCTGCACCTGAACTGGCAAGCGGCCACCGACGCCCTATGAAACGGTTTAGACCAGTGCCTCACTAGCATCCTCCCCCCCCCCCCCCTTACCACAATGTGACGTTGTCTTTCACTCTGCTTCTCTCACGACCATCTACCCATTGTCCTTGTTTCTCACTATTATTCATTTCCCCTCTTCCTCCTCTCTACATGGTTTTACTGCATTATGGCGCGCTTTGTCTGCGTAGACGCCGAGACCTTTGAGGTTGGCAGAGCAGCCTGGCCCCGCCACCACTTCTCGCACATATTCGGGAATATAGTGGACTTTCGTATAAAAAAAATAAAAAATAAAAAAAAATCGTCGTTGACCTATACCCGGCTATACTAGTCGTTGACCTATACCCGGCTATACTCGTTGTTAACCTATACCCGGCTATACTCGTCGTTGACCTATACCCGGCTATACTCGTCATTCGCCTTTCCCCGGCTACAGACCATTTTGTGAGTTGATCACTTTGGTGCACAAATTCCATATCTCGCGTCTTGGTTGAAATGGACTTACCCGCAAGCGAATTTGACATTCATCTAACACTGACGTTCGGTGAGAGAACATTAATTTTGTCTAAACAATTCGTCAGCCCCCCCCCCTTCCTACTCGATCGAGGTGCAATAGCTGCATGTCTTTGTTGCATGATCGCTTGGTCTCCTTTCCCATCCAGCACACGCCTCCGGTAAACCCTAGCGACAGATGCAGCGACAGATGCATCGCCGTACAGTGGGGGTGAGTGGATAAGTCTCACAACCACTTGCACAAGTGCCCAGAAACCCCATTAGCCGCACCCATGTACCCCTTCAAGGCTTGTGCCTGGCCATAAGTTCCCAGTTGACTGTGGGTAGCAGCACGGCTTGAAAAACCGCTCCAAGTCAGGACTTGAACCAGGTGCCTCTCGTGTCCCAATCATGGTCTTTGACCAACCCACTGTGCCTGTCTGGTTTAGGGCCTAGGGGTTACTGGGTGTTAGCGGCCGTCGTGAGTTCGCTTCGGAAACGGACACGATAATTAAATTTTACTTTAGCTTTACTTGCAAGACTCCGTGCAAGTTGTGGACCAGTACAAAGCCAAAGCCAAGGTCTTGTGGAATGCGTGTGTACATGAATATTGTTTGGCTGGTGATCGGGAAAGCGAGACATTGCAATAAAATTCTCTTCCATCTTAGCTTGCTTGCTTTTGCAATGTCTTTTGGAACGCGCGTGTACATGATCAATGTTTGTATTAGTGGGGCCGCAGGAGGTAACTTTGGATAATAAGTACATTGGAAACTACGTACTTATTCCCACACCCCGACTCGCGGGGAGTACGTCTTATCCGAGGTCCACTTAGTTCCAGTAGAGAAACAATGAAAGCGACACAACTCTGCAGGATAGCTGAAAGACGAAACATGTCAAGCTAGTATTCATCTTCAAGGGATCCCACAGCACAAGTCGGTTCAGGGAGTGACTAGTCAGTCAACAGCTAGGACGAACCGTACTTACTTTTTGGCAACCTGAATTTCGTGCTCGCTTGTATAGCATATTGGCACGGACATGCACTTGAGGGTAACGTTACAGTCATGTACACGTCTAGCAAGGTTTATTCACTTTCCACATTTTACTCATGCATGTTTTGATTGCGTTTCTGTTCTGGACTGCTCATTGTCCATTTGTGCATGATTTTGGCGCTGAACTTGAGCTTTAACGAATGCATCTCAGACTTGGATATCATAATGACATCAAATGGTCTGTCTGGCATTCTTGCCTCTCAGCTCTTAGTTATCAATGATGCATCTTGGCAATATCATCATGGCATTATAAATTGGTCCGTCTGTCATTCTTGCCTCCTCGGGCCTCCAACGCATCTAACAATGCTACCTGGGCTGTTGCTTGGTGAGAGTCGATGTCATGTGATCTGTATGATCTGTGTTGTATTATCAATAGTATACAAAATATAGTATAATCTCCCTGGTAGCTCGTAATGCAAGGATTAGAAAACGTAGCATGCTCATTGTCACTACGTAGTACGAAGAGTTATGATTGTACTGTTGACTAGTATTGTACATGCTCGTGTACGTCACTTTCACTGTCAGCTTGTGAGTGATGAAACCAGAGTTGTTTTGGTCTGCTTCTTGTTCTTCCCTGGTCTTGTTTTGTGTGCATGTGCTGTGTCTCAGTCTGTCTCTGACTTAGTGTGTGTGACCAATTTCTGCCTTGTGGGTTGTCTGTTGCTACTCGCAGCGTACCCCGCCGCATGTCAAGTTGTTTTTAAAACTTGTTTGTTTGCTTGAACAAACACACACGAAGGTTGGGGTAAATACTAACTACATGACTAACTAAAAGGATAACAGAGTGGACTTCATGCTACCCATTTCACTTACATGTACATGCAAGATACAGTCAGGAGTCAAGAGCTTACAGTACACTATTGATAACGTTACAAGTACTTGAGACACAGATATGTTAGTCATGACCAGGTGGTCATGGAAACCGAATAAAGGAGGTAAGTAGAAAACAGAATGCAGACCAGCAGAAACTATACAGTACATGTGTAAGGGTGCCAGTGGAGACATCGTTACTGCATAAAGAAGGACATGGCAATTAAATTCCACACTCTGATACTTTGTACTAGCAAGAAGAAAAATAGAAAACAATCTTGGATAGTTGTTCAGCGACAATGCAGAACAGAAATTACAGCCGAACACACACACATACACACACACACACACACACACATACACACACACACACGCACACACACACACACATACACACACACATACACACACACACACACACACACACACATACACACACACACACATACACACACACACACACACACACACACACACACACACACACACACACACACATACACATACATACACACACACACACACACACACACACTCACACACACATAATAGATACATACACACATGCACCACCACCATTACCAGATTTGAACAGCGCAGAATATGTTTACCGCTGGGCGAGAAGAAAACCAAGGTGGAATTATACATCGAATCTATTCTGTAACATTTGTTGTCAAAACAATCAGTTCCTTGTCTTCAAGAAACTTAGGCTATAATATTCATGAAATACTGAAATTGTGGACCTCGAGACTTGAGAAAAGAGAATATGGGCTAACATGTGTATGGACTACCATTGCTATGGCCTCGCAATTCTTCTAACATGCATGGTAATCATGTGATCTCCAGCTGCCAATGTTGACTCCATTACTGGTAGTCCACTCACAGATACTGGTCAGTGAATATAGTACAGTGCATGGTTGGTGTGGGCAGTACTCTTTCCTACAGTTCTATCATTCTTAGTGGGTCTGGCCTGTTCCTTGTTGTCCATCTTCCAATATCAACGTACACTCTTATAACCATTTCAGATGCTAAAACTGTGGACACATTTCTTGAATCTCAAGAATCGAGGTGCTTTGCGCGCCTGTATGTGCATCACTGGCGGCATGGTGCGGAGCACTTCCAACATGTACAGTGATGGTGTGATCTCCAGCTGCAATGTTAGCACCACTGCTGTACGTCGACTCACAGATACCAGTCAGTACGGCTGGAATATGGATGTTGTGGGTCGTGCCTTGGTACATGAATATATCAATCTTGGTAGGTCTAGCACACTCCCTGTTGTCGATCTTGAAGTACCAACGTGTAGCCGTGTCTGCTTGATATGTGCGTATATTACCAGAATAGGATAACTTCAGTACAGTGTAGGTATGCTTCTTTCTGAACGTCACTGATGCAATCTGTCCTGCATCCAGGACACTGTTGATATTGTGCCGACTCTGATACTTGTATCCAAGAGTTCGAAGATTACAACCTGTGGCCACATACTGCAATGCACCACAAAGCACAAAAGGGCAAACATTTGAAGTCCCATTATTTCCACCTGAAATGCATGAAAGAGTTATTCGAAAAGAATGAAGATAAGGGGCCACTTCACTGCTTCTCTCTCCTTGCTGTACTTTCTGTGAATAGGCCGGACAGGGGCCATGAGACTGTCCGTTCTGTGAATAGGACATTGGCCATCAGGGGTGTAGCGTAGCTCTTTTCAGTCTGCTTCGAAAAGTCATGTGACGCGCAAAGCATTCAGATTTTACCCTATTTTCATTTTTGCAGCCAACGATACGGGCTCATCTCAGCCAGCTCCTTTATTTGGAATGTTAACGGTAAACTGCACTCATCTAACCTATGGCGCTTCTCACAAGAATTCAATGAGTCTAATTCAGCAGACTATAAATCTTTCTACTTTGATTTTGGACTTCATGTACCAACAGATGCTTCTTGCAAGGGTTTTGCTGGACGCTCCGACATTTGGACTTGCAAACGAACATGCTTCTTTTCCTCGAATGGAAGGGAGCAGTAAGTTGGAACAAAAACCTCATAGTGTAGTGAATTTAAAAAACACTGGTATTTTCTACTCCTTGCTTCACACTGTGCTGAGGCACATGCAGTCCAGTCGACGCATCCACACATGCATTGGAAGAACATTGAACGTGGACACTTTACGATACTTTTTGGGCGTTCTGCGGGCATGGTTCAGCAAACCGCAGATGCTTTGCTTGTGAATTTTGCGATACTGCGCTATGCGCCTGGCTTGCTTTTTGGAGAAATAGACTTCAGAAACATAATTGGAAGAGGATTCCATAGGGGATTGCAGAAAAAAATTCTACTCAACGTGTGATCCATTTATTGGGAAATGCTAGAAGTCCATCTTTTTCTGAATGGACTGTAAGTGGCAACATCTCAGTTCATTCTGATAACCTAGTTACGTTATCATGTTCAAGCCTCATTCATGAGCTCGCCATGTTTGAGCAACAGAACTAGGTCTTTGCTGTGATCTCGAACTCGTAAGTCACGATTTTATTGCAAACTTAAAGTGGTGTGTTAGGAAAAT
Organism: Sycon ciliatum; assembly: GCF_964019385.1. NCBI lineage: Eukaryota > Metazoa > Porifera > Calcarea > Leucosolenida > Sycettidae > Sycon > Sycon ciliatum. Next base: position 21,273,344 of record NC_088652.1, on the reverse strand, counting down.
AGAGTACACGACAACTACTCCTCCTATGTGCACATGCGTAATCTCTCTCTCTCTCTTTCCTGAAACCAGAGTAAGGGTATATCATTGTTGTATATGCATTGCATTCCCCTAACCCCTCCCCTCTCTCCGCTCGCAGACTGTTCGTCAACTGACTTACCGCCAACTTAGTTTGCAGCTGACCCAATCCTTGTTCAAGACGTGCAGCTCTCCCGTCAGAATTCTACAGGGGAGAAAGGCGAGAGTGGTCAATGCAAAAAAATATTTTCAACTCTTGAAAGCGGCATTTTGACCCAGGTACACGCATACCTTGTTCAAAAGCCCCGCTTGCCAGAGTTCTATCAGATTCACAGAAGCTTTTTTGCGATGCGACGCGCGATGCGACAGCCGCAAAACGGGAAATCCCCAAATCGCAGCCATCTCGCACCCCACGCTGCCGCAACTGGGCCATCGCAGAAGTTGAGCTTGCCTCAATTTTTGCGATGCGACAAGCGATTTGGCGTACAATTTTGACCTTTTCTACAGCAAAGTTGTACAAAGGTTCAAGAGTTGCCTATAAAATTGTACAAGTTGTACCAAACCGCGCGAATACCATGGTGACGGATCTACCTGCATTGAACTTCGCGCCATATCAGCAAGGCGTTGTCGCATCGTTGACTTCTTCTGTGAATGGTATTTAGCAAGTTCGCATCACACGTGTCCGTCGCAGATCACGTCGCATCGTGTGTCGCATCTCAAAAAATCTTCTGTGAATTCCGCTTTGCACATGTTCACGATTGGTTAAAACATTCAATCACTGGCGGGCTATTCTATCAAAGGTTGAATGGCGTTTGATGATCTTTTTCCAGTATAGCCTTGCAGTCCACACCCACTTTAGACTTGGCTGAGCCTGCAGGGCAACGCGCTAGCAAAGTTGTCCTTATGGTCTTTTAGCGTTAAGTTAACATAAGCTTAAGCTTTTGACTTACGGAGCATGTCCATTCTATTATCTATACCTAGATTCTTAGCGATCTTCTTTGCCTCCCTGGTGTCTTCACCGAACGCATGCTCTTGTGCTATTTCATAGTTTGTTGTCAGTAGCTGATGGAAAGATTTCATTTGTTGTTGCTGTTGTTGTTGCTGTTGCTGTTGTTGTTGTTGTTGTTGTTGTTGTTGTTGTTGTTGTTGTTGTTGTTGTTGTTGCTGCTGCTGCTGCTGCTACAGCAGCTACTGCTGTGGCTGTAGTTACAGCCCCTCTCGTTGTCAGGAAATGTTTGCTTGTGCTACTTCTCATCCAGTTGACTTCTTATTATGACTTTGTACGTCATAATTTTGTTGAGCTCCGGTTTTCCCCTTCATTCTAACTCAAGTTCAGTTTAGCGTGTATTGGCTTGTGATTTCCTTTCTTCTGTTTGCTTGGCATTTTATCGCTCCACAGGTACCCTCGGTCTCAGGTGCTCTCACATTTGTGCAACTGTTGATTTTGGTCCTGAATTGTCCTCTCTGTTGCTTTGCTACCGTCCTCCTCCTTCCTCCACATTTTTTTCTTCTTAATTGGCCTCATTATGGCATTCGCTTCCATGTAATTGGGCTTGTAGCCCGTGTGTACTTGCGAATTCAAATAAAAAATATACATACATACATACATTTAAATTGAGGCGCTTGAGTAACTTGAGCCAAAATAGGTCAGGTCACACCTACTGGGGATCAAAAGTAGGGAGGGAGGGCCTCTCGGTTACTGGCCGACTGCTCTATCACTAAGATATAGGCACTATACAACCTCTGGATGTGTCCAATATCAGGTACTCAGTACTGTATTCTTCAAGCTGTAAATACTGGCTATGTTTTCACATATGTACTATACCTCTGCATACATTGTACTTCAGAGTATGTGCCCATATTTGGATGGTGGTAGGCACCGGCGGATTATGCCGGCATAAGTATTGGCATAATTTGGTGGTTGAAAATTTGGAGCATAATTTGGCATCCTCTCGGAGGTAGGAGCATAACTACACGATTATACCACAGTTGTAGTATGTAGGCTATGTACAATTGTGTACAATGCACCTGATCAGTGCTGGTGGTCTGCATGGTAAAGGGTTCGGAGGTCATGCAGATAGTGTTTTCAATGAAAAGCAGGGTAGAAATCATGGCAATACAGTTACGATATTGTATGCTCGAACTCGTCTTCTTCAAAGTTCTTTCTCACACTGACACAGTACATGTAGCAGAAGATGCGAGTGAATCAGCCTTCATCAGGTATCCCGTAGCGGACGAGATAGTGGCGGGTAGTCCGCAAAACTCCGTGTACATGTACATGTACATTACATTTGTACATTATGCTTGTTACGAAGTCATGACTTCTGGTAGTCTGGATTTTAGCAGCCATGATATGACTGCAGGCTATGGATATTGCTCGAAACGGATGTATAGTTGATGTTCGGTCATGATGGAAGGAGAAGTGGAGCTACGGGAGAGATGAGCTGATTATTCGCAGGGTGAGGGTGACATCGGTTGGACGAGTATGATGATTATGAAGACCGTCAGTTGAACATGATAATCTCAAAGGTAACTCAAACTAATAATAATAATAACTTTATTAGGATGACCCAAAGGCTGGCCGCCTATCGTGGGGTCCGTCGCATTGAAGGATGATGGTACAAGAGAGTACAGGTTGGGAAGGGGGGGGGGACTACGATGAACAGGGTAACGGCATGCCAGCGAGTAGACCTGAATACTGACAAGAATGTTTGCGCAGCTCTCTCTTGAACTAATTTGGCAATGAAATAATATTTTTTACTGAAGTACAAAAGAAATCAAGTGATGAATAGAAGAAGTAATGTTTTCTCTTTTCCATGTTGATCTCTAACATGCATGGACACCTTGCAGCTTGGTATGGGGATACTCATGTATTTTGTTGTACTTATGGCCACTTGCAACTTGCAAGTACGAAAAAGGCACAATTTTCCGAACTTTGAGGCTCCATAAGTACAACAAAGTGAATATATCCCGGGGTGCCAAAGCATAATATGAGGATTTTACGAGCATAATGCGAGAATCCATGAAAGCATAATTCCATATTTTCGCGAGCATAATCCGCCGGAGCCTATCATGGTGGTGGTGCTGTGGGGGGGGGGGGGGGTGCTAAGATGCGTGATTCACGTGTTACAATATATCCCCAGTAGGCTTTCCTCAAATCAGGTTTTTCGCCTATTCGACTTTTCGCTAGGATCAAAAATACAACAGATTCGGCTACAAAGTCAGCTGATTTTTTGAAACTTGGCTGCAAAATTGGAATAATTATATTGGGAAATCAGCTGAAAGAATTGTTGGCATATTGGCTTCAAAATTGCACTTTGCAACAACATAAATTTTGGTAGATTTTCGGTGATTCTCAAAGGAACCCTCCAAATCGGCGAAACGCTAAGCGATTTTTCGATAAGTCTCATTTTCAGCGAATTTTTTGGTCAGCCGATTTGGGGAAAGCCTATCGAGCGGTCATGCTTGCAGCAACATCATTCGTTCGTAAAAGCACTTTGGAACAACATTGGGTAGATTTTTGCAGATTCTCCAAGGAACCCTCCAAAATCGGCGAAAAGCTTACTGATTTTCAAAAGTCTCATTTTTGGCGAATTTTTCGGCTGGCTGATTTGGGGAAAGCCTAAGCCTGAGGCATGTTTTCTCTCACAAACCACTTACCCGCAAACTTGACTTGACAGCATTTAGGTCTTGTCTTAGGTTGGTAGAGTTTCTCTCTGAGCTCTTTTGAAGAATAGCAGCATAAAGACAATACAACACACAACAATCATTTAGATACAGGAAACATAGATCATCATGCTACGCCATGAGCCGAATTACACAATTTGATCATATCCAATAACTGATCCAGACATTGGCAGTAAAACGGGCATGTGTCACTTCAGTCATTGAGAAACATCAGCATCCCATATACAGTACTCGAAGTATTACAAAGACAGTATGTAAAGGATTACATGTATAATTATGGTTATCAGCATCAGAATTCTGGCACTTCGAACAGCAAGCTAGAGGTTACTCTGCTGATTATTTAACTGAATCTTTTTATCTGTTCCTTAACTTACCTCAAACTTGGTTTGAAGCTGACCCAAAGTTTGTTGCAGGCTCGCAGCTCTTGTGTTTGAGCTCTGAAATGAAAAAAGTCGACAGGTCACGACACAATCTCTATACGATTAGAGTTTCTCGCGAATATTAGATTCCCTGAGAAAGGGGAGAGGTGTGTGCAAACCAGAACTAACAATAATTCTTCGGTACATTTAAAAGATAGCTTGAAAAGTGCATTGCTAGGCCCCTAGGGCTGCCACGACAACCAATCCTCCAATGTGCACATTCGGAATTTCTCTCTCTTTCCTCAAACCAGATCAAGGGTATATCATTGCTGTATATGCATGGCATTCCCCTAACCCCTCCCCTCCCTCCCCTCGCAGCCTGTTCCTCAACTGACTTACCTCCAACTTAGTTTGCTGCTGGCCCATTGCTTGCTCAAGACGTGCAGCTCTCCTGTCAGAATTCTACATAGAGAGAAACGGGAGAGTAGTCGACTCCCCAAACAGTTTGCAACTCTGGCAAGCGGGCCTTTTGAGCAAGGTACACCGTCACGCATACCTTGCTCAAAAGACCCAGGGTCGGACGATCTGCCCAGGCCTCACCACCACTGCAGTTTCTGTGCTGGCTTCTCTATACATACACAATGTACACTGCATATGTGCATGTTTATATGTGTGAAGGTTTGTGGTTTTCAATAACAAATAAATACATCAATGAACAAAAAGCCCCGCTTGCAAGAGTTGTGTCAGGTACACGTGTACCCGGTTGGTTGAAAAATTCAATCACTGTTAAAACCTTTGTGTACCAGGCATCTAATGTATGCGCGGGGTACTCATCGGTAATGATGGACCTATACTATAGCATAAAACTAAGACACATTTTGTATGTGCAAGTTATATTTTTCTGAATCTGTTGGTATCAATGTGTCCAGGTAAGAAAATATTTTGACCGAGCACAAAACTACAGATACAGGCCACACCTGGAATACCTATTTCTGAGTCAATTGTCCATATTCCTGACAATTTAGATCCGTGTACTTGGAATCGTGAATATACTTGCTGACATTGCCCTTCTTCACACAGAGCAACAGGAGACCACTGCACTAGTGTATAGCCGCCAGTTGCATGCTTCAACAATAGCGAAATGGACGGAAAAGAGCCATACTGCGTGAATACCAGATGCCAAACAATTGCATCAAAATGTCAAATTATTGAAATTGTGTCAGATTTGAATATGTACTTTTCACTTATCTACTTGCGTCCAGCGAGGGTATTGGCGATTGAGAAGACCAGGAATAGTCGATGGGTGAGGAAATTCACCTGCCTTGATTATTTCAGGCCATCGCTGCGCTCCCTCTCGCTGCTGCTTGGAGAGCGAATACTGCAATGGCTTCAGCGATGGAAATTCTCATTTTCGATTCAGATCCTGAGATTATATCGCTACTATAACTCTCTCATGGCGTTCACCATCACTAGTAGACATCGACAACAGCTAGAGCAAGCTATATTCCAGATACAAGCAGCGTAACCGAACGAAGAAACGATCGAAATTGCTAAAATATATCGCAGAGCGCTGAAATTGCAAAGCGCACTTTTCGCCGCGATCGTTCTCCATACTTTCAAATGGCAACCTACCCACATCATACATCAAAATAATTATTTGCAGTGCAAGTGGGATCTCAGCTGCCCAGCGCAAAAAACCGCGAGTCGATCGGAGCAAGGACGTCGCCGAACGGCGCGGCGCAGTGCGGTGCGTCGAACCGTAACGTACGTTACGGTTCGAGATGGGGCTGGTACACAAAGGGTTAACTTTACTTAATCGGACCATTCTATTAAAGGTTGAATGGTGTTTGGTGCCGAATGGCAGTCATGACCTGTTTCCAGTATAGCCTTGCAGTCCACACCCACTTTAGGCTTGGCCGAGTCTGCAGGGCAACGCGCTAGCAAAGTTGTCCTTATGGTCTTTTAGCGTTATAGATGTTTATGCTTGTGACTTATTCTGTTGTCTACATCTAGATTCTTAGCAATCTTCTTTTTCGGTACATTTAAAGATAGCTTGAAAAGTGCATTGCTAGGCCGCTGGAGAAGTTCAGCGGTTGCTAAGAGACATGATTCACGTGATACAATATATTCCCCAGGCACTGATTTCTCTAACAAATCACATACCCGCAAACTTGACTTGACAGCATTTAAGTCTTGTCTTAGGTTGGCAGAGTTTCTCTCTGAGCTCTGTTGAAGGATAACAGTCCATAGACCATAGACCAATACAACACACAACAACCATCAGATACACGAAACATAGATCATCATGCTACGCTATACAGCTCATCAGACAACGGTTGATCATATCAAATTTTACTGAGCCCGAATTTTCTTATCAAATTTTACTGAGCCGGACAACAGACATTGGCAGTAAAACAGGTATGTGCCATTTCAATATAATACTATCTCTAAGCATGTTTTCTCTCACAAACCGCATACCCGCAAACTTGACTTGACAGTACTTAGGTCTTGTCTTAGGTTTCTCTCTGAGCTCTGTTGAAGAATAGCAGTACATAGACCAATACAAAACAAAACAATCATGAAACATAAAATTTAATCATGAAGCTATGAATAAAATTACACAGCTTGATCATATCCCATATTTGAGCCAGAAACTGGCAGTAAAACGGGCATGTGTCGCTTTAGTCATTGAGACCCATCAGCATACCATAATACGGTATGCTGATGGTTCTCAATGATTATACGTGAAGGATTATTCCCGTAGCTATGCAAAAGACGTTACTTGAGTAACGTCTGGCGCTAGCCAGGGTCCACACAGCTTTTTAATTCGGCAATTATTTGTTGTGTCGTCGGGCATGCCTGGCGCTATAGGGGTGACAGTGTTGAAGCTCTGAGCAGATGGCGACGGCAGGAATGCCTTCACAGAGAGTAGAAGATGGGAGTAGAGAGGTACCGCTGCCTCGAGAGTTGCCGTGCTTGCGAAAGGCTACACCGGCAACAAGAAAAAATGGAGCAAATATCCCGTCGTTTGGAGACCCGCCGACTTCGTGAAAAATGCGTCGACAGCAAGAGACTGCTGAACAGGCATCCAGTCGGCAGGAGAAAAGATGTGATCATGACAGAACTGGTTCGGTATGCGGTGACTGCGGTCCGTTGGCATAGGGCCGTCATCTATGCAATCTATGCCGTTAGGCAAAATACGTTACTTTATCGGCTACATCATTGTATTGCAAAAACATTTCCGTCAGTTCGAATAACATTCATGATGAGCTAGGCAAAAAGCATAGCGTAGGGCCTGAGCTTTAAAGCTCTCTCGTAGTGGTTATCACAGTCAGAATTCTGTCACTTCGAACAGCAAGCTTGGCGTGACTTGCAGATTCTTAAAAAATGAATCTTTCTATCTGTCCCTTAACCTACCTCAAACTTGGTTTGAAGCTGGCCCAAAGTTTGTTGCACGCTTGCATTTGAGCTCTGAAATGAACAAAGTCGACAGATTGTTTGTGAATATTACAGCACATGAGAAAAGGGGAGGGATGTGTGCAAACTAGAACCAACCCATAACTTGTGTACATTGAGGTCAGGTAGCTTGAATATTGCATTGCTAGGCCCCTGGCTACCACGACAACCAATCCATCTGTGCATGAACGTGATTTCTCATTCTCTTTACTGAAACTAGAGCACGGGTATATCATTGCTAACCACCATTTCACGTCAGGTATGACTTGCATTCCACTAACCCTCCTTTCCCTCGCAGACTGCTTGTCCACCGACTTACCTCAAACTCGGTGTGGAGCTGGTCCAATGCTTGCTCAAGACGTGCAGCTCTCCCGTCTGAGTTCTGCATTGAGACAAACGTAAGAGCGGTCAACACAAGAAATAAACCTTGCAAGTTACAGCACTAGTTGACAATGGCGAGACATTAATTAATTTTTTTTGATTATTGTATTATTACGAAGTAGTGGTTGCGACTTCGGCGATGATTTGTCAGAAAGGGTTTGCTCCCCACACTGGAGCTCGCGCTATGCCGCCGACTTTACTTGACACTTGACTGACTCACGACTGCCATCCAGAGCACACGAGAAGTCCATCGAACCTTCGACTCGGCAAACCTGCAAGAAAGCAGCACCACTCCCTGTTCAATACACAGTGTTTCGGGGAATTCACCCCTCATCAGTTGAGCTTGAGTAGGCTGAGGAAGATTGTGCCTGAAGAGCACCACTTATATAGTGCTCTCCAGGCACAAACATCACCAGGGATACAAACTTACAGGGACGCTCCATTTCCAGCGCGACAAACACCTCGTGAACACCAGATAGCAGCGTGAAGTCGCAACCACTACTTCGTACTGTTGTGCCCAGCGCGGGCTTGCGACTAGTTGGTTTGGAGGTGACAGCGTTGCGAATGACCGAGGGTCCTCAACGTCTGGTCTCACCGTCCAGGAGCGACACTGACTCACGCTGCTATCTGGTGTTCACGAGGTGTTTGTCGCGCTGGAAATGGAGCGTCTCTGTAAGTTTGTATCCCTGGTGATGTTTGTGCCTGGAGAGCACTATATAAGTGGTGCTCTTCAGGCACAATCTTCCTCAGCCTACTCAAGCTCAACTGATGAGGGGTGAATTCCCCGAAACACTGTGTATTGAGCAGGGAGTGGTGCTTCCTTGCAGGCTTGCCGAGTCGAAGGTTCGATGGACTTCTCTTGTGCTCTGGATGGCAGTCGTGAGTCAGTCAGGTGTCAAGTAAAGTCGGCGGCATAGCGCGAGCTCCAGTGTGGGGAGCAAACCCTTTCTTATTTTATTATTACTATTATTTTTCCACAATCACGATGACATAGTGCCAATAAGCATGTGATGCGGGCGATTTTAACCAGCCATGGTGGGGACAACTGAGAACAAGAAGGAGAAGAAAACAAAACAAAACAAGTACTATAGGAACCTGGGGAGAACAGTATGAAGATTAGGCTAGCAATGGAAAACAACGAATTCAATTCAATTCAACATAGGCGCGGGCAGAATGGAAAAAATGCAGCGAAGGTGTCACGAGACTTTACCTCCTGCTCAAGCCGAGACCAATGAGAATAGGACTTGAACAGAGGGGATTTTAAAAGGATCGATGATCTGGCAAGTGGGAAATGGAGAGAACATCTAGTACGCGAGCTATTATTGAACCAGCTTAAATGCGCAAGTGCATGAGGAGGAGCAAGTTGAAGCTTACTACGGTGAATGAATTTGCATGCCGAGTGGGGAAAGCGTTCTGAGAGAGGGGAAGAGGAAGCCAAAATGTATAGCATCTGAGAGGAGGTCAGAGGGGGCATGCGAAATATTAATCGAAGTAATTTACGGTGGGTGACTTCTAACCGATGCATAAGAGCGGAGGATAGACCGGAGGACCAAACGAGAGAGCAGTAATCAAACAAAGGAAGAACATAAGAGTGATAAATTTGTATTCGACAACATTGCCACCGTCACGTCATTCATCACCTGAAGGAAGAGTACCTGAAACCCGGGTGTCATGTACTCTTGGTTAGCCAAATCAGAAGAAAAAATTGACCACCGCCAAGACTCACGCCAGGGACCCTTGCATTAGGCCAGCGATGGTACAGTCGTCACCGCAGACTACACTAACATTCATTGTCTCTTTTCTCGAGTTTCCTATGATCAGTCAAAACTTACCTCGAGATTGGACTGCAGACGGTCCACGACTTGCTGAAGGAGTGAAACTTTCTTTTCAGAACCCTGCCAAAGAGAATGAAGCAAATTCGCGGGGAATTTTAATGACTATGTTTACTGAGGGATCGTTTTCTGCAAATTAGTTTCTGTATTCATTGCATGTTCAGCACTAAAAGCTGCATAAGGTATGTCTAAAAATCATAATAATAAATTCTCGGTTCGCGTGAGATTCGGCTGGAAGCAGAGTTTTCTGCATCCGCAGGAACGCCACCACCCTCTAGGATCAAGGCGCAGATTCAGCTCCTCAAAGCATTGGGAGGTGAGGAGATCAGACCCACCACAAAGTGGTCAAAGACCGGAAATCCCATTCACTGCATCCATGTTTCCCTCGTCCCAGGCTCACAATTAACTGTGGCTCACAGCACGGCTGGAAAATATCCTCCCGCTTCGAAATAGGACTTGAACCTGGTACTCTCTTTTTCTCAATCATGCTCTTAGACCCCCCCCCCTACTAGCATTCCTGCCTAATGCCTAATGTTAGGTATGTCTAAGCTGTAAAGTAAAGATCGCACATCTGAGCTACCACCGGTGGCGGCCAAAAGAAACAGATGCAGTGCCTAGCTGCAAACGTGAGGTGGTAAATCTCACAACCAAGAGCCAGGAAAGACTCGGGGCGAAGCGTCGCTGGCCGCATCCATGCCACCAAAGCAAGTAGAGCTAATGGAACATTTTCAAACCATTACCTGGAGTAGCGTTGTAACATTCCTTAACTTCTTGGTCTTGATTCTTGATTTCTGCAGGCCAGCCAACAGAGGAAAAGATGGGAAGAAAGGCACACGCAGACACTTAGGGTGAGATAACAAATGCCAAAACACAGCAGACGTCTGACGATCACCATCTCTATCCAACTCAACATCACCATCATCAGCAGCAGCACCATCCATGTCATCCTACTATCCTTAACCCGTCTCAATCTTCAACAGTTACTCTTCCTCTGCTCCATCCTCCTCCTCCTCGAGTTTTATGTTTGATCACATTGTTAACGCATACCTAATCATTGTATTTTTGCTTGGCTTGCCTTCACTTCAGTCACGATATATTCCACTGATGATAGTGACATTAAAATCGAGCCTGGACAACATTTGACTTCGTTGATGCATGGTGATGCCGGCAGAGTTACTTCTATTTATTGCTTTAATAAAAGTGCTTTATGAGTACATTGCCTGAGAGACCTAGCATCACTTTCGGTTCTGATCTGATTTATACAGAGTTGTGGTAACAGCCAGGGTAGGTTCAGACTGTGTGGAGTGCTGAGCTGTCGGCATACACGTAAGAGAAGCAGTCCGCTTGGATGTCACTTTGACTAATTTTTGGTTCAATAATTGGTTCAGTGGATGGCGGGTTGAACTCCCGTCAGCTCTCCTTCTGGAGGGTATTTCTGTTCCTCGGACTATGTCTAAGCCAAGTTTTTTTGACAAATGAGTAGTGATAGCCTGAAGCCTGGGCTTGTTTTTCACCGGAGACATGAAAGAGCTGGAGCGCCGTCGTGCCGTGTTGGCACGTTCAACGTTCGTTCGCTGCGGACTAAAATCAAAAAACAACAGATTATTCAGGACTTTGATACCTACCGCCTGGACGTCCTCGGCCTGACTGAGACATGGATGGAAGGCAACGGTATCGATGTGTTGGACAATGGCCACACATTGTATCGTTCTGGAGGCACTTCGTCCAGAGCTGGAGTAGGAATTCTCGTCAATAAAAATATTGTAAGAAATATCGATTCGTACCAATTCTATTCGAACCGAGTAGTTTCGCTGCGGATACTGCTAACTGGAAGTCGTAACAGTAGAGGGGTATCAATCATCTGCTGCTACGCTCCTACCCTACAACGTTCCACAGCTAACCCTGTTGAGGCTGATGAATTTTATTCTTTGCTGAGCAAAGCTGTTGGAAATGTTAATCGTCGTGACGTCTTGTGGGTACTGGGTGACATGAATGCCAAGGTAGGCAGTTCGCCAGCTGGCTCATCGAACCCAGTAGGAATGTACTCAAAACACAGAATGAGTAATGACAATGGAAGCCGTCTAATTGAATTTTGTGAGATACACCACCTGCTACTAGCTAACACAATGTTCAAGCACCGCATGCAGCATCGTGCAACGTGGTTTGCTGATGGCTTGTGTCATAACGATGGGAATCAAGTCAGGAACATGATAGATTTTATCATGGTACGGAAATCGGACGTGTCAATTGTCACTAACGCGCGGTCATACGGAGGCTTCATAACCCGATCGGATCATCATCCAGTAATCGCGGATGTTCGACTTTCTTTCAAGAAGTCGAACAATGCTCCAAAAGCCAACCACCGATGCTTTGTAACATATAACCCGCCTTCTGCCGACACGCAGAAACAATATCAACGTATTCTGTCTGAGTCACTACCCGTCGTAGCGTCACCACCACCGTCATCGCAGGGAGAAATTGATACTCTATGGAACAGTTTTGTGTCAACTGTACATGGTGCCGCATGTACGTCTTTTGGTATTCAACCTCGGCATGCTAAGCCAACTCGGAGCACAAATCCAACTATAAAACAATTATCCCAAGACCAAAAAGATCTCCACATACGCATCCATGCTGAGCCAGATCCTGCCAGAAGAAAAGTTCTAAAAGAAGAGCGCAACAGTATTCAGCACAAAATCAGAAAAATACTGAGGCAGGATGGAGACGACTTCTGGCAAAGGCAGGCAGAAGCTACTGATGCTTTACGACCTGACCCACGCTCCTATTACAATGCAATCCGGAATCTGCGCCAAATGAAGTCGAACACCAACAATCCTCCTGTTCGGCTGGCAGACGATGATGGCAATATCATGACAAGCATTCAATGGAATCTCGACACATTTAGTAAATACTTCCAGTCAATATTTCATCGCCCTGACCTACCCTGTGATTTCCGTGGCTCGCAAGATATCAATGATGAGGAATTGCCGTTTACCACCCAAGAAGTCACTTCAGCAATCAGTAAACAAAAAAAAGGAGGCGCCGTGGGACCCGATGGAGTCAGTGCGGAAATGCTACGAGCTGCTAAGGACCTCCTCAGTCCTTGGCTAGCCTCTTTCTTCAATGCAATACAGAGTGTTGGTTATTGCCCTGACGATATGCGCAGTGGATTGGTAGTACCTGTATACAAACCAGGCAAGCCACTCGGAAAACCGAAAAGTTATCGCCCCATCATGTTACTCTCTGTAGTGAGAAAGGTGCTGACGTCAGTTATTACTAAACGTAGCACGGATGACATCACCGTTTATGTCTCTGAAACCCAGGCTGGATTTCGTCCAGGTCGCTCAACCGCTGATGGTGTATTTTACACAAGGTCGCTGTGTGAGCGGGCCTTGCTTGGCAACTGGACATATTCCGTCACCCTTCTAGATTTCTCTGGTGCTTTTGACACTATAATTCGCACCACAGCACTTGACAGGTTAGAGGAAGCAGATATCAGCACAACAACCATCAAGTCTCTACTTTCCAACACGACAGCCAGGATCAAGCTGAGTGGCTCCCTGAGTCCCCCTTTCCCAACTAACATCGGAGTGGTCCAGGGAGACCCGATGTCCCCTATTATGTTCATAACATATGCAGAAGGCACAATGCGCAAGATCAGGGAAAGATGCACAATTCGCTCACCAATGCCTGCTCCAACAACGCAGTACGCTGACGATACTACTCTGCATAACCGAAATGACGATGAGGCGAAGGCTCTTGTTGCTGAGTGTGAACCTATATTTAACGAAGACAACCTCAAGCTCAATACACAGAAAACTGAATATGTTGATGTTACAAGAAACAGCAACGAATGGAGATCAATCAAACTCCTGGGTTCTCTATTGGGCTCTGCAGAAGACGTGGACATGAGAATCTCAAAAGCAAACAGGGCGTTTGGTTCGATTTCTTGGAGCCGGCATTCCTTTCAATCCCGACTGTGTATGTTTAACTGCCTCATAATGCCGATCCTTCTATACAATTGCGGATTGTGGACTCTGTCCAAATTGCTGAACGACAAACTGGACAAATGGCAACGGAGGAAGCTACGCGTACTGCTGCAGATTGTCTACCCGCAACGCATCACCAATAACAACTTATACACAGAAACAAAACAATCTCCAGTTAGTGCCACATGTCGGCGACGCAGGCTGCTGTGGTTTGGCCATGTGGTGCGAGAGGGTCCGGAATCCGCCTCGTTCCAAGCACTGGAGCTATCAATCAACACAAACGACATAAAAAAAACCCGTGGCCGTCCGCCATTGCGGTGGATAGATACGATTCGGCACGACCTGAAGGCAGCGGATCTCTCCGTGGAGAGCGCTCTCCAAGCTGCAGGAGATAGACTAACTTGGCTTGACACTGTTGACAGATGCGTCGACTCTGCTCCTGTCTAACAGGTTCAGGGAAGATGCGAGCTGTGTTTATTATTATTATTATGGCGTTAGCTCATTTATAACAAGGACCACAGAAAAACAGCAAGGCAACACAGAAAATTGTGTATGAAAGGTGTTAGATTTGCTGAGGTTTCCATAGCAACTTGTCTTGGTGTAAATGGCGTGGGGTGCAGAAACCCTGCTTTCATACTTCGAATTATGCATAGTAGGTCAGCTGTTCACCTCACCCGCTCAAGTGCTGACAGGTTATGCTCCAGCATCTCCACACGTTGACTCAACACTGTAATCGCACCTAGAAAATGTATTATTTTGCATTCAAAAATGGAAACAAGAGCGTGAATAGGGCACCGTCTGGAAATCTGCCCCAATGCTCAAACACAAAAAGCCCTTGTATTTCCCGTCTAACGATCCTGGGCAAATCCTTAGGCATTGTGGACTTTAAAACCTTTTAGCAATAGGTTCATCTATAATTGGATAACCAGGATGATTTGAATTAACATGTACGTGCCATGGTTGACAATCGCCCATATGTCTATTTGAGTACATTATTGGCAATCTCAACGAAATACTATGAGATATTGATATTTGAAAGTAGGACGGAGGCAGAAAATATTACAAAAAATGTATTATCTACGCATGCATCTACCCAAGAGTCACCACCAGCCAATTAGGACATGTGTCAAAGTATTGAACGTTTTCGTTCCCTTCTTGTCAAAATACTACAGGGAATGATGGAAATAAGCTAAAAGACTACAACTACTTCAAGTATAAGGAAAAGAAGTTCAGAAATATATCACTCAGAAATATATCTGATGACGACTACACCATAGCTCAGTGGTTAGAGCATCGCTAGCTACAAGCGAGGGTCCCTGGTTCGAGTCCTGGTGGTGACAGTCAATTTTTTCTTCAGACTTTTCCCGTTTGTCTCTTTCCCTCAAACTAGTGAAGATGTTATGACTTGGGGCTCCCCGCGTGCTAGAGTGTACGTGAAGTGTGTGGGTACAGTGAGGGCTGCGTCCCACCCGCCTGTGTGGATTCACAGGAAGTGTGAGTTACGAAGTCTGAAGAAAATGTTGAACAGTCTCTGCTGGGATGACGACTACACCATAGCTCAGTGGTTAGAGCATCGCTAGCTACAAGTGAGGGTCCCTGGTTCGAGTCCCGGTGGTGACAGTCAATTTTTTCTTCAGACTTTTCCCGTTTGTCTCTTTCCCCAAAACTAGTGAAGATGTTATGACTTGGGGCTCCCCGCGTGCTAGAGTGTACGTGAAGTGTGTGGGTACAGTGAGGGCTGCGTCCCACCCGCCTGTGTGGATTCACAGGAAGTGTGAGTTACGAAGTCTGAAGAAAATGTTGAACAGTCTCTGCTGGGATGACGACTACACCATAGCTCAGTGGTTAGAGCATCACTAGCTACAAGCGAGGGTCCCTGGTTCGAGTCCTGGTGGTGACAGTCAATTTTTTCTTCAGACTTTTCCCGTTTGTCTCTTTCCTTAAAACTAGTGAAGAAATATATCTCTTGATATTTCTCTCTCTTTCTTGTCACTACGTTTTTGTCACTTATTGGATTTGCATGCTGTTTTCTTGATTCTTCACATCTATTTTTTCGTGTCACTTCTACACATAATTGGAGTGATATATTTCTGAACTTCTTTTCCTTATAGTTGTAGTCTTTTAGCTTATTTCCATCATTCCCTGTAGTATTTGGACAAGAAGGGAACGAAAACGTTCAATACTTTGACACATGTCCTAATTGGCTGGTGGTGACTCTTGCGTAGATGCATTCGTAGATAATACTGAAGTACATTTTTTGTGAGATATCGATAATAAAATTAAAATAGAATGCATATAATAATATGGAATGGATGGGATGAAGCTTGACATTAAATCAGAACGGAGCCAATTTCCAGACAATAGCTACTAGTAGCCTATTATATACCGTATTTCGGCATCTTTAAAGCCATGACAGTATGTTTGAATATGAAACCAGAATATGAAGCTAGGATTGGAACCCCCACTATCGCCCTGCATGCTTTCCCCCGATACACTTCGCATACATACGCATTCTTCCAAGTTGCTTCACGTTAAGATCTTGCATTTGAATAAGCAGCAACTCACTAACCACTCACCTTGCTCACAAAACTGTCCACTAAAACCACCTTTACAAACACAAGTGTACTCCTTGGACGCTGCTGTCAGGTCTTCCTCTGGAATAAGTAGGCATTGTCCTGAATGTTGGCACGGCGACGCTTGCTTGCAATCGGCATCACTGCGGTTATCTTTAAAAATATTAATGGAAGAAGTTGGAAAAACGGCCGCAGATGTGTATAAAAATTCAACGTGTGTCTCAGGAAATGAGTTTTCCCTGACATTGCACTTACAGTACATGTATAGAGACTCTTGTGCGAATGGCATCATTGTATATTCTTCATAATTATGTACAAATGCATGCTTCAAGTAAACTGCCTTGCAGGGCGTCTCTAAATCCTGCCAATCTACTGCTGGAAAGCTTAATCCTGAAGATATTATTGAAAATAACAATACATGTGACATCATCACGGCCAACACCGAAAAATGGGCTAATCGCCTTATACGGCATTAGGCTTATGATGTTCCTTCCTTGAAGATTCCATCCCCATCATTCTTATTCTTCACAGAAATGATGCGTTCAGTAGAAGTCACTTTTCCAGCAGTTTAACATGAAGAAGCATGCGTGTGTTCATAAATCTTTGTTGCTTCTACTTGTTAGACCCTTCGTAAACCAAGGTTAGATCATCATTATCTAAAGTGTAGGCTGGGTGTTCTTCTGCCCAGTTACTGTGCTGGTTTGATGAATCAACACTGAGTTTGATGTATTGGTCAATGCCGATGTCATTACTCACGATCTTACCGAGACATCTAATGAGAAAAGAAAATTCTTGTGGATGATCAGACAGAAACCACCTGAGAGTGTCCTTGTCAGATTCTGGAACGCCCTTCTTCTCATCCACAGAAAATGTCTTCAGTAATTTCTCCACTCTCTCCGTGCTGCTACTGATACCAGCTGCGTTCAGCCATTTTGTCATGCATGTCTCTATAGCAACCAGCACAAAGAAAAAGAGCAGGGCAGAGTCGCTTATCATGGGACTAGATATCGGCGTTCAGCCGCCATTTTCTCATGTCCATGTACATATACATAGGTTCTCTAGAATAACAGAGTAAAGGTTGACGAGAGGGATTCGTCAAACTATGCATCCCTGCTATTGTCATGACTAGCCCTTGGCGGATTATGTTCTGTAAATTGCTGAATTATGCTTTCCATTATGTCCAAATTATGCCAGTGATCAATATCATGCTACATTATGCTGGAATTATGCCAATGATGGTGCTATATTGTACCCTTGCACTCTTGTTGCACTTTTCAACGTTACAACGATTCTGACAAAACGACAGCACGGCTTATAAGGGGTAATATTCACCATGTTATTTCCTGTAACATGCCTAAAATGCTCGGAGCATTAATCTTCAGCCAGCATCTTTCAAAGGGTTATGCCGACCGTCTGGTCTCAGAAGTTCTGTTATGCCAGGGAATAATATTTGGACAAAATCCGAAGATTATGCCAGAAATTATGCCCGCATAATCGAGCAAGGGCTACTGAAGACTGCATAGCATGAATCCGGACAGCAAGGCTTTGCACGTGTGGAGAAGTGTTCTAACTACTGCATCAGGCTGTCGAATGCCTCAGTTATCCTTGTCAGATTTGCGCCTAGATTTGATCTCACTGCCCATACCCTGGTTCAGTTGATGGAGTGTTACTCGTTACTCATGCAAGTATCCATTGGTCCTTTCTCTCCATTCAAGCTCAGCAAATGGGGAAATAGTCTGGTATGTGTATTGCAAGGACTACAAGTGTTTGGAAATTTATTCCAGGCACTTGTTTCTGATCATGGCTGTTGATATACAGCAGTGTTAGATGATTTTGCCATGTCCGCACACTGTGTGACAGTCACTATACGGTAGAAAGAAAGTCTGAAATCAGTATGAAAATCAAAACTGAGTTTTGCCTTCTTCATGACTGTAAGTAAGCTCTGCCTTCCTATCTACTTCTCTTTCCACCCTTCACCCCTTTCTCTTTCCACCCTTCACCCCTTTCTCTATCCGTCCCCACCTCGCTGACAGTGAGTACTATGTGAACTGGGAAAGAATTCTACTCTGCAATACTGGTTATTATTTCAAGTAAATCCTTTTCAGAGTGCGCAGACTCCACTGCAACCAATTCATTTTAATTTTAAAGATCGCTCAAACACACACACATACTGTTTCTGAACTGCAATTTTTAAAAAGAATAAAAAATTCTCCATCCATTTTTAGGCCCTGGGCAATAGATTTCCAATGGAAAAGGATACTACCCGCGAGTAAGGCTTCATTGATCTGGTGCAATTGGAGTTGTCTTCGCTAACACAATGAAATTGATTGCTAGTCAGGCTGGTCAAGAGCGCAGTGTAGTCTGTAAAGTGGTGAAGTTCACTATGCTGCCTGTTCCCTTGACTACGGAGCGACGTATGTTGGCATATCAAAGGCTCACGGAAAGCTGGCCCATTTACGCAACCGATAATACTTAATAGTGCAAATATTACAATCAGGCGAACTTCTAGTATTCCGTTTTGCCGTAGATTGACCAGGTAAAGCCTAGGTCACATTCGACGGGGCGCGACGGGACGCGACGTAAGGATCGACGGGAAGCGACGGGACAGTCGGAAGGCGTCCAATGTGAACACCAGGAACGGGAACGCAACCGTACTGCCATACGGATCGGGAAGCGACGGGAAGACTTGGATCAGGTCAACTTTTCATACTGTAGACGGGCGTAGACGGGGACGCAAGCGTACAAAACAGCTGCATTTCGAGTGTGAACAGGAGACGGCGTCGTGCGCCGACTACTCCCGATTCGTAATTGGAAATTTGTAGCATTTCGAACACTGCGCTTCCCATGATAACTCGCAGAATGCCTAACACGACTTGAGCTGAATTTTTGCAAGATGAGGTCTGAAGTCACTTATGGTATTTAGGGATAGTTCAAGAGCGTGACAGACGAACTGTTTTATCATTTCCTGGAGCTATTATTTGAATGGCACACCTTTCGAAGCCACTTTTTGGTGTTCATGAACAACTGGTATTGTGAACTTGATTCCGCTTCATTCAAGGAGAAATAATTGAAAAGAAGTCCCGAAAAACAAGAAAATAGGTCCAAAAGTCAACCTGTCACGGACCGTGCCTTATGACTGGCGTCATTCGCTGTTGAACGACGCAACGACTGCAGCATGTGGTGTCGTACGAATCGTACAAGATTTTACAGCTCCTCACCCCAGCCTTCCCGACAAGTCCTTACGTCCCGTACCGTCAGCGTTCCGTCGAATGTGAACTAGGCTTAACCTCCGTTATAAAGCATTATTAATTATTGACATGAATGAATGACTTCTTACCGTTTCTTGGTATCACTGCTGGGATAGTAGCGGCGGGTGTACTCGGAATGAAAACCAACAGATTAAACACCACCAGCAACAGCAACAGGGTAGCGGACATTGCCGGTTGCCGAGCTGTAGCAGCGAAGGCCATCGCGGATGCCTCTCTCAGGACTCGAAGGAACAGCGTCGGGCACTAGCAGTAGTAGCACACTTTCCCCGCCACACGGACAAAGAACCACTTGCTTGGCGGACATGCAAGAGAAGCTACTGGCACCTTGGGTAGCTGCAAGTAGTTAGTTTGCAAGGCAGAAGAACATGTCAAGCTTGTTTTCATCTTTACTAGTTTAGGCGGTACCGCAATCCAAGCCCACTGCAGCCTGCGGGAATCAAGAAGACTGCATTACTAATAATAATGCCAGTGCTTTCATGCTGGCAGCGCAGGTTGTCACCTTCGTCGACACTTGTCAGTCTGGCGAGGCCCTTACAGTAGCACATTGTACATTTTACATCATGTAGATCTACACGGTACATGTACCAACATTCGGGCACCATAATGGCCTATGTGCGGTGTCGCTTGTCCTTCGCTTTGCTCAGGGCAGCCATAATGTGCATTCGCGGTGCACGTTCGGCCTACCATCGTCCAGTTAATGCGATGAGGGAGTTGGCCATTGTGGAGAGCGGCTTCTAAGCATGTGATTGAGTGGTCTCTGCATGTTGATCGGGTAGCGGAGTTCCATCACTGACACAGTGTGCGGGTATTGCATTATGAATTGGTTGAGTAGATAGTTCCGGAATTAATTCCGTGTTCGATATTGTTTATTTTTTACATATTTTTTTAAAAAT
Source organism: Sycon ciliatum (assembly GCF_964019385.1). Taxonomy (NCBI): domain Eukaryota; kingdom Metazoa; phylum Porifera; class Calcarea; order Leucosolenida; family Sycettidae; genus Sycon; species Sycon ciliatum. The sequence goes on along the minus strand of NC_088652.1, from coordinate 21,252,890 downwards.
TTTATTCGTGTTCGATACACTACAGAACAACAAGGACAATCAAGGCTTGTTTGCTGCTACTTTAAGTTTCATGCTCACGCAATCATCAGGCAACAATGTTGCCTGATGATTGCGTAAGCATGAAACTTAAAGTAGCAGCAAACAAGCCTTGATTGTCCTTGTTGTTCTGTAGTGTATTATGCTCTGCCTTTGTGGTGTTGAGCACTATCAAGCACTCTGGGTACATCCTTCGGTTCGTGTTCGATATTGAATTTTAATTTTAATTTATTTATTTTTTACAAATATTATTTTATTCCATTTCACATTTTTTCATTCGTGTTGGGTTTAACTACTCACTGTACTGATACATGGTGATGATTGTGCTTTGCTTTGCCCGTAAAAGAGGCCTTCCCTAACATTCGGGCACCATCATGATAATAATAATTATCATCCGATGTTCGTAACTACATGTGCGTGTTAAAGCAGAGAGGTTCCAGGCTGTCCAAGAGAGTGCTCAATACCGAGTGGTAGAGCTGGTTCAAACAATAGGAGGACAGAGAAAGTGTTTTTACTCCGAGTTTCACGCACTAAGCGATCATCAGAAAACAGTAATGAGAAATCTGGATCAGTATTGGCTATTTACACTTTGCTTTGTGAGTATAAATTTCACGGTTCGCGTGAGACTCGGCTGGAAGCCGAGTTTTCCGCATCCGCCGTGGGAACGCCACCACCCTCTAGGATCAAAAAAACAGGCAGGCATAGTGGGATGGTCTAAGACCATGATTGAGAAACAGAGGGTACCAGGTTCAAGTCCTGCTTGGAAGCGGAAGGATTTTTTCCAGCCGTGCTGCGACCCACAGTTAATTGGGAACTCGTGGCCTGGCACGAGGGAAACATGGATGCAGTGAATGGGATTTCGGTCTTTGACCACTTTGTGGTGGGTCTGATCTACTCACCTCCCACCGCTTAGGAGCTGCATCTGCGCCTTGATCCAAGAGGGTGGTGGCGCTCCTGCGGATGCGGAAAACTGGGCCTTTGGCCGAGTCTCACGCGAACCGTGAAATTTTTTTTTTTTTTTTTTTTTTGTGAGTATATAAACCAATAGTCAATACTGATCCAGATTTCTCATTATTGTTTTCTGATGATCGCTTAGTCCTCCTATTTTTTGTGCGTGTAGTTACTTGGTATCATACCTAGTTTACGACAGTACTTTGCGCCCTTGGACATTCTCGTCTTCTTTTCCTAGGTTCGCGCTAATTTTGGCATGACAGACGCGTGACTCGGACTGACAACCTGAATCTCGTGCTCGTTCGTCACTGGTCTGTCTGTCATTCGTGCCTCTTTCTTGTTGGGAGTCTTGGCGCCTCCAATGCATCGAACAATGCTACCTGTCTTTCTGATGTGCTGTGTGTCCGTGCTGACAACCTGAATCTCGTGCTCGTTCGTCACTGGTCTGTCTGTCAGTCTTACCGCTTGGGGCCTCCACAGCATCCAACAGTGCTACCCTTCTTGTTGCCTGTGATGTATGTCCGTGTTGCCATATGTATGTACACATGTATGTATGTATATTTGTATTTGAATTCGCAAGTACACACGGGCTACAAGCCCCATTATTCTAGTACATGGAAGCGAATGTGATTATGGGGTTAATTTTAAGATAAAGGGTTGAGGAAGGAGGCAATAGCAAGGCCTGAACCGACGGTATTGATTGCACTACAGTAGTATGCGTAGACTACGGTAGTAGCACTGGTTAAAACAGTGTTCTAGTACTCACTACCTAATCAATGACTAGAGATATCCATGTACATGTATTGTAGACTACATGCTCGTGTGCACTGTCAGCATGACAGTAGCAAGAGTTCGTGTTTTGTCTGCTTCTTCTCTGCATCTTGTTCTTCCCTGTTCTTGTGTTGGGTGTGCTGCCTCCCCTTCCCTCATTTCCCCCTCCCTCCCTTCCCCTCCGCCCCTCTCTCACTCACTTTTTGGGCCAATGGACTCTCGGTTGTAGGAATAACGACTGCTTCAGTGCATCGTACTGATGTTCTTATTTCCAGCATGATGATTTACTGTCCATCTCAAACTTCTGCACAAACGACCGACACAGTGCTATTTCGCCCAGTGCACATCATCGATCCAATTCATTTCGCCAAGAGCTTACCAAATTCATTCATCTTTGGCACCCTGTAAGAAGACCTTAGGGTCTGTTGGAAATGCCCAAGTAAAATAATGAAATACAATGCAAGTACCAACATATCCATTTCACTGATGTACCGGCACATGCAATGGTATCGTCAAGAGTCAAGAGTCAAGAGTCAAGAGTCAAGAGTCAAGAGTCAAGAGTCAGGAGTCAAGAGTCAAGAGTCAAGAGTCAAGAGTCAAGAGTCAAGAGTCAAGAGTCAAGAGTCAAGAGTCAAGAGTCAAGAGTCAAGAGTCAAGAGTCAAGAGTCAAGAGTCAAGAGTCAAGAGTCAAGAGTCAAGAGTCAAGAGTCAAGAGTCAAGAGTCAAGAGTCAAGAGTCAAGAGTCAAGAGTCAAGAGTCAAGAGTCAAGAGTCAAGAGTCAAGAGTCAAGAGTCAAGAATCAAGAGTCAAGAGTCAAGAGTCAAGAGTCAAGAGTCAAGAGTCAAGAGTCAAGAGTCAAGAGTCAAGAATCAAGAGTCAAGAGTCAAGAGTCAAGAGTCAAGAGTCAAGAGTCAAGAGTCAAGTGTCAAGAGTCAAGAGGTTATGCACTCTTGCTACATGTACATGTACTTGAGAGACAGATATGTTAGTCACGACCAGGGAGTCATGGAAACCGTATAAAGGAGGTACTAAAGTTCAAAACAGAATTGAGACCAGCAAAAAGTATGCAGTACATGACCTTGTATAATGATGTGGGTGGTGGAGAAAGCGGCACTGCATCATGCAGGACTTGGCAATTAAATTTCACACTCCGACACAAGCAAGACGAAGGATAGAAAAGAATGCTGGATAATTGGTGAGCGGAAATGAAAACAAAAGCACAGCTGCTTTCACACAGACATGGACACACACACACATACACACACACACACCCACACACACACACACACACACACACACACACACACACACACACACACACACACACACACATGCACACCCACGCACCACCACAATCACCATATTCGAACAGTGAAGAATATTATGTAGCTACCGCTGTGTGAGCAGAAAAACAAGGTGGAATTCATTACACAAATAATCTACTTGGAGATAATAATTTTAATATAGCTATGAATAGGATGAAGGCCACAGACATCACGGAACGTAGTTGCGTGATGTCTGCGGCCTTCATCCTATTCACAGCTATATTAAAATTCATTATACATCGAATCTATTCAGTTACACTTGGTTTCAAAACAATCAGTTCCTTGTCTTCAAGAAACTTTTTAAAAGCTATAATATTCGTGAAATACTGAACTTATGGACCTCGAGACTTGAGAAAGGAGATGATGGACTAACATGTGTATGGACTACCATTGCTATAGTCTCGTTATTCTTCTAACATGCACGGTAATCATGTGATCTCCAGCTGCCAATGTTAACTCCATTACTGGTAGTCCACTCACAGATACTGGTCAGTGAATATAGTACAATGCATGGTTGATGTGGGCAGTACTCTTTCCTACAGTTCTATCATTCTTAGTGGGTCTGGCCTGTTCCTTGTTGTCCATCTTCCAATATCAACGTACACTGTTATAACCATTTCAGATGCTAAAACTGTGGACACATTTCTTGAATCTCAAGAATCGAGGTGCTAGCCCAGCCTGTTAGTGTTTCACTGGCGGGAACGCCCGGAACCTCTCCAACATGTACTGTGATGGTGTGATCTCCAGCTGCAATGTCAGCTCCACTGCTGTACGTCGACTCACAGATACCAGTCAGTACGGCAGGGATGTAGGTGTTGTCGTCACTGCTCTGGTACATGACTATATCAATCTTGGTAGGTCTGGCACACTCCCTGTTGTCGATCTTCAAGTACCAACGTGCAGCTGTGATTGCTCCATATATGCGTATATTACCAGAATAGGATAACTTCAGTACAGTGTTGGTATGCTTCTTTCTGAACATCACTGATGCAATCTGTCCTCCATCCGGGGCATAGTTGATACTGTGGCGACTCTGATACTTGTATCCAAGTGTTCGAAGATTACAGCCTGTGCCCAGATACTGACATGCACCAAAAAGCACAAAAGAGCAAAAGTAGCGGACACATCAATTTCACCAAAAATCACTAACTTATGACTCATCGGATGTTCTACATGTACATCACTATGGTCTGAGTGGGTCACATAGAAGTCATTCATGATTATTTTATTGACTTCTGACGTCATCATGTTCAAGCCATATTCACCACCTGGCATGACAAGCTTATGCAACAGAGCTAGGGTCAAATCTCTTCTCTCTATTTTGCCAACATACTACTCGGAACAAATGATACATAACTTTTTATAAGACGACATCCTGAGATAAGCATTGACAACAGGTCGCCCTCTCCCTCTCTTATTTCTTATAGTACTACACATCCTTCGGGCATTCACGACGGGACAATGATGAAGATACTAACATGTCTCTGAGTGACCAATCGGACTGGAACAGAACCCGCACATCATTACTAAAGGATCTGACTGTACGGCGAACATCAAGCACCAAGCGATCATTGACAAATGGCAGTTCGATGGTGGATGTGTTACTGTACGATTGTTGTCGTTGTAGGGAGATGATCGTGGTGTGCTTGCACTATTCAGAACATGCAGTGGCCGCACTTGAACGCGCCAGCATTTTCCGTTTCTTAAACCTGGTGACAGTCTTTTTTGGCCAGCTACAACATTTTAAGTGATCTTTGTAAAAAAAACACAAAAAAACAAAATATACATACACAGTATAACATGGTGTAAGCGACCTCTGGGTTTAGCGACCACCTGCCTGCAACGGCCGATTTTCCATGCACCGACAGTTCTAGACAGACACTGTGGGACCTGGTTCTAAAGACCACCTGGCTTTAACGACCGCTTTTGCATGCACCGTGGGGTGGTCGCTTAAACCAGGTTTTACTGTAAAGTTAAACCTGTCAAGGAGACCACTTGGAAAAGGCGACCAACTGTCCAAGGGGACCACTACCACCAGGACCAAGGGTTGTCAATTTCAGTCAAATGATCCTGTACACAGCTACCGCATTTTGAAGGTCTCTTGAGCGGTCACCTTACACAGGTCTCACAGTATCTTACTCAAAAAGCCTGATTGCAAGAGTTGCGCCAGGTACATGTGTACCCGATTGGCTTGAAATTCTAGAGCAGACAATTTTCAGATAACACCGGCCTTATACCACTCAATCAATGCGATGCTATTCTTCCAGGCATTTGGTGCTGCATGGCAGAAACGGCCTTATTCTCGTAGATATGCAAAAGACGTTACTTCAGTAACGTCTGGCGCTGGCCAGGGTCCACACAGCTTTAATTCCGTGTGTGTTTGTATGTTTGTGCCGTCGGCATACCTGGCGGTATCCCGTACCTGTAACGCACCATCAAAGACAGCTGGCCACAACATCCAAATAGGGCTTTCAAATGCAAAATCATAACGTGAAGCAACTTGGAAGAATGAGTATGTATGCGAAGTGTATCGGGGGAATGCATGCAGGGTCATCAAGGTGGTAGACGGTGTCGTATTATCCTCGAATGCAAAGAGAAACTTTGTTTCTTTCCCTCAGGGCCCTATGCTAAGCTTTTTTGCCTAGCTCATCATGCACGTTATTCGAACAAATGGAAACGTTTTGCAATACAGGTACAATGATGTCACCGATCAGTTCGTTGTGGTATGGTTGGGTATTGTAGCCGTCATGGTGGACGTAAAACACGATTTACATTCACAAGCTCGGGGAGCAAAAGTCTCTCTGTCCCATAAGCTGCCACATACTAGTACCAGCTAAATACAAAACCATGCACTTCACACGAGCTGACTTGCACGCGTGGTCCTTTTCACGAACCCAGACAAAGGGATTGGTCTATTATAACGCATGTACGAAGTCACTAGATTACACCCGCACCACAGATGAAGGCCAAATGTGTTGCCGAAGAATGACAAACGGAAAATTTGCCTGGCGCTATCCCGTACCTGTCCTGTACCGTACCATCAAAGACAGTTGGCCACAATATTCAAATAGGGCTTTCAAATGCAAGACCTTGACGTGAAGCAACTTGGAAGAATGAAGTGTATCGGGGGAATGCATGCAGGGCGATAGTGCGGGTTCGAATCCCAGGTAATGTCTTGAAAAAATAGGAGAAATGAAAAATTAATAACATCCCTATGATTTTTTTGCAAGTTGGTCATCAAGGTGGTAGACGGTGATGAGCTAGGCAAAAAAAGCATAGCGCAGGCCCTGAGCTTCCAAGCTCTCTCATTTCAGTATAACCTTGCAGTCCACACCCACTTTAGACTTGGCTGGGTCTGCAGGGCAACGCTCTAGCAAAGTTGTCCTTATGGTCTTTGAGTGTTAGAAACTTCTGACTCATTGAGTATGTCCATTCTGTTGCCAATACCTAGATTATCAGCAATCCCGTTCCTCACTGTTGCCTACATCGCAGGAAAGCTCTGGTGATATTTACGGAGGTTTAGTTGATAACTTGCACTAGCTGTATGGAACGTTTTCATTCAAAACTGAAGCACTTGAGTAACTTGAGCTAAAAAAAGTTAGGTCACACCTACCGGGGATCAAAAGTAGGGAGGGAGGAGGGCCTTTCGGTTACTGGCCGACTGCTCTATCACTAAGATATAGGCACCATACAACCTCTGCATGTGTCCAATATCAGGTACTCAGTACTGTATTCTTCAAGCTGTAAATACTGGAAATGTTTTCACATATGTACTATACCTCTGAATACACTGTACTGCAGAGTATGTGTCCATGTTCTGATGAGGGGGGGGTATGGCAGGTCGTGTACTTTCAAAGGAAGTTCAGCGGTTGCTAAGAGACATGATTCACGTGACACAATATATCCCCGGTAGGCTTTCCCCAAATCAAGTTTTTTCGCCTATTCGGCTTTTCGCTAGGCTCAAAAATACCTCAGATTCGGCTGCAAGTCAGCTGATTGTTCAAAAATCAGCTGCAAAATTGGAATAATTGAATTGGAAAATTGGCTAAAAGAATTGTTGGCATATTGGCTTCAAAATTGCACTTTGCAACAACATTTGGTACTTCAAAGTAGATTTTTCGGCGATTCTCAAAGCAATCCTCCAAAATCGGCGAAAAGAAAAGCGATTTTTCGATACAATTTAATGTAGAAAGGAAAAGGACATATTGAAACGAGTAACTCTCCACCACTATAACTAGATACTTTACACAGTCAGAAAGTGCACCAACTTCCATATATCCTTTTCCATTCTACATTTGAGCCGTCAGATGCGAAAAGGGTGCTTATGGCAGCACAGAGCAAATAGAGTAAAGTGCGTCAGGCTGTCAAGTACCTGTCACATGCATGAGTGAATCTTGATGTGACGTCATTTTTTCGATCGTTGCGGGATATGGATGATGTGTGAGTGTGCATCCCCGGCCCGGCGCTGGTATGTACACTAGCGCACTGCTGAGATTCCCAGCTTTTCGTAGATACTTCAACCGGCCTGAAACTCCAAAGCACGGCGGATTTACATACAAAAGAAACTGCCTTTTTTGTGGCGCCGTTCTCACGAGCTCCGTTCTGATTCTGTACGAAATTCTTTTGTCTCCTGACCTAAATTGACGATATCTTCATGATGGGGTTGGATTTTTGAGTCCGGTTTTTTGGAGGTGAAGCATAAAAGCGTATAGAGTTTGCTTGAGTCCTTATCTCAATTTGACCAAAATATGCCATAAGCACCCTTTTCGCATCTGACGGCTCATTTATTATTGGCTCAAAACCCGAGTTTCAGATTTTCCATAAGGCTTATTTTCAGCGAATGTGTTGGACATCGGAAGCTCAACAGTGCAAGACGCCCGATTTGGGGAACGCCTATCGAGCGGTCATGCTTGCAGCAACATCATTCGTTCGTAAACGCACTTTGGAACAACATTTTCGGCGATTCTCAACGTCAGGCGAAATAGCACGTCATAGTACATTTGAGATCAGCGGGAAGAAGATGACGACGTCCACTAATTTAGTATCTGTGCACACGAATCTGCTGTGTGTGTGACTCTGTGTGTCAGCTATGATATCATCTTCTGTGGTTCCATGCCTAGCATGTACGTCTGAACCATCCTGCAAAGTTTGAATGACGTAGGTTGAGCGATCGCTCCGCGAAACATACTTTTTGAAATTCTCTTCATTGCATATCTTCCACCATTGAAATTTCGAATTTCTTCAAAAAAGGTGCTGAGAGGGGTGGCTTGCAACCTCGATATGGCTTGTTCCAGGCATGCTTTGGAGCCATCTTCTGTTGAAGTAGTGGCGGGGATCTGCCCTGCAACTGCTACAACAAAAAATGATTCGATCAGAGAAAGGGTGAGACCGCGAATCTCGGTTGAATATTGAGTATTTCAAGCCTTTTCACGACGAAGATGGAGTTCTTTTTGGAGATGGACGTCGCGGCAAAGGACATGGTGTCCGACTTCTGGCGTCTGGTGAAGCCAGGGATCATTTGTCCAGTCAGGTCGGCAGCCTAACCGTTGGTAAGCTTGTGTTTGGATCCCGTTCTGCTCGATGTGGTAGATCACAAACAATTTGATATCGCACAAATTGATCTCAGCATCGTGCGTACGTTATTTTATATTCAGAAAATCCCAAAGTGTCTCTGTGTGGCCGTCCTATGCCACGAGAAAATCCAATCAGGCTCCTATGTCCTCTGCCTTCATGATTGAATGTCCACTTCGTTTGAACAACGAACACAACAATCGAGGACGGCTTTGCAATGAAAAATACAGCTATACTGGAGCTGAAAAAAAGAAGAAAAAAACGTGCTCAGGATGAGACTCGAGTACACGCATACTCTCCCAGCAGGTGAAACGCAATTTTTTGTGAAAAATGCGTGTCGCCGACTGACCAGTAATTTCGCCTGACGAGTAACCCTCCAAAATCGGGGAAAAGCTTACCGATTTGGGGGAAGCGTAATCCTCACGCATGTTTTCTCTCACAAACCACTCACCCGCAAACTTGACTTGACAGCATTTAGTTCTTGTCTTAGGTTGGCAGAATTTCTGTCTGAGCTCTGTTGAAGAATAGCCGCCCAAAGACCAATACAACACACAACAATCATCAGATACACGAAACATAGATCATCATGCTTTGCTATGAGTCTAATTACACAAGTTGATCATATTCAATAATTGAGCCAGACATCGGCAGTAAAACGGGCACGTGTCACTTCAGTCATTGAGAACAATCAGCATCCCATATACAGTTCTCGAAGTATTACAAAGGCAGTACTGGAAGGATTATATGTATCTGGTTATCAGCATCAGAATTCTGGCACTTCGAACAGCAAGCTAGAGGTTACTCTGCTGTTTCTTTTACTGAATCTTTTTATCTGTCCCTTAACTTACCTCAAACTTGGTTTGAAGCTGGCCCAAAGTTTGTTGCAGGCTCGCAGCTCTTGTATTTGAGCTCTGAAATGATCAAAGTCGATAGGTTACCACTCAATCATTATACGATTAGAGTTTCTCGCGAATATAGTATTCCCTGAGAAAGGGGAGAGGTGTGTTCAAACCAGAACTAACCAATAACTTGCGTACATTACGGTAGCTTGAATAGTGCATTGCTACGTCCCTGAGGCTGCCACGACAACCAATCCCTATGTGCACATGCGTAATTTCTCTCTCTCTTTCCCGAAACTAGAGCAAGGGTGTATCATTGTTGTACATGCATTACATCCCCCTAACCCCTCACCTCACCTCCCCTCCCCTCCCCTCCCCTCCCCTCACCCTCGCAGACTGTTTGTCTGTCAACTGACTTACCTCAAACTTAGTTTGCAGCTGGCCCAATGCTTGCTCAAGACGTGCAGCTCTCCCGTCAGAATTCTACATTGAGAGAAACATAAGATTTGCCAACACACGAAATAACTTGCACCTCTTGCAATCGGGCTTTTTGATGATTGGAGTTTGTTGTTTGTTTGTGTGAAATCTGGTTTTGGACGTAGTCGTGGAAGTAAGTTCTCTAAGCTCAGGTGAGTGTTGCACTTTTGCTGTACCGACGGTGCACTGAGCTTTGGCAGGCTCCCATCCTCTCACGGTTCTGTGTAGTGCATTTTGCCACTGGATTCTGATCGAAAGGATGGCAGTGGCAAAATGCATTACACAGAATCGAGAGGGTTTCGGTGCATGCCAATGCAGGGTGCACCGTAGTAAACAGGGATTTTGTACCGTGCCATGGGATAACATGACATAATAACCTAGAGACAGTTTGGGGAGTCTACATGCAGCCTACACAAAGGTCTGGGAGTCTATATAATCTATACACAGGTCTGTGAGTCTCCATACAATCTACTTACGGGTCTGGGAATCTGGGACATACACCCTCACCATGAAGCATTGTGTAACAAGACTCAGAAAGGAATTTAAAAACTATTCTCCATCCTACCCCCTTCTTCAAAGAGCACATTTTAGCAAATTACTGTTTCACCCTGTTGATGGACCATGCCTGAACAATCTGGTGAATTAAAGGTGACCTCTGCAGCAGAGAGATTGTAATTATTATGGATTGAGGAAAAGAGAAAACTACTTTAACAAATGAAAGAGTGATCACAAATCCGTACTCACCTGGACGTATGTGGTATGGTTTTGCTGCATTGCTTCCAATCTCTGATTGAGGTTTCGATTGACGGTGCCTTGGAGACGGGAGAGAAAAGCAGCGACAGCGTCGGACGACTTCTTTTCCGCATTTGCTGAGCTTGTCAGCAGGCTGTTCGTCATGGTGGTAAGTTTGGACAACGATGACGTCATGTTTGCCAGGATGTGTTTGGACAACCATTCTGTCATACAGCCAGCACACAGTGAAAAACAAACCAAGTGTACTTCACGTCAAAAAAACAGAACAACTATACAGCTGATTTTACTCTCCAAAGGGGAGAGACTTTGATGACCAAAGATTGTCATCACGTTCATCAGGACAATTGGAAGAAAAAAACACCGTGACTACCGATGCATTTGAGCAATTATTGCTCCCAGTTGATAGAGTGATAGACAGACAAACAGAGAGAGAGAGACTGAGACAAAGAGGCAGAGACAGATAGATAGAGAGACAGATACAGAGGAACACAGAGAAATGGAGAGAGAGACAGAGGCGGCAGATGAGAGCGGAAAAGAATAGAATAAAAGAGAAGAAGAGAAGTAGCTTGGCAAATATGTCAGTTAGCAACATCAGGCTGCAGCCAGCACTTTTGCTGTCTTGCTGTGCTTTCCATAGTTGTGTTCTCATTCCTATGGAAATGTAGCAAGGTAATCTATGACTCATGCTATCAAGACGGAGGTGTGCTGTTGTGGTAATGAATATTATCATCCATGCCCTAGATACCCAGTGGATGCCAGTAGTATTTAGGCAGGTCATTGACATTATTCACTGTTGAAAGGGGACGAAGAAGACCCTTGCTTCCCATTCAATTGCATACATATTCAAATGATTGTGTTTTGTAGTTTGGGATCTCATTGTCAACAGCCATGGCCAGTTAGCACCATGGCCAGTTAGCACCATGGCCAGTTAGCACCATGGTGGATAACGTTATCATGATACAATAGACATGTGTCCGTACTTACGTCTTTGACAATGTCGTCCTGTGTAGAGTGTGGGACATTGGCATGTGTATCCTTCACTTGTCTCCTGACAAGTACCACCATTCTTACACGGTGATGATGAACAGCTAGGTAACGCTGTGGTTTACAATGTCATGTACATGGGACAAACCAACACAACAACACCGGTTCATAAATACCTCCGTCTCTGAGCCAGACAAGAGGTTAGAGGGAACCCCCTTGATTCAGGCTTCGGCTTTTGGGGAGTCCCTCAAATAATAATAAGGGTTGAGTGGAATTGAAACCAACATGGCTGACTGGTATGCTCCTGTGATAGACGTGAAACCACCCTATTCATCAGTCCCGACTGTTCCAAGACACTGTAAACTGGAGATAATGTTCATCAACACAAGTCTGCAGTAGAGTTGTGCTCGGTGAAATCCGAACCAAAGTGCATATTCGGCTCCTCAACTTGAACACCCTTTGACGTGGTAGGAATGCTGCTGTATTTACACATGCACAAATACACTGATGCAATTGGAACTGGTCCAGGTCGACAGTTTAGCACTTTGGGTCGGATTTCAGTGCGTTCAACTGAACTTACCACTTTGTGTGGGATTTCAGTCAGCTGCACAACTGTACAAATCACTTTGTGTGGGATTTCAGTGAGCTGCTCAACTGTACAAATCACTTTGTGTGGGATTTCAGTGAGCTGCTCAACTGTACTCGTATCACTCACCATGCTGACAAAACCGTCCGCTGACACCCCTAGAGCACACACATCTGTACCCTGGGTACGGTGATCCTGATGAACCAGGTTCCCTACTGTACACACACCGGCCAAGATGCTGGCATGGTGATTGTCGCAGGCACTCTGTATCATCATGGTTACCTTCAAACACAGGAACAGTAAAAATTGATTCACCAAACTTGGATAACTGAATTTTTCTGTTTCCGTGATCAGGATGTGTGTGTGTGTGTGTTTGTGTGTGTGTGTGTGTGTGTGTGTGTGTATGTGTGTGTGGGGGGGGGGGGGTGCAGGGGCGTCACAGACGGTACGACCACTACGACCATGGTTGTACAACTTTTCGTCCAGGATGGTCCACCCAATTCATCCGAAAAAGCAAAAAAATTCAATTTTCTTCGGACTTGTACAAAATATCACAGCTTTCATTGCAAGGAGCATATTTGGTTCAGACTTGATGCCTAGCAGCTAGCTATTGCCCAATACTCCAGCGGCTATATGCGGTTGGAGTTGCGGGTAGAGACAACCAGGCGATGGATTCCTCACGGACGCATTCACTACAAACTTGACGGAAACAGCGCTGGCGGCGATCACTGGGTCCAGAACTATAATTTTGTAAATGGAATAGGGAAGGGCTTCATTCTTCGAAGTTGAAAAGTGTTTGGACTGCTGCTCGACGGCGGCAGAACATTCTGCAGCTGTTCACCGACACGACCAGCTTCACCAAACGACATACGATCGTTTTGTTCTCCGAGTTTTCTGCAGCAACAAGCATCCGCAACGACAGTACAAAAGTCCCTCATAAACAAAAGTCCTGTTGCCACGAAGACAGAGAAGATTCCGCAAGCTCATTCTTCTGCTTCCAGTGTTGTAACTCACCGGTCCACTGGCAGATCTTTCAATCCCACGGAACAAAAAAAAGGATCTTTTTCTCTCTCTAAAACCAAGTAACACTACTTCGCGAGTGCACTAGTGTCCGGGCCAGCCGTGTAGACCTACATAGTGTAGTGTATGTAGCGCGTGCGGGGCACTTTCGTAGGACATGACTTACCGGTACATTTTTTGCACCGCGGCTGGCGCTAGAACGCGCCGCATGCATGCAGCACGCTTGTTATTGTACTGTACTCCGGATTTTGCGATTTTTTCGACGGCAATCCTTTTTGCCTTGGCTGCCTACGATGTACAGAAAATACCAAAAATAATCCATGAGAAGTACCTTTCGGAGCTGGAGTGCGGTTGTCTAAATAAGTGTTAAGTTGTCTAATAAGTGCTTGTAGGGTAACCGTCCTTTGCGGCTGTACTACCTGTAGAGTGCTAAAACGTGCACTGTTGGCCCAAAAATCCGAATTATTTTTTCCCGCGGGACACCCCGGACCCCCGGTCGTACCACTCCCACCCACCCTGTGACACCCCTGGTGTGTGTGTGTGTGTGTGTGTGTGTGTGTGTGTGTGTGTGTGTGTGTGTGTGTGTGCGTGAATGCGTGTAAAACAGAGAGCATGTTTATTCATCTAACAACAGCGTCCTGACATTCCGGCTGTGTCGCATGTTTTGTGGACAATTCGTGGTGGATATAGTGAAAACCGTTATACATCCCTGTATCGTGTGACCCGTACTATTCTTCCTTCTCCATTAGACGTTGAAAACTCTAATGTTATCGAGTTTGATGAGGCCAGGTTTTATAAAACTTGGACACATATACCAGGATAAAATGTATGGGGAAACAGATCCAACACAAAACCTTTCAAATTTGAGTGAGGTTTTGAGCACAAGTTTGGTCCCAATTGTGTTTTCAAAAAACAGTAAGATTATTATAGGTGAATCAGGGGCGTCACACACGGTACGACCACTACGACCATGGTCGTACCACTTTTCGTCCAGTATGGTCCACCCAATTCATCCGAAAAAGCAATAAAAAAAATTCAAGGATCTTCGGACTTGTACAAAACATCGCAACTGTTACTTTCATTGCAAGGAGCATACAGACTTGACGCCTATCACTAGCAGCTAGCTATTGCCCAAGACCCAAGGCGGTTTTTCATTACGATAGGCGGTTGGAGTCACGGGTAGAAACAACCAGACGATGGATTCCTCACGGACGCATTCACTGCAAACTTGACGGAAACAGAGCTGAGCTGGTGGCAATCACTGGGCCCAGAACTAAAATTTTCCAAGATCTACCATGTTACAATGGCAATCAGCACGTCAAGAGACACTACATGTATGTCACTTGTCAGCTACAACATAATAACTATATTCTTTCCACAACGACACCTACCTAGTACCTCTGGCTCCTGACGATCTACTGCAAGCGGATTCGAAAATGCATTACACCCGCGAACGCAGCGCTTGTCAACGGAAAAGGGAAGCGCTTCATTCTCCGAAGCTGAAAAGGGTTTGGACTGCTGCTCCACGGCGGCAGAATATTCTGCAGCTGTTCACCGACACGACCCGCTTCACCTATATTATAACGATTTACGATCGTTTCGTTCCCCGAGTTTTCTGGTAGCAGCAACAAGAATTGCGTCCGCGACGACAGGACGAAAGTCTCTCGCAAACTAAAGTCCTGTTGCCACGAAGACAGAGAAGATTCCGCAAGCGCTTTCTTCTGCTTCTGCTTCCAGTGTTGTAGCGCTCCGGTCCACTGGCAGATCTTTCAATCCCACCGAACAAAAAAAAAGGATCTTCTTCTCTCTCTAAAAACAACTAAAATTACTTCGCGACTGTCCAGGCCGGACGTACGTGTACATAGTATAGTGTACGCGACGCGGCAGACTTTTGCAGGACACGACATACGTTTTGCACAGTGGCTGGCGCTAGAACGCGCAGCACGCTTGTACTTCGGATTTTGCGATTTTTTTTCGAGGGCAATGGCCTTGAATCATTGAATGGGTTCCTTTTGCCTTGCTTGGCTACCTACGATGTACAGAAAATACCAAAAATCCATGAGAAGTATGTTTTTGGAGCCTGAGTGGGGTTGTCTAATAAGTGCTAGGGGAACCCTCCTTTGCGGCTGTAGAGTGCTAAAATGTGGCCTGTTAGCCGAAAAATCATTATTTTTTTCTCCGCGGGGTACCCCGGACCCCCGGTCGTACCACTCCCAGCCACCCTGTGACTCCCCTGTGAATGTTGTGTAGAAATGTGTAGAGTAAGTACACCGTATGTACTGAGTTCTTGTAATTGCAATCCAGCAAATATCCAATATGCTCTGTTAGACAGAACATGGCAGAATCATCAACTCAGAAAACTTACCCATGCAGCGATAGAGGAAATTCACAGCCTGCTCATTTCCACCGAGAACTGCTGCCAGGAGTTCCGGGTGAATGTCGTGAACAGTGTCCTCGTCAACGGGTGGTTGGAATATCTTCATCAGCTTCTCAAATCGCTGCACGTCTGCTCCAGATGAACCACTGCCTGCTGTAGCGGCAGTCAGCCATCTTGTCATACAGGTATCTATGGCAACCAGAACACCAAACAACATGAAAGTGATAACGTCATACAAGTAATCATTTTGCGCAGTAAAAATGTACTCCCTGGTCAGATTGGATCCAGATTATGCCTGCCATTTGTTTGCAGATGG
The DNA here is from genome assembly GCF_964019385.1 of Sycon ciliatum. Lineage (NCBI taxonomy): Eukaryota > Metazoa > Porifera > Calcarea > Leucosolenida > Sycettidae > Sycon > Sycon ciliatum. The sequence continues at coordinate 21,236,884 of NC_088652.1, read as the reverse complement.
GGACAGTCCCCTTTATCCTATTATACTGTATACTGACGAGTGAGCTTGGAAGCTCAGGGCCCTACGCTATGCTTTTTTACCTAGCTCATCATGCATGTTACTAGAACTGTCCCTCATAATCGAATTTTCTGGTATTTTTGTAGTAATACAGTGACCTGCTGAGCCAATGCGAATGCATGGTTGCCTGTGGAGCACATTACATACCTTTACAGTCTCCTATAATACGCAACCTGTCCGACGGCAAAAGAGGCTGCCGATTTAGTTCTCCTGCACGTTATCAGCAATGACTACTGATCGTCAGCAACTTGGGTCTCCTATAATACGCATCCTGTCTATGCTTTTGTAATGCTAACACAATGCTCGTCATAGCACTCGCTACTGATCTTCAGAAACTTGGCCTGACTCTCACTCACAATAAGACTGTTGTAATGCTCATCGTTCCCAAGCGGTCGCTGGTTTCTCCCATAATTTCATCGCACTGTAGTGGCCAGCTGTTTGTGGCCAGCTGTCTTTGATGGTACGGTACGGTACGGGATAGCGCCAGGCTTCCCGATGGCACAAACAAACAAACCTACACGAAATTGAAGCTGTGTGGACCCTGGCTAGCACCGGACGTCACTGAAGTAATGTCTTTTGTATAGCTACGGGAATTAAAGCTGTGTGGACCCTGGCTAGCGCCAGGCGTTACTGAAGTAACGTGTTTTGCATAGCTACGGGAATGTCTTATGCTGCATGTTCTGTGTCAATGGTCAACGCCTAACTAGTCTGCAGTGCACCAATCCAGGCCTGGACTGACTGCTGTGGCGCTGTTCTTTTACAGGCCAGGTTGCCCTAAGCGCACACCTGCTCATCATGGCTAAACAACTGGATAATAACAAGGTGACTGAAGCTCCTTTTTTTTTAATAGATGAGGGGAGTTCCGCACTGAAAAAATGCAACTGCAGTGTTGGACACGCCAGTATTATCTTAACATCCCTACCCCCACCAAACAGCACCATAATGTTGCCAGACGCGATTGCATAGCATGAAACTCAGCAGCAGCAACAAACTGACTTTGTCCCTTTCTTATACCGTGTAATAATGCGCTCAGTCTCCGCGGTATTGAGCACTCTCAGCATACATGGTGCATCACCCGGGTATTGAGGAACTGGTGTATTTTTGTGCACCACCTTCACCCCCTATGCATCTGAGCCTTGAGCCATAGAGGGTGGTGGCGTTCCTATGGAGGCGCAAAACTCGAGTCTGACGCGAATCGTGAAATTTTCCTTTCACGCCATTTGTATATTTTTCTTGCAAGTACATGGATTGTAGTTGAACAATGTTGGTCATTTCACGCCAGCACAGGATCAAACTCAGTTCAGCTACCAGATCAAATGACTGTATGGCGCTTTCAACTGTGCCGGACACAAACCATCGTAGTCTAGTTTATGGAAGGAGGATTTGTGTATTCACAAGGGCCCCTTTGACGCCCACTTCTGGAGCTATCAATTCTGTATCCACCCCCCCCCCCCCCCCCAGTCATTACCATGACCTGGGTCAAAGTCACACTACTATTTCTGAAAGTAGACCAGTAATACGAGTATGTCCTGTGCAGGCTGTGCTGCTCAGTGTAGACAAGTACAATCTCTGTCGGGAGGACGACTGCACTCTCTGCGGATAGGGAGGACGACTGCACTCTCCGCGGGTGGAGAGGGCGGATATAACCCCTTATTTTTTACATTCATTATCAACAAACTGAACTGCTACAACTGCTACTGATCTCTACATGATACCCCGCTACCATGGAAACGAGCAAGCCCGGCTTAACACATATAACCCCGGATAATCTGCCGTTCCTGCACTGTTACCACATACACTCTTATCTCTCTAATCCGAACCTCCAAGTCACTGGCACCCGCGGGTGAGCTTTAGTGGAAATATTTCTACTCTAAACTCCATCGTGTTCGCGAAATATTAATGTTCGCTACTTTTGCGAGAACAGCATAACGCGAATATTAACCATCATGAAATCAAACTTCAATAGCGATATATGTGCGCGACCACAGTGCTTGGCAAACATTTTCCATCATAAATTTGCTAGTTTTGAGAGATCGCGAACATTTCGTGACGCGAATATTGGACTGTTTGCAGTACTCATTTCTGTGGAAATGATGACATCATACGCCAGACGTCATACGCCAGACATCATACGCCAGACATCATACGCCAGACATCATACGCCAGACATCATACGCCAGGTCTTTGGCACTTCCTCGTCAAAATGTACATGATCCAGGGCTATGGAAATTTCCGAATTATGGGCAGTGCCGGGTCACCTGGTCACTGATCGCACGGATACGAGAGGTACGAGTGTGTAAGCATTCCTTCCACCCGGTTTCGGTGTCTGCAGGAGCCTGATAATCCCCCAGCATTTCTCTGTGTCACACACGTTCTCTCTCACTCTCTCTCTCTCTCTCTCTCTCTCTCTCTCTTCTCTCTCTCTCTCTCTCTCTCTCTCTCACTCTCTCTCTCTCTCTCTCTCTCTCTCTCTCTCTCTCTCTCTCTCTCTCTCTCTCTCTCTCTCTCTCTCTCTCTCTCTCTCTCTCTCTCTCTCTCTCTCTCTCTCTCTCTCTCTCTCTCTCTCTCTCTCTCTCTCTCTCTCTCTCTCTCTCTCTCTCTCTCTCTCTCTCTCTCTCTCTCTCTCTCTCTCTCTCTCTCTCTCTCTCTCTCTCTCTCTCTCTCTCCTCTCTCTCTCTCTCTCTCTCTCTCTCTCTCTCTCTCTCTCTCTCTCTCTCTCTCTCTCTCTCTCTCTCTCTCTGGTCTGATAGGATCATTGTGGTTCCGATATAATACTGTAATGCGTTTTTCTTGAACATTTTTTCAACGAGTACAATGTAAATGCAGAGGAGGCGTGCATGCCCGGCTAAACATTTCATTACTAGTACCTACGGAATGAATGACTTCTTACCGTTTCCGTGCGCGACGACAGGGATGCTGGCTGCACGGGCGTTGGGAATGAAAACTATCAGCATCGCAACAAAAATCACCGACAACAGCTGGAGCGCAGAGGTGGACGAGCCAAACGCAAGAAACGCATCTCCAAACGTGTTGAATATTCCTTTTACTTTAGCTAACGAGCCCACAACACTGGATCTATTCGTAACAACACGTTCTTCACTAGACCACTGAGAAACAATTCTTTCAATTTCTGGGCTTCGAGTCGACAACAGAGCTAGCCTAGAGCCAGTAGTGCAGCTGCAAACACTAAACAGTGAACAGTGTCGTGTTGTTTTCAATCTCGACGCAGTCACAGTCACGGGGAGCGCACTGCACTCCCCAAGTGACCGCACGTTATGTCAGAACACTCCACATGTCGTGACTGAGACTGCACTGATGATTTCGTGAAGTCCAGATGACTCAAAACGCCAAGACGTGACCATGCATGATAAAAATTATGGACGAGATTGACCACGTCAAATGCGTCGACGGGTTCAGTGCAGTTTGTACGAACGAGAGTCCGATTGGCTGGGTACTAGGGTCAGGCGGCGGAGCTAGCGACAACAACGTTTGGACAACAAAATAATGATTGTCGAACCCACAGCCACATGTCCTAGTACTAGTAGTAGTTGTACAAATGACTATGTAGTAGATTCATGACATCTGTCTCTGAGCACCTTCAGAACATAGCGTGCTAGACATGGTTGGGCGACACCGAGCTAGCTATGTTTCGCATCGGAAATTTCCTGGAAAAGGATGTGTACTGAGCCAGGCTGCACAAAGAATAGCACTACTAAACTTTCACTTCTATCCTAAACGACAACAAGTCGCCGCAGTACAGCCTGCAGACTGGGCTGGAGCAATATCACAACAGATTTCGTGGATAGTGGCTCCTTCTGCACTTTGACAAGAGTCGAGTGGAATTTCTACGCATCACGATCCTGGAAAATCTCGGAGCCCTTGACACCTGGGATCTCAGCTCGCTTTTAGCGAGCAGGCCCTCCCGCACGGCTTGGAAAGAAGTGTTCATCGCTCGCACTTCCTACGTAACATAATTCAGTGGAGTGCTGTATCTCTGAACATATTTTCTTTTTAGTTGTACGAGTAGTCTCGTAGTCTCTCAGTTTATTTCAATCGTTCCCTGTAATATTTTGATAAGAAGGGAACATTTAAATAATGGAAACAAAGAAAACGGCGGGGCACAAGTTATGCGTTAAGTCCACCAACTAAATATTTGGTTTTGAACAGTCAGTAGGATATCGACATTCGATTTGTTACAATTCAACCTCGCGAAGCTTCCCTTTTCATGTCCTATCCTTGATAAAATTGAGCCTCCCAAGTTGGGTGATTGTTGCTTTTTTTCTTCTTTTTTTCTTTCCTTTTTTACAAAGACCTCGTGGCGGTTCTGGTGAGGTTTAGGGAGCTCCGCCGACCTAGGGTCTCGACTTCATGGCCTACTAGCCGCACCAAGAGTGGGTGGGGAGGGAGAGCGAGAGAGAGAGAGAGGAAGAGAGAGACAGCGAGGGACAGGAGAGAGAGAGAGAGAGAGAGAGAGAGAGAGAGAGAGAGAGAGAGAGAGAGAGAGAGAGAGAGAGAGAGAGAGAGAGAGAGAGAGAGAGAGAGAGAGAGAGAGAGAGAGAGAGAGAGAGAGAGAGAGAGAGAGAGAGAGAGAGAGAGAGAGAGAGAGAGAAAGAGAGAGAGAGAGAGAGAGAGAGAGAGAGAGAGAGAGAGAGAGAGAGAGAGAGAGAGAGATAGAGAGAGGAGAGAGAGAGCGAGAGAGTTGCGTTGTCGACTTGTGGTTAGACCGTATTATCAAATGGTCCTACCGTCCCGTTATAGAACCAAGTCAGCATTCCACTGTGCCTTGGAATGTAGCTTGTGTTCGGCTTGATGGCGTTTACCTTCCCCCCTCTTTGGAATTATCACTAATATCCAAGAGCCTTTCAAGTTGGAAGGCCGTGGGTTAGCGCTATCGAGCAGTGCTCAAGCTCACTTCCTTTCCGTGGAATGTCTCCGTACTCCTTGTGAGACTGGTGCTACCTTGTGCACGTCTGACTGTTCAAAACCTGGTTTAGTTGGTGGACTGGAACGCATAACTTGGTCTTGTGCCCCATCGTTTTCTTTGTTTCCATTCTAATATTTTCCTTGGCTCACCATCTGAGTAGTTACTAAATGTACGTAGCGGACATTTTTCGCAGGCACAACAGATAGATGAATGTATTTTGCTCAGATCAAAGGAAATGCTAAATTCCATGGTCTATAAAAAGGTTTATGAAAAGGATAGTGTTATTTATGTACGGCATGCTCAGCAATAGTCAGTAAATGCATCAAATTCACAAAGACAGACACACAGGGAGAGCCTCGGAGTGAAATTGAAAGACAGAGACATGAGAGCGAGGGAACAGGAGAGAGAGCGAAAGAGAGAGATAGATAGATAGATAGATAGATAGAGATAGATAGATAGATAGATAGATAGATAGAGAGAGAGAGAGAGAGAGAGAGAGAGAGAGAGAGAGAGAGAGAGAGAGAGAGAGAGAGAGAGAGAGAGAGAGAGAGAGAGAGAGAGAGAGAGAGAGAGAGAGAGAGAGAGGAGAGCGGGATACAGAGATCGAGAGAGAGAGAAGGAAAGATAACCTTCTGAAACGAACTACATATCAGCCAAAAGAGATGAACTTGTCAGTATGGCGGGCAAATCTCAACAACTTCAAAATATCCCAGAGATCCATACCCAGACCTTACTCCAGCTCCTGCGACCTTTAAGCGTTTTCCGACATGCACTGAAATTTCATGGTGTCCTTTTCCAATAGTACCTGCGCTTGTAGCACTGCATACTCCAGTCAGCACGCTAGGAATATACAAAGTGTTATTCATCTGCCTGTATGCAAAAATATCAAGCTTTTCTGGCTGAGTGCACTCGTTTCCATCGAACCTCACAAACCACCTCGCTCCTTTGTTTCTGCCTTTTACACCAATATTGCTGGAGAAGGTAATGCGTAGAAGACTCTGCTGCTGCTTCTTGTTGAACGTCATCGATGAAATTTGTTGAAAATTGCCGCGGTTGGCGTTATGAACAGCTTGATACTTGTATCCAAGTGAGAATCGATTGCACTGCTGGCCTTCAGTCTAACACAAACCAGAGAACGACAAAGAGATAGTATTTGAACACGGATGGTGGCCCAATGTAACCAATGGATGAAAACGAAAGACAAAGTGTTACTAGTTATGGTTTGCTGACTGTTTATGATCTGATTATCGTTATCAAGTACGGGTAGCATGGCTCACTGCTCAATATTCATTTAGCATGTAGGGCTGCAGGGCCTTCCTTTCCTGTAAGATCTGAGTATTTCGGTGGGCAGGTAGTCATGACTCATAACATTGTGTCCTTCTTTTCTATCCAAGTAGATAATTATTAGTAATAGTATTCTGAACTGCATTAAGTTTATCCACATACCATCGCAGTTTCCAATGAATGATGATAGCAATTATTATGATATGCCTTTCTCCAAAACCGAGCCCGCTTTACACTTCTAATATTAGTTCCCGAATGTGATGAAGCTCCACAGCCTGCTATGTACATTCAGACAAATAATGTTTGCAAATAAAGCGACTTAAACCATGATGATGACGAGTAGTGGTGCCGACGGAGGTGGTTGTATTGAAAAAGGCGCAGAAGCAATTTGATGTACGGTATATTCTCTATGTGCCCTCACCTGCAACACTCTGCTCATGTTGTTCTGCAGGTCTTGAAAGTTCTCATCCATGGCATCAACTCTAGCTTGGATCCGTGTGAGGAATGCCGAGATCTCGTCGGATGCCCTTTGTGCGGATCTCTCGCTCTTTTCCTGAAGACGCTCCGTTGCTCTGGATAGCTTGGACAGTGTGGATGTCATGTTAGACAGAACTTGTGATGACAACCAACCTAACAGGAAGAACAGAAAAGCACCAGTACCAAGCAATCGGCTTTCGCGCTAAAATATTAAAAGTCTGCCGAATTATCGCGCATGTTGGAAAATATGCACAACATACTCTCAATGAAATCAGATTTTGCGAGTGAATGTTAGGTCTGGCGTTGTGCATCCCCAGGGCTGGGGAAATATGGGCTGTGCACTGGTACAGGGGTGCAAACTGGACTTGTTTCACTGTAACACGAGCTTTCTGCATCCGTAGGAACGCCACCGCCCTTCAAGGATCAAGGCGCAGACGCAGCTCCTAAGGCGGTAGGAAATAGGATTTCATTTTCATGAAAAGAAGAGAAGTACACGAGTGCAATGTTTCTCAGCAATACACGAGTGCATACAACAGGTGGGATTTCTCAAACCACAACTCTACATGCAAGGCTGTTGCACAGGGATTTCAGGTGGTCGAGGCCAAATGGGATTCTTAGCCTGAAAGGAAGTTTATTAATTTACGAAAATCATTGTTTTGCACAAATTAGGCTGGTCAAGTTTAAAATTTGAAAATATCCGAATTCCGACGCCATTTACAAAGCTGACACCTTGTTGCAGTTACCAATATAATGACTTATTATCACTATATTAGTACATGTTGATGTGTTCATGTGTACGGCTAGCAGCATTCACACCAATGTCCAGAGTCACAAGAGTCAAGGGGAGCTTTGCACGGAGAGTAGTAAAATACCTACTCCCTGCTCTGCACTTCGGATCGGATCTCACGTACAGCAGAACAATTGCAGTTAGCGACTTGCTGCTTACGTGTTTCACAATGGCGTCCAGTGAAGAACGGGGAACACTGGCATGTGTATGCATCACCGGTCTCCTCGCAGGTACCACCATGATGGCACGGTGATGATGAACACTGACTTGCAGCTAGGCAGAAAACAGCGCAGTCACCAGAGGAAATACACGTACATCTTACTTTGAAGTACATGTAAATACCGGTAAGCAAAGGAGGCAGGCAAACTGAGCAAATCATATTGATGTTTTTGAAGCCTAAAACTTAGAAGTAACGACTTCGGAGGAAATAGTGATGAAGTTGATTGTTCCTACTTGAAACAGACACTTCCTGCCGAACTTGACATTTGACTGACTCACGACTGCCATCCGGGCCCCGCTAGGAGCACGTCGCACATTCCACTCGACAAACCTGCAAGAAAGCACCACTCCCTGCTCAACACACAGTGTTTCGGGGAATTCACCCCTCATCAGAAGCATGTTGCAATCTTCCTCAGCCTAATGAAGATCAACTCAATTATATAGTCAGAAAGGTGAACGACCAAACACATGGACAAACAAACAGATGCGAGTGTCACTCACCACGCTGACAATATTCTCCAGCAAACCCGCTAGCACAGACACATCTATACCCTGATACCGGAAGTCCTCCGTTGCCATGGCCACTAGTGTACATACACCGTCCTGCGTGTTGGCATGGTGATGAACGCCGACACTCTGCATCACCATGGTTACCTGTGCAGCATCAGAATAGAGAATAGACCACAGAAGACCAGCATGCCTTGCGTGGATGTTGGTTCAAATTGTACTCAGACTCCAACACAAACACTTTCACATGACAAGTGCACGAGTAAATACTAATACAATTTAACTACATCTCTATCTTCATCACTAGGGACCCCACCACCACACTCCATTATTCACCCCAGTGTCTGGAGATATGTGGATTTTGTAGAAGAAACAAAAAATATCATTCTTTCCTCACCGAATGGCCTCCTTATTGTAAATGTTAGATTATGGCACATTTTCACGCTGATGCAGACAACAATTCTTCATCACTCTGAGAGATGGCCATACACAAGAGTTCGCTGGGTAGTAAGGTGAAAGAAAGGGAATTAGAACTCGGATGTTGAGCCAATATTTTAAGTACGTGTTTTACATACATGTACAATGTACAGTAGATCACTCACTTGCCACTGTCAGGCAGCCTGGCTTCTTCCAAGATACATGTACAGTAGATCACTCACTTGCCACTGTCAGGCAGCCTGGCTTCTTCCAAGATACATGTACAGTAGATCACTCACTTGCCACTGTCAGGCAGCCTGGCTTCTTCCAAGATACAATGTACAGTAGATCACTCACTTGCCACTGTCAGGCAGCCTGGCTTCTTCCAAGATACATGTACAGTAGATCACTCACTTGCCACTGTCAGGCAGCCTGGCTTCTTCCAAGATACATGTACAGTAGATCACTCACTTGCCACTGTCAGGCAGCCTGGCTTCTTCCAAGATACATGTACAGTAGATCACTCACTTGCCACTGTCAGGCAGCCTGGCTTCTTCCAAGATACATGTACAGTAGATCACTCACTTGCCACTGTCAGGCAGCCTGGCTTCTTCCAAGATACATGTACAGTAGATCACTCACTTGCCACTGTCAGGCAGCCTGGCTTCTTCCAAGATACGTGTACAGTAGATCACTCACTTGCCACTGTCAGGCAGCCTGGCTTCTTCCAAGATACGTGTACAGTAGATCACTCACTTGCCACTGTCAGGCAGCCTGGCTTCTTCCAAGATACATGTACAGTAGATCACTCACTTGCCACTGTCAGGCAGCCTGGCTTCTTCCAAGATACATGTACAGTAGATCACTCACTTGCCACTGTCAGGCAGCCTGGCTTCTTCCAAGATACATGTACAGTAGATCACTCACTTGCCACTGTCAGGCAGCCTGGCTTCTTCCAAGATACATGTACAGTAGATCACTCACTTGCCACTGTCAGGCAGCCTGGCTTCTTCCAAGATACATGTACAGTAGATCACTCACTTGCCACTGTCAGGCAGCCTGGCTTCTTCCAAGATACATGTACAGTAGATCACTCACTTGCCACTGTCAGGCAGCCTGGCTTCTTCCAAGATACATGTACAGTAGATCACTCACTTGCCACTGTCAGGCAGCCTGGCTTCTTCCAAGATACATGTACAGTAGATCACTCACTTGCCACTGTCAGGCAGCCTGGCTTCTTCCAAGATACATGTACAGTAGATCACTCACTTGCCACTGTCAGGCAGCCTGGCTTCTTCCAAGATACATGTACAGTAGATCACTCACTTGCCACTGTCAGGCAGCCTGGCTTCTTCCAAGATACATGTACAGTAGATCACTCACTTGCCACTGTCAGGCAGCCTGGCTTCTTCCAAGATACATGTACAGTAGATCACTCACTTGCCACTGTCAGGCAGCCTGGCTTCTTCCAAGATACATGTACAGTAGATCACTCACTTGCCACTGTCAGGCAGCCTGGCTTCTTCCAAGATACATGTACAGTAGATCACTCACTTGCCACTGTCAGGCAGCCTGGCTTCTTCCAAGATACATGTACAGTAGATCACTCACTTGCCACTGTCAGGCAGCCTGGCTTCTTCCAAGATACATGTACAGTAGATCACTCACTTGCCACTGTCAGGCAGCCTGGCTTCTTCCAAGATACATGTACAGTAGATCACTCACTTGCCACTGTCAGGCAGCCTGGCTTCTTCCAAGATACATGTACAGTAGATCACTCACTTGCCACTGTCAGGCAGCTTGGCTTCTTCCAAGATACATGTACAGTAGATCACTCACTTGCCACTGTCAGGCAGCCTGGCTTCTTCCAAGATACATGTACAGTAGATCACTCACTTGCCACTGTCAGGCAGCCTGGCTTCTTCCAAGATACATGTACAGTAGATCACTCACTTGCCACTGTCAGGCAGCCTGGCTTCTTCCAAGATACATGTACAGTAGATCACTCACTTGCCACTGTCAGGCAGCCTGGCTTCTTCCAAGATACATGTACAGTAGATCACTCACTTGCCACTGTCAGGCAGCCTGGCTTCTTCCAAGATACATGTACAGTAGATCACTCACTTGCCACTGTCAGGCAGCCTGGCTTCTTCCAAGATACATGTACAGTAGATCACTCACTTGCCACTGTCAGGCAGCCTGGCTTCTTCCAAGATACATGTACAGTAGATCACTCACTTGCCACTGTCAGGCAGCCTGGCTTCTTCCAAGATACATGTACAGTAGATCACTCACTTGCCACTGTCAGGCAGCCTGGCTTCTTCCAAGATACATGTACAGTAGATCACTCACTTGCCACTGTCAGGCAGCCTGGCTTCTTCCAAGATACATGTACAGTAGATCACTCACTTGCCACTGTCAGGCAGCCTGGCTTCTTCCAAGATACATGTACAGTAGATCACTCACTTGCCACTGTCAGGCAGCCTGGCTTCTTCCAAGATACATGTACAGTAGATCACTCACTTGCCACTGTCAGGCAGCCTGGCTTCTTCCAAGATACATGTACAGTAGATCACTCACTTGCCACTGTCAGGCAGCCTGGCTTCTTCCAAGATACATGTACAGTAGATCACTCACTTGCCACTGTCAGGCAGCCTGGCTTCTTCCAAGATACATGTACAGTAGATCACTCACTTGCCACTGTCAGGCAGCCTGGCTTCTTCCAAGATACATGTACAGTAGATCACTCACTTGCCACTGTCAGGCAGCCTGGCTTCTTCCAAGATACATGTACAGTAGATCACTCACTTGCCACTGTCAGGCAGCCTGGCTTCTTCCAAGATACATGTACAGTAGATCACTCACTTGCCACTGTCAGGCAGCCTGGCTTCTTCCAAGATACATGTACAGTAGATCACTCACTTGCCACTGTCAGGCAGCCTGGCTTCTTCCAAGATACATGTACAGTAGATCACTCACTTGCCACTGTCAGGCAGCCTGGCTTCTTCCAAGATACATGTACAGTAGATCACTCACTTGCCACTGTCAGGCAGCCTGGCTTCTTCCAAGATACATGTACAGTAGATCACTCACTTGCCACTGTCAGGCAGCCTGGCTTCTTCCAAGATACATGTACAGTAGATCACTCACTTGCCACTGCCAGGCAGCCTGGCTTCTTCCAAGATACATGTACAGTAGATCACTCACTTGCCACTGTCAGGCAGCCTGGCTTCTTCCAAGATACATGTACAGTAGATCACTCACTTGCCACTGTCAGGCAGCCTGGCTTCTTCCAAGATACATGTACAGTAGATCACTCACTTGCCACTGTCAGGCAGCCTGGCTTCTTCCAAGATACATGTACAGTAGATCACTCACTTGCCACTGTCAGGCAGCCTGGCTTCTTCCAAGATACATGTACAGTAGATCACTCACTTGCCACTGTCAGGCAGCCTGGCTTCTTCCAAGATACATGTACAGTAGATCACTCACTTGCCACTGTCAGGCAGCCTGGCTTCTTCCAAGATACATGTACAGTAGATCACTCACTTGCCACTGTCAGGCAGCCTGGCTTCTTCCAAGATACATGTACAGTAGATCACTCACTTGCCACTGTCAGGCAGCCTGGCTTCTTCCAAGATACATGTACAGTAGATCACTCACTTGCCACTGTCAGGCAGCCTGGCTTCTTCCAAGATACATGTACAGTAGATCACTCACTTGCCACTGTCAGGCAGCCTGGCTTCTTCCAAGATACATGTACGTGCGCCGTGCGGGCGTGGTTGACATTCTGGCTCTGATAATATACATTATTTTTCATTCCTCAATGTACCACACCCGGCTTTGTTTCACTATGTTTGTCTCGTGAAAGCGAAACAAGAAAACGTGGAGCTTCACTCACCCAGGCAGCGATAGAGGAAATCCACTGCTTGTCGATTTCCGGACAGCACAAAGTCCAATATGTCACGATCTGTGTGCTTTATAGTTGCCTCGTCGAGAGCTGGATTCAGCTTCTTCACAACTCTCTCCACTTGCTGTACGTCTGTACTTGTAAAGCTGCCGTCCATTGTAGCCTCCCTCAGCCATCTTGTCATGCAGGTCTCTATGGCAACACCCAACCCCAAGCACCCCCCCCCCCACACACACACACACAAACGCACCCCCCCCCCCCCCCCCCAACACACACACGAACGCGCGCACACACACACACAAACACAGAAACGCACACACACACACACACATACATCGCACTGTTATAATGGAGAATGGCGAGGTAATGACTTTACCCATTAAACAATATTGAATGGATAAAGTCATGACCTTGCCATTATACAATGCAGTACCAACATCAGCAAGTCCCAAATCCCATAGCTCAATAACGACCGATCGCATGAGGCGACACAACAACAACTTGCCTTCCCACTGGACTCATCAAACAAATCTCCTTCTCGGATGTCTTCACGCGGATCTTGGCTGAGAGGAATGAAACTGAAGACTCCACTCCGATCGACTGTACTTGAGCATGTTATATTGGCTAAGCACTACCTGAAGTACCATACCGCCATGACGTCATACATCACTAGCCATGCATCCACTGGGCTCCAGGCGCGAACAGCCGGCTGTGGTGAGAAGGAGAGCTCTGCGCTAGAGTGTAATTTTCAAAAGGACTTTGCAACTTTGAGAGCGTGTGTGGGCATATCTCCAGTTGTGTTTTACCGCCATATGAGTCAAGCACAGGGGTGGGATTTGAAGAAGAGGTTGGCGCGACTTCGACGATACTTGGGGAATTGTGTGTTGCTCCCTACATAAGAACTCCTGCTTTTCCTGCCCACTTGAATTCTCACTTGACTGACTTACGATTGCCATCCAGAGCACACGAGAAGTCCATTGAACCTGCAACTCGGCAAACCTGCAAAAAAGCACCACTCCCTCTCGCACATTGTTGTCCCAAGCGCGTGCTGGCGAATGAGATGGTTTGGAGGCAACAGCATTGTGAATGGCGAATGGTCCTCAGCGTTTGTTCAGCACCTCCATGAGCGACACTGACTCACGCTGCTGCATGTTGGTCGCGCAGGAAACGGAGCGTCTCTGTAAGTTTGTATCCATGGTGATGTTTGTGCCTGGAGAGCACTATAAGTAGTGCTCTTCAGGCACAATCTTCCTCAGCCTACTCAAGCTCAGCTGAAGAGGGATGAATCTGATGAATCTCCCAAAACACTGTGTATTAAGCAGGGAGTGGTGCTTTCTTGCAGGTTTGCCGAGTGGAAGGTTTGATGGACTTCTCGTGTGCTCTGGATGGCAGTCGTCAGTAAGTCAAAAGCGCGAGCTCCCGTATGCAGCAACGCACAATTCCCCTTTATTTAGAGTATTATTACAATTACCGTATAGCACTGTGAATAGCCTACTTGGTCCGCCCAGTTAAAATTCGCGCTTATCTTCACACTTGTCTCAGGAAAGAAATACGAATATTTGAAGCAAGCCACGATCACAAAGCACTATATACATGATTATTTACATGTCAGTAAGCAACTCAGTCGAAAATTCAAGCAAGTTACACATCCTCCTCGCCACTATCGTCGCTGGAGGAAGAGCTCAAAACGTACCACCCGGACAGCTGCTGCACGGGTCGTTTCATAGCTTGTTCCACTTCTCCTCGTCTCGAATCACGTTCAAAGGCAGTGCGTGCCTGTCACCTTCCCATCAGAAGCTGAGTGAGACTGCCCGCATGTTGACTGTAAGTGTTATCCCCGTTCGTCGCAATAATGCGACTTTGTTTGAGACAAAAAGGCAACGCCATATCATCCTTTTTTCAAATCGCCTCTTGCGCTTGTCGTACTTGCAGATCAGCACCCGTAGATTACCCACGCGAGCCACTGGTGCTTGTACATGCAACGCAGTGATAGCTTCCGCATGATGTAGCACCTGCGCGTACTGCACCTACAACGCCGTGCACCAGGCTTTTCGGCTAGTTTCCTGAAAGTCCTTTGCACGAGTGTTTCTCTCAGGACTTGGTGTTTCCTTTGATTAGCTCCTTTGCCCTGTCCTCTGTGAGCTTCAAAGTGTGTCCGCCGGATTGGTCTCACTTACTGGAGACATCGACATGAGCTGCAGTTTCTTCGTCAGCGATTTGCTGGTGATAGCACTTCACTAGGCGGTGTACTGTGCAAGCACTGAAATTCAAGCTCGCGAAGCCCTTTTTCAGCTTTTCTATATCCCCCCGGGGTAAACAATCCTTGCCATCAGACAGCTGGAAGTAGACAGAAACTGTATTCTCCATCGCTCTGAAAAATGCGAACATCCTGACCTATTTTACGGACTCGAGCGGAGGTTGCAGTGTTTCCTTGCGCTGACGGAAGTGTTCGTCGGCGGCAGCTCCGTCAAAAAGACTCAAACGAACCGATCGCAACTTCTGTGATGGTTTGTGCTGCCATGTCGTCGGATCCAATGGTCAATGGTTATGTTCGGATGGTGAATCGGTGGTTCCATGCCGTGTGGCACAGGCAGAACACCAAAAAACCAAGTGAGAAGATAAGCGCCAAATTTAACTGGGCGGACCAAGTATAATGCAGTAAAAGTGTCCGCCTTGCCAACACAGAAATCTACAGGGAGAATGCACGGGCGTCCAGTTATGGAAGAGCTCGTGCAGTATTCCTACCCAACAACCTGAACCGAGCTAACCAGGCAACAATTCGTGAATGAATGAATGACTTCTTACCGTTTCTGGGTGTCACTGCTGGGATAGTAGCGGCAGGTGTACTCGGAATGAAAACTAACAGATTAAACACCACCAGCAGCAGCAGCAGCAGCAGGGTAGCGGACATTGCCGGCTTCCGAGCTGTTGCAGCGAAGGCCATCGCGGTTGTCTCTCTCAGGCTTCGAAAGAGCGTCAGGCCCAAATGTAACGTCTATGACGGGGGATGTTGCTGTTACGCTACTGGGATGTTTTCAGAGCACTATTGTGATTACAAGCTTTCTTCTTTCCCACCAAACTCGACTGAAAACTTTAGTGAAGAAAAAGGGAGCGAGCAGTAGCTTTTATAGGCAGATAGCGAGAGTCTTCTACCAGGAATGGTCAGGGGACACGCAGAGCAGCGAGAAGAGAAAGGGCCAAAATTAGGTGTGTCATTGTGGGCAGAAGAATGGGAAAGGAACCGATTCGCATGAAGATCCCATATTGGATAATATGGAGAGGATGACGCTGAATAAAATGCCGGCAGTGAGCGTGACAGAGTACTGGGGAAAATAACTGTTGAAAATTCCAAGGAAAGACCATGAGGATGTGTTTAGAAAAAATCTAGGTGAATGGAATGGATCCGGAGACGACAGCTGTGTGGAACAACCTCGGAATGGAGCTCGCGTTTTGAGGTACGTTTGATCAGAATCTGACGGTTCGGTTGTCAATGTTTTTTCGGATCACATGATCCAAACGCGAGCGATTTATACCGTGAGCTTGGATTTGCGAGGCCGATGACATGTCAGCGCTGTCGTGAGCTGTACCGTGACACGTATCCTCGTTGTGTCCTTCTTTCTGAGTGGTCCTTTGGATTCGTTTATGAAACCAATTCGCTCCGGATTTGAGCCTCAGTATGCCAACGGGACACTATGCACTATGCGAAAGAAATAGAATCAGGTTCTTTTCAGATCCTGTGAAAATGATCAGGAATGGATACGCACAAGGCAACACAAGTGCAATGCCTGAGGCGAACCGTGTATTGCAGGTCGCTGTCGGAAAGGTGCAAACACAAGTTTGGTCACCAGTGTGGTCACAGGTGTGGTGAAGGAGTGATTAATGGATCTATGTGAGGCAGTGTTCTGGCGCAGCCCAAAAGACTCGTCGTTGACCTATACCCGGCTATACTCGTCGTTGACCTATACCCGGCTATACTCGTCGTTCGCCTTTCCCCGGCTACAGACCATTTTGTGAGTTGATCACTTTGGTGCACAAATTCCATATCTCGCGTCTTGGTTGAAATGGACTTACCCGCAAGCGAATTTGACATTCATCTAACACTGACGTTCGGTGAGAGAACATTAATTTTGTCTAACACAATTCGTCATCCCCCCTTCCTACTCGATCGAGGTGCAATAGCCAGCTGCATGTCTTTGTTGCATGATCGCTTGGTCTCCTTTCCCATCCAGCACACGCCTCCGGTAAACCCTAGCGACAGATGCAGCGCCTTACAGTGGGGGTGAGTGGATAAGTCTCACAACCACTTGCACAAGTGCCCAGAAACCCCATAAGCCGCACCCATGTACCCCTTGTGCCTGGCCATAAGTTCCCAGTTGACTGTGGGTAGCAGCACGGCTTGAAAAACCGCTCCAAGTCAGGACTTGAACCAGGTGCCTCTCGTGTCCCAATCATGGTCTTTGACCAACCCACTGTGCCTGTCTGGTTTAGGGGTTACTGGGTGTTAGGGGCCGTCGTGAGTTCCCTTCGGAAACGGACACGATAATTAAATTTTACTTTTGCTTTACTTGCATGACTCCGTGCAAGTTGTGGACCAGTACAAAGCCAAAGCCAAGGTCTTGTGGAATGCGTGTGTACATGAATATTGTTTGGCTGGTGATCGGGAAAGCGAGACATTGCAATAAAATTCTCTTCCATCTTAGCTTACTTGCTTTTGCAATGTCTTTTGGAACGCGCATGTACATGATCAATGTTTGTAATAGTGGGGCCGCAGGAGGTAACTTTGGATAATAAGTACATTGGATACTACGTACTTATTCCCACACCTCAACTCGCGAGGGAGTACGTCTTATCCGAGGTCCACTTAGTTCCAGTAGAGAAACAATGAAAGCGACACAACTCTGCAGGATAGCTGAAAGACGAAACATGTCAAGCTAGTATTCATCTTCAAGGGATCCCACAGCACAAGTCGGTCCAGGGAGTGACTAGTCAGTCAACAGCTAGGACGAACCGTACTTACTTTTTGGCAACCTGAATTTCGTGCTCGCTTGTATAGCATATTGGCACGGACATGCACTTGAGGGCAACGTTACATGTACACGTCTAGCAAGGTTTATTCACTTTCCACATTTTACTCATTCATGTTTTGATTACGTTTCTGTTCTGGACTGCGCATTGTCCATTTGTGCATGATTTTGGCGCTGAACTTGAGCTTTAACCCTTTATGGGTCTCACATAAGCGTAAGGGTCGTATGTGACCCTTACAGTAAAATCGCATTTTCTGTGAGTTTTGTTGCTAGGAGACAACTAAAATAATGCTCCATGAGTAGCTGAGGTTCAAGGCTTTCCAACGGTGTAAAAAACAACCATACTTACCATACACATTTTTGCAGTATCGATCGACTGAAGTCTGGTGAAATTGGAAAAGACGACCATCCGCCATGCGCGCATTTCGAGAATGGGAGTGCGCCTCGTAAGGCCGTGTCAGAAAAGCTTTCTCAGGACACTGACGGAACCAGTCTAGGTTGGATGTCCCTGGAGGATTTCCAGTGTAATGTGGTGAGAAATAGAGCTGCGTTGAGGGCTCCTAGCTCAAATAAATCGTCCCCGAATGAAGAAATCAAATTTACCAACCAGCGAGGAAGCACAGCAACAGCAACTCTTACAAGGACTTGTCAGGTGCGATCAGCTGATTCGCCTGGCCGTGAGAATCACGGCATGCGTGACATCGCGCCTGAGTACTCAGCTGAGCGAGAGTGAATCTGACGCGAGCGGCGCTGAGGTGAACGAACCAAAATTGTGATATTGTGGAACTGTTGCTGCTGATGCATCGCCGATGGCGAGGTACTGGAGTTCAAGGACGGAATTAGGAGCATATATTCTTCACCAAGACGTAGCACTTACCTGATTGTTTATCATAGGACTTCAGCTCCATCAAGAACTTGGTATGCACTTCGTGCTGTGATTTTTGTGTTTTTTTGTTCGCAATTGTATTTTCTCTCAACTTGGAGGGCTACCACGGGTCATACCCTTGCCTGGACATAGTCATATTTGTGTTTTCTGGACTCGTCCAGGCATACAGATTTTGAAAATATATAGTTTACCCATACCTACAACTTACAGAAATTGAGTTATGGCTGGTTGTTTGTACGCGTGTTTGCGTGACCACCCCTCACATACATTGAGTAAGACCCACAAAGGGTTAACGAATGCATCTCAGACTTGGATATCATAATGACATCAAATGGTCTGTCAGGCATTCTTGCCTCTCAGCTATCAATGATGCATCTTGGCCATATCATCATGACATGATAAATAATTGGTCCGTCTGTCATTCTTGCCTCCTCAGGCCTCCAACGCATCTAACAATGCTACCTGGGCTGTTGCTTGGTGAGAGTCGATGTGATGTGATCTGTATGATCCGTGTTGTATTATCAATAGTATACAAAATATAGTATAATCTCCCTGGTAGCTCATAATGCAAGGATTAGAAAACGTAGCATGCTCATTGTCACTACGTAGTACGAAGAGTTATGATTGTACTGTTGACTAGTATTGTACATGCTCGTGTACGTCACCTTCACTGTCAGCTTGTGAGTGATGAAACCAGAGTTGTTTTGGTCTGCTTCTTGTTCTTCCCTGGTCTTGTTTTGTGTGCATGTGCTGTGTCTCAGTCTGTCTCTGACTTAGTGTGTGTGACCAATTTCTGCCTTGTGGGTTGTCTGTTGCTACTCGCAGCGTACCCCGCCGCATGTCAAGTTGTTTTTAAAGCTTGTTTGTGCCCTTGAACAAACACACACGAAGGTTGGGGTAAATACTAACTACATGACTAACTAAAAGGATAACAGAGTGGACTTCATGCTACCCATTTCACTTACATGTACATGCAAGATACAGTCAGGAGTCAAGAGCTTACAGTACACTATTGATACAAGTACTTGAGAGACAGATATGTGAGTCATGACCAGGTGGTCATGGAAACCGTATAAAGGAAGTAGGTAGAAACCAGAATGCAGACCAGCAGAAAATATACAGTACATGTGTAAGGGTGCCAGTGGAGACATCGTTACTGCATAAAGAAGGACATGGCTATTAAATTCCACACTCTGCTACTTTGTACTAGCAAGAAGAAAAATAGAAAACAATCTTGGATAGTTGTTCAGCGACAATGCAGAACAGAAATTACAGCCGAACAAACACACACACACACACACACACACAAACAAACACACACACACACATACACACACACACACACACACACACACACACACACACACACATACACACACACACATACACACCCACACACATACACACACACGCACACACACACACACACATAATAGATACATACACACATGCACCACCACCATTACCAGATTTGAACAGCGCAGAATATGTTTACCGCTGGGCGAGAAGAAAACCAAGGTGGAATTAGACAACGAATCTATTGAGTAACACTTGTTGTCAAAACAATCAGTTCCTTGTCTTCAAGAAACTTAGCCTATAATATTCGTGAAATACTGAAATTGTGCGGTTCGAAACTTGAGCAAAGAGAAGATGGACTAACATGTGTATGGACTACCATTGCTATAGCCTCGTAATTCTTCTAACATGCACGGTAATTGTGTGATCTCCAGCTGCCAATGTTAACTCCATTACTGGTAGTCCACTCACAGATACTGGTCAGTGAATATAGTACAGTGTATGGTTGGTGTGGGCAGTACTCTTTCCTACAGTTCTATCATTCTTAGTGGGTCTGGCCTGTTCCTTGTTGTCCATCTTCCAATTTCAACGTACACTGTTGTAACCATTTCAGATGCTAAAACTGTGGACACATTTCTTGAATCTCAAGAATCGAGGTGCTGAGCGCGCCTGTAAATGCATCACTGGCGGCATTGCCTGGAACTCGTCCAACATGTACTGTGATGGTGTGATCTCCAGCTGTAATGTTAGCTCCACTGCTGTACGTCGACTCACAGATACCAGTCAGTACGGCTGGGACATGGGTGTTGTCGCCACTGCTCTGGAACATCATTATATCAATCTTGGTAGGTCTAGCACACTCCCTGTTGTCGATCTTCAAGTACCAACGTGCAGCTGTGTTTTCTCCCCCTGTGCGTATATTACCAGAATAGGATAACTTCAGTACAGTGTTGGCATGCTTCTTTCTGAACGTAACTGATGCAATCTGTCCTTCATTCGGGGTATAGTTGATACTGTGGCGACTTTGATACTTGTATCCAAGAGTTCGAAGATTACAACCCACGCCCAGGTACTAAAATGCACCAAAAAGCACAAACGGGCAAAGAAATGACACCATCACTGCTAAATTGCTCAATAATGTGGCAATGCTTTGTGAGGCGTTTGCTTGATGCTGCCTGTTGGCAATGAATGTGTTTCACATTCCAGGATGCTTCTATGAATTTGTGATACGCCCTCTCATAACTGGCACTTCTACTAGTAGTGTCGGATTAGACGTGGCCCTCGGAGAATGCAACAGATACGAAAGTTTAGCAGAGAGAATGCCGCTGTGATTCATGCTATGTGCTGCTCGACATACAAGACTTTCCCACAATGCATCATGATGAGGTGTGGGGTTTGTTTGCATATCTGCTGATGGAGGTGTGTGATTTGTTTGCGTATCTGCTGATGGAGGTGTGTGATTTGTTTGCGTATCTGCTGATGGAGGTGTGGAATTTGTTTGCGTATCTGCTGATGGGGGTGTGTGATTTGTTTGCGTATCTGCTGATGGGGGTGTGTGATTTGTTTGCGTATCTGCTGATGGAGGTGTGTGATTTGTTTGCGTATCTGCTGATGGAGGTGTGTGATTTGTTTGAGTATCTGCTGATGGAGGTGTGTGATTTGTTTGCGTATCTGCTGATGGAGGTGTGGGATTTGTTTGCGTATCTGCTGATGGAGGTGTGTGATTTGTAGCTGCTGATGGAGGTGTGCAGCAAGGTTGTACTGTAGTGATAATACACTGCGGTTACTGACGAGACGTTTCCAGCAGACAGCATGCATGTTACTGACTATGTGAAGGCTGAGAAATGTGTAAAGGTGCCAGGATTCTGGACGAGGGCAAAGGGCATGTTTGTGGATGGTCTCATTCTCCATCTGGATGCAGCTTCCTTCGTCATCAAGCCAACTGGTGTTCTTCTCCTTGAGCTTGGACAGGGGATGGAGTTGGATTATGCAGAGCGAATCGTACATGTCGATCATGGGACCTTCACTCCCCTCATCTTCTCCACGATCGGATGTACAGCGACCAAAACCTAGAGTCAATTTGTCAAGTGTTTGTGGGGTATGCTGGCTAGTAATGACAACAAGAGGTATGAAGACATAGAGGGGTAATTCTGGACTCTGTCAGCATTCCCTTTGCTAAGAGGTGTCATTATGGACATTCGCAGATCGCGCTCGACCTACTGCTATCTGGTTAATGCACCCTGATAGTACGCTGCAGTGGATGGACATAACTATGTGAAGCAATTTTTTATATCTTACTCCCAGTGCAAGGTCCAACCTACCGACACTAGTATGCATGTTTGTGGGGGGGGGGGGGGTACTCACATGATACCAGGTACACATTGACAGAGACGGCTACGTAGCAGTCACAGAGTACTTTCAGTTATACGTTCACATACAACGGAGGCGAAAGGCTGTGTAGCTACACAGCCTTTCGCCTCCGTTGTATGAGTATACTGCTCTGTACATTATTTTGTGAATTGAGCACTATACTTGGAGCTGCCTCGACCGGCCTTGTTCGTAGTTTTAATCGCTAAAAAGCTCTATTTGCTAGCTTTCCTACAAGCCGTCATTTCTGAATATTCAATATTTTTCACAGTTACGATTAGTTTTGACAGTGGTCTATCCAATGCCTGTATGCACTTCATGAATATATCAACGATTTCAAGTATGCGCAGTAGTTAGTCAAAGGGCTAAAAGATTCTCTAAAATCAAAGGGATACTTATCAGGGGAGTTTCCTGGAAGGGTGGATGGAATGAAAGGGAAGTGAAAAGAGGCATGGGGGAAGATGCCGAACACCAGGGTGTTGAAGAAGAGAAACGCGAAGAACATTTGGGCTGCGATTCTCCCAGTTTGTAACCAAATATCCTCATCATGGTAAGCATGCACATGCTATGAAGCAGAGTCACAATCGCAAATAACCACACTACTTCAGACCAAGTAAACACTTCACCATATACATTCAAACTTGCGAGTAACGACAACTCACGAATGACATCACGCTTTTCTCTTGGCCGACGATCAAGGGTCGTTATTGGCAATGTTGAGTGCAAGACAATTCTAAACTACAGTAAAACCTGGTATAAGTGACCGCCGCACGGTGCAAACAAAAGTGGTCGTTAAAGCTAGGTGGTCTTCAGAACCAGGTCCTACACATTCGTGGCATCTTGGAATGTGTACATACATATACATGTGCATGTTTGTACTTCCATGTACTCATATTGACAGGTGTGGAGCAGAGAATACTTTCATGCAGGCAAAGCACACCTCACTCAAGTGCATGCAGCGCATCCTGAACTGTCACTTCTGTTGACCGCATGCCCTTGCTTCAGAGCGCACTTCAACCCTGTTGGCAGTGTTGCAGTCAACCCTGCCAGCCAAGATAGCACTTTTGGCTAGTTTCGGTCGCTGTGTACAGGTCCATTATGGCACTTGGTATACTAAACGTCGGTTGCTACTCGCGCAAGGCAGATAGTCGCTGTATCCGGTGGAGTTTCTATGTAGAACTGTCTGCACATGGAAAAACGGCCGCTAGGAGCAAGTGGTCGCTAAAACCAGAAGTCACTTTCACCAGGTTTTGCTGTACAGTATTGGGCAAAGAAATCCAACATCTCATGAATACAATAGCGTTGCCGGTGGCTACACAGCCCTAGCACTACCCACACTGGTCTGTGCACTCTAACACGGTGGCTACACAGCTCTAGCACTACACACACTGGTCTGTGCACTCTAACACGGTGGCTACACAGCTCTAGCACTACACACACTGGTCTGTGCACTCTAACACAGTGCTACTTTATTCACGAGCTGTTGGATTTCTCTGGTCGGCACTGTAGACTTCATTATACTGTGTTCTCTGACATACTGTACTGTGTGATCAAGACGTACACTCACCTGTTGGTTTGTGTCTATACGGTCCAAGGCTGCCTGCATCTTGGCCATCTTCATTTCCGACTCCTGCAGGCCAACAACAGGGAAAACAAGACAGGGATAATGTTCTCACTGCATACAACAAGGCGAAGCTGAGCACACGAGACCAGTAATTTGAATCTCTACGAGAACATTTGCTGTGGAAAAGATACAATGCAGCTTCGCATACCATCTACTGAACCATGCAATCTTCCATCATACAAAAAGTGCAGTAGTTAGAAGGCAGTACCAAGTTTATGATAAATAATTGCATAGGTTGTGTTGGGGTGAAGTCCAAGCTCTGACGGCGATGGTTGATGATCGCTTTTTTGTCCTGTTCAGTGCTCGCTCAAAGGGTTTTTCCCTTCCTTTTATATCTATAGTGCTTTACATCAAGGTGGAATGAGCTCCCCCCCCCCCCCCCCTCCGTCTCTAACACTCCCTCTTTTTTTAGTTCAGGTGGGAGTGAATTTTGGAAGTGGCAAGTACTTGTGTGCTGGACATCGGGGAAGTGTAAACTCTGGCTCTGATGCGTGTCTATATGTCACCTATGCACAGGACTGTGAGTCTGCATACAATCTACATACCATAGTTCCGCGCATATAAGCCCATGGGCTAATATACGAAATAATGCATTTTCCGGGAAAATAAATCAGTAATAATGGTTCGTTTTTTGCCCTGGGCCTGTATTCGAATTTTGAAGGCAACTGGCACGCGAAAAAGTACAAGTCCGTGCGCGGTTGTCCGCCTACCGTAGGTACCGGTACTGGTAATGTAGTCTGCACTGACATGCTGTACTATCGGTTCCGTAACGGTGTTTGGGTCTGTTTATTAGCCCACGGGCCTATACACGGAGGTGGGCTTATATCCGGATATAGGCCCGAGGGCTTATATGCGCGGAACTACGGTACAGGTCTGGGAGTCTGGGACATACACCATCACCAGGAAGAATAGTGTAACAAGACTCAGAGAGGAATTTAAATACTATTCTCCCTCCTACCTCCTTCTTTAAAAAGCACATTTTAGCAAATTACTGTTTCACCCTGTTGGTGGACCATGCCTGAACAATCTGCTGAACTAAAGGTGACCTCTGCAGCAGAGACACCATAATTATTATGGATTGAGGAAAAGAGAAAACTACTTTAACAAATGAAAGAGTAATCACAAATCCGTACACACCTGGATGTATGTGGTATGGTTTTGCTGCATTGCTTCCAATCTCTGATCGAGGTTTCGATTGACCGTGCCTTGGAGACGGGAGAGAAAAGCAGCGACTGCGTCGGACGACTTCCTCACAGCATCTGCTGTGCTCGTCAGCAGGCTGTTCGTGATGGTGGTAAGTTTGGACAACGATGACGTCACGTTTGCCAGAATGTGTTTGGACAACCATTCTGTCATACAGCCAGCACACAGTCAAAAATAAACCAAGTGTACTTCACGTCAAGAAAACAGAACAACTATGCAGCTGATTTCACTCTCCAAAGGGGAGAGACTATGATGACCAAAGATTGTTCATCACGTTCATCAGGACAATTGCAAGAAAAAACACCGTGATTACCGATGCATTTGAGCAATTATTGCTCCCAGTTGATAGAGTGATAGACAGACAAACAGAGAGAGACTGAGACAAAGAGGCAGAGACAGATAGATAGAGAGACAGATACAGATGAACACAGAGAAATGGAGACAGAGAGACAGAGGTGGCAGATGAGAGCGGAAAAGAATAGAATAAAAGAGAAAAAGAGAAGTGGCTTGGCAAACATGTGAGTTAGCAACATCAGGCTGCAGCCAGCACTTTTGCTTTGCTTTCCATAGTTGTGTTCTCATCCCTATGGGTGTGTATCAAGGTAATCTATGACTCATGCTATCAAGGCGGAGGTGTGCTGTTGTGGTAATGAATATTATCACCCATGCCCTAGAAGCCCAGTGGATGCCAGTACAGTCAGACCTCGTTTAACCGCACACATTCGTTTTCCACAAAAATATCCGTATAGGCGAGGGAACCGGATAATCGAACACACCTACTGTATGTATGCATCACATATGCTGTAATTTGGTAACCAACGATTTTCTTCCGGATGGCGAGGGATCCGGATAAATGAGGACAGGATAAGCGAGGTCTGACTTTAGTATTTGGGCAGGTCATTGACATTAGTCAATGTTGCAAATTGACGAAGAAGACCCTTGCATACACATTAATGTGTTTTCCACTTTGGGATTTCATTGTCGCCAGGCATGGCCAGTTAGGACCATGGTGGATAACGTTATCATGAAACAATAGACATGTGTCCGTACTTACGTCTTTGACAATGTCGTCCTGTGTAGAGTGTGGGACATTGGCATGTGTATCCTTCACTTGTCTCCTGACAAGTACCACCATTCTTACAGGGTGATGATGAACAGCTAGGTAACGCTGTGGTTTACAATGTCATGTACACGGGACAAACCAACACAACAGCACTGGTTCATGGATACCTCCGTCTCTCTACCAACCAAGAGGTTAGAGGGAACCCCCTTGATTCAGGCTTCGGCTTTTGGGGAATCACTCAAATATTAATAAGGGTTGAGTGGAATTGGAACTAACATGGCTGTCTGGTATGTTCATGTGATAGACGTGAAACCACCCTATTCATCAGTCCCGACTGTTCCAAGACACTGTAAACTGGAGAAAATGTTCATCAACACAAGTCTATAGTAGAGTTGTGCTCGGTGAAATCCGACCCAAAGTGCATAATTGGCTCCTCAACTTGCAGTGCGTTTGACACGTTGGAAGTGGTACGTATGCTGCTGGATGTACACATGTACCAGTACAGTTATGTATAAAATTGTATGTAATTGGAGCTGATTCAGGAAATCAGTTTAGCACTTTGTGTGGGATTTCAGTGAGCTGCACAACTGTACTCGTATCACTCACCATACTGACAAAACCGTCCGCTGACACCACTAGAGCACACACATCTGTACCCTGGGTATGGTGATCCTGATGAACCAGGTTCCCTACTGTACACACACCGACCAAGATGCTGGCATGGTGATTGTCGCAGACACTCTGTATCGTCATGGTTACCTTCAAACATAGAAACAGAAAAAATTGATTCAACAAACTTGGATAATTCAATTTGTATTTTTAAGTGATCGAGATCCAACAGAATCCTCTGTGCGTATGTGTGTATGTGTGTGTGTTTGTGTGTGTGTTTGTGTGTGTGTGTGTGATGTGTGTGCGGGAAAAAAAAAAAAAAAAAAAAAAAAAGGAAAAGACCAAAAATAGGGATTCACTGGCCAGAAAATGTCACTCCAAATAGCTGTATGGTGTAGACCAGGCTGAATAGTGACGGTCAATTCTTCAGCCTTGCAAGCTGTTGAATGGTGTAATCCCAGCACAAGTTGCTATGGCTTCTGCCGTAGCATTGCTATCATCGCCTCCGGCGATGGGCGTCAAAGGTCAAAGGTGTGTGTGTGTGTGTGTGTGTGTGTGTGAGAGAGAGAGAGAGAGAGAGAGAGAGAGAGAGAGAGAGAGAGAGAGAGAGAGAGAGAGAGAGAGAGAGAGAGAGAGAGAGAGAGAGAGAGAGAGAGAGAGAGAGAGAGAGAGAGAGAGAGAGAGAGAGAGAGAGAGAGAGAGAGAGAGAGAGAGAGAGAGAGAGAGAGAGAGAGAGAGAGAGAGAGAGAGAGAGAGAGAGAGAGAGAGAGAGAGAGAGAGAGAGAGAGCATGTCCTTTCATCTAAAAACGGCATCTTGATTTCCGGTTGTCTCGCATGTGTTTTGACAATTCGGGGTAAATATAGTGAAAACCGTTACACATCCCCGTATTGTGTGACCCGTGCTATTCTTCCTTGCCCCATTAACGGTCGAACACTCCAATGTTACTGAGTTGGATAAGGCCAGGTTTTATAAAAGTTGGACAAGTATACCATGACAAAATGTATGGGGAAGCAGATCCAACACAAACCTTTTCAAATTTGAGTGAGGTCTTGAGCATACATTTGGTCCCAATTGTGTTTTCACAAGTCAGTAAGATTATTATGGGTGAATGTTGTGTAGAAATGTGCAGGGTAAGTACACCGTATGCACAGAACATGGCAGAATCATCTACTTAGAAATCTTACCCATGCAGCGATAGAGGAAATTCACAGCCTGCTCATTTCCACCGAGAACTACTGCCAGGAGTTCCGGGTTCGTGTCGTGAACAGTGTCCTCGTCAACAGGTGGTTGGAGTATCTTTATTAGCCTCTCAAATCGCTGCACGTCTGCTCCAGATGAACCACTGCCTGCTGTAGCGGCAGTCAGCCATCTTGTCATACAGGTGTCTATGGCAACCAGAACACCATAATACATGAAAGGGACAACATCATTATGTAGTCATTTGAGCAGTAAAATATTGGTTTCCTGGTCAGATTGGAACCTGATTATGCCTGGCATTCTCTGGAGATAGGGATAATCAATCCCCTACATCTTACATACTGCTAATGTTTTATGCTGCATGTTCTGTGTCAATGGTCGACACCTCAATCGTCTGCAGTGCACCAATCCAGGCCAGTACTGCCTGCTGTGGCATTGCCCTTTTACAGGCCAGGTTGCCCTAAGCGCATACCTGCTCATCATGGCTACGGCTGCGTTTACACGGAGACGAAACAAAACGAAACGGAACGAAAACAGGCTGGCCTCAAATCGTTTTCAAACCGTTTAAACGAGAACGGCAAATCGTTTTGAACCGTTCACACGAAAACGGAAAACGGGCGATGAGGCTGGAGTTAGCACGTGCTGGCTTGCCGCAAGGGCGGGAAGTAACACGTTAGTTGGAGTTGGTACGTGCTGGTGGTCACAAAGGTCAGGTATTTCCCGCGAAAAATAGTCCGCGCGGAATTGTTTCCATGACCGCGCTCCGTTTCCAATCGTTTTCACTGTTTTCACCGTTTACACGAGAACGAAAACGTTTTGAAAACGTTTTGAAAACGTTTCAAAACACTTTGAAGTGCGTTTCCATTTCGTTCCATTTAGGTATCGTTTTCGGGCGTTGTCGTGTAAACGATAGTAAATGCAACGATTTCGTTCCGTTTAGGTCCTAATTCGTTGTCGTGTAAACGCAAATCGTTTTCAATCGTTGTCGTGTAAACGCAGCCTAAACAACCGGATAGCAACCAGGAGGCTGAATCTCATTCTGTTCGAATAGACGAGGGGAGTTCCGGACTGAAAAATGCAACTGGGGTGTTGACCACTCCAGTGTTATTCACCCCCACCCCACCCCCACCCGAACAGCATCATATTTCATGTTGCCTGATGATTGCATAGCATCAAATTCAGAATTGCAACGAACTAGCTTTGTGCCTTTTTTGTACTGTGTATTATGCTGGCCTTTCATACAAACTTTCAGTCAAATTCCCCATCAAGCACTGGTGGTTAGTATTGGGCATTTACACCCCATGAGCACATAAACCCCATGAGCACATAAACCCCATGATTTCACACCCAACATACATCTCATAGTCATATATACCACCACAATACAAACTCAACATCAGCCAAACAAATTCAAATAATCTCAGGACGGAACAAACTTTCCAGCTACCTAACACTATCCTTCAGTTGTCGATTTGTGATGTTGAAGAAGAAATGGCTCCAACCCCAAAGGAGGCAGCGTCTCAGGATCCTAGTCGACTCGAGTAATTTGCGTGCAAATTTTGTCGTCAGAGGACTTTTTAGAGATTGGGAGTAATTTGTATGAAGGTCAGCATACGTGTAATACAAATAATATTATGATCTACCACCGCGGTATTGAGCACTCTCAGTCTACATGGTGTGTCACCTGGGTATTCAGGAACTCGTGTATTTTTTATGTAGCACCTCCACGCCATATGCACCTGCGCCTTGATCTATTGAGGGTGGTGACGTTCCTATGGGCGCGGAAATCTCTAGTCACACATGAATCGTGAAAATTTTTCTTTCACGCCCTTTGTATAATTATCACATGGATTGTAGTGGAACAATGTTGGTCATTTCACGCCAGCACAGGGGCAACCCAAGTTCAGCTACCAGATCAAATGACTGTATGCCGCTTTTAACCGTGTCGGACACAAACCATCGTAGTCTAGTTTATGGAAGGAGGATTTGTGTATTCACAAGGGTCCCTGGATGCCCACTTCTAGAGCTATCAATGCCCTATCCCCCCCCCCCGGGCTATTACCATGACCTGGGTCAGAGAGAGTCACACTACTATTTCTGAAAGTAGGCCAGTAATACGAGTATGTCCTGTGCAGGCTTAGTGCGGGGTCCTATTTCGAAAAACAGTCATATTTTAGAAGTTTCGTGGCAAGTAGGAGCTCACACATTTTTTAGAGCCGTTTCTGACTAAGTTGTGGCTGCTGAAGACGATAAAAGTATCGGCAAGTCTGTACAGGTGTCCGTTTGTTAGCTATGGCGATCTTCCGCTGCATACGGAAATTGTACATGTACTCGAACCCAGTCATTCTAGGATAGTGGGTTTCTGCATACAGCGTCTGTCAAGAAGCATTTCGCGTTTGAAGAAGAGTTAGCTGTGCTGCTCAGTGTAGACAAATACAATCTCTGGCGGGAGGATGACTGCACTCTCTGCGGGTGGAGAGGGCGGATAAAACCCCTTATCTTTGAGATTTATCATCAACTAACTGAACTGCTACAACTGCTACTGATCTCTACATGATACCCCGTTACCATGCAAACGAGCGAGCCCGGCTTAGCACATATAACCCCGGATAATCTGCCGTTCCTGCACTGTTACGAGATACACTCTTATCTCTCTAATTCGAACCTCCAAGTCACTGGCACCCGCGGGTCAGCATTAGTGGAAATATTACTACTGTTAACTACATCGTGTTCGCTACTTTTGTGAGAAGAGGATAACGCGAATATTTACCATCATGAAATCAAACTTCAATAGTGATATATGTGTGTGACCACAGTGCTCCGTAAACATTTACCTTACGGTTTCTGTGTCTGCAGGAGCCTGATAATCCTCCTAGCATTTCTCTGTCTCACACACATTCTCTCTCTCTCTCTCTCTTACTGTCTACACTAACATCAATGCATGGACCATTGACCTTGCCTGTGTCTGTGGAGTGTTGCAATGAGAACCTTCCTAATCCGACTACTAGAGTGCCTTGACAGAGCGAGCGTTCGCATGAAGTTTCACTCTTCAAAACTGTTGCGTTCCGAGAACGCACCTAAAACTCCAGTCTACTCTCGAGATCACTCAGATCGCAACTGACTTTATTTACAAGAACACAAGGTGATAAATCCAGAAGACTCCGGAACATAACAGCAAGCTACATGCACGTACTATGTACAGGGCAGTTCAAATCGTACGGGATTCATTGTACGCTAGATTGATTGTTCACTTAGCTAACAAACCACAACACAGTCGGAAGCACGCGGTTGACAGGTCGCGTGCATAAAACAATACAGATTGTATATCAGTGGTTGTTGATTGCAAACCACAACATCTCCCTTTTTCTTGAGAGCAGAGGCACAGCTACATAGAAGAGTGAGGAGGGACTAACGCACGACAGTAGAATAGAAGAGACTATCAATAGTCAGGATTGTGGGTAAGATTGTTACAAGTCAAGCCGAACGGTTGGTTGGCTTACGCGGCTGGATCGCCGCAGGGTTGGCTGGGGCTCGGTTGGGCCCTGGTTGTCCCGCTCAACTTCGACTATCCTCGGCTCAGGTACACGTTCCTTCGGCTGAGGAGTTTGGCGCGGCATTGAGCTGGGCAGCACGGCCAGGTGACGGCGATTCCTGCGGTAGCGCGACAGGTCAGCCGTGACGACACTGTACGACCGATCAGACAGGCGATCAGCTACTACCGCCTCAGCCTTGAGGTCGGACACCCAGACAGATGTCCCTTGCTGTAGGACCGGGAGCTCTTGCGTACGGCGAGCGGCATTGAATGTTGCACACTGTTGCTCTTTACTCTTGGCCTCCCACTGCTGAAGTGCTGGGAGATCGGGCCAGCTCGGGGTGAGTGCCGTGTCGGATACTGGGAGGTTCGTTCGCAGTCGGCGTCCAAAGAGTAGCTCTGC
Source organism: Sycon ciliatum (assembly GCF_964019385.1). Taxonomy (NCBI): domain Eukaryota; kingdom Metazoa; phylum Porifera; class Calcarea; order Leucosolenida; family Sycettidae; genus Sycon; species Sycon ciliatum. The sequence goes on along the minus strand of NC_088652.1, from coordinate 21,205,096 downwards.
TGGAGAGAAGCCGTTTGCGAGAGGTGTAGAGCGGTATGCCAGCAAGGCTTCGTCCGGATGCTGGTTGGACTCGAGGAGACGCTTTACAGTTCTGACCGCCCGCTCTGCTTCGCCGCTGCTCTGGGAAAAGCGGGGACTGCTGGTGCGGTGGGTGAACTTGCTTCTTGCAGCAAACGCTTCGAACTCCGCACTCGCAAACTGTGGCCCGTTGTCTGAAACGACAGTTTGCGGAACTCCGTGGATGGCAAATACCGCAGACAGTGCCTTGATGACCGCGCTTGTCGTTGTGGACCGCAGCACCGGGGCGTGAAGGTAGCGGGAGAAATGGTCCACTACGACGAGACGTTCCGTGCCGTTGTGCGTTAGGATGTCCACTCCTACCCTCTCCCATGGCAAGGAGGGGAAGTCGGTTGGCTGAAGCGGCTCAGGAGGCTTCTTCAAATCCACGCAGACACGAACAGATCCGTTCGGTTTGATGACTGAGACCACTGGCGCACACCAGTCGGTAGGTTTCTCCCCGCGCTCAATGACGCCCGCAGCCTCCATGCGTTCCAGTTCACTGCGGACGTGGCCTCGGATTGGAATCGGGATGCGCCGGGCTGTGACGTAGTTGTACGGCTTAGCGTCGTCCTTGAGGACGATCTCGACAGGGTCCCCGAGCATGCAGCCGATCGTGGGGCGCACCTCCGTAGAACAGGCCTGCGGTCGTTGGATAAGCCCCATGCGGCTCGACTGATCACGGCTGAGTAGATTGACGGGACCACTGGCAATGACGACAATAGCCATGTCATAGCTGGCATTCTGCAGCTTGGCGGTGGTTGTGAATTGGCCCTGGACGGGGAGCGTCGTGCCGTCGGGGCCCAACAGGCGTGAAACGCATGGGTCAAGGGCTGGTGGCGATGGCAGGGCTTGGTAGCTATCCAGGGTCATGATGGACAGATCTGCTCCTGTGTCGATCTTGAATGGGGTGCTGGTGCCACACATGTCCAGGGTGATCATCCATGGGTCAGACCTGGGCTGGCTGGAGCTGGAGGCAGCACTCTCAGAGTGACTCTGCTCTGTGGCTGCTCCCATGAAAATGGTGTCGACGTCATTTGCATCCAGCAGGTCGACAGTGTGAGCAGCAGTACTGGTGGCAGATCTGCATACTGTGGCGAAGTGGCCCAGCTTGCCACAAGTGCGGCACTTCTGTGTTTGAGCAGGGCAGCGCGCGCGGTCTGATTTATGATCAGTCGACAAGCCACACCAACGACACTTATGGACAGTTGAATCTCTGGAGTACCGTGCTTGGCTGGACGGAGATGGCTTGGATGGCCCTTGTTTGGCGGGAGGGCGCCAGTCTTGTGGTTGTCGGGGTGTGTAAGCAGCCGTGGCGAGGTTCATGGGTGCTTGTAGTGCCAGCTCTTTGTTGACGGACTCGGTTTTCCGGGCAGAGGCAATAGCATCGGCGAGCGTCAAAGACGTGTGGTCTTTCAGTTGTAACTGCTTCGAGACGGCTCTGTCCGTCATATGCGCGACGAACCTGTCCCTGATCCGTTCGTCGGGCTTGTCGAAGGCACAATATTTAGCTGCAGCGCGGAGGCGGCGGACGAACTCCTCCACGGACTCTCCGGGATGCTGCGTTGTTTGCTCAAATATTGTTCTCTGGTGGATGACGTTCACGGCGGGTGTGAAGTATTTGTCCAGAGCTGCCGTGACAGAGTCGTACTTTTTCCTGGTGTCGTCCGTCAGCGGAAGAGCATCAAAGATGTTGTCGGCCTCGGCACCCATGGTATACAACAAAGTGCTAATTTGACGGGTTTCATCATCCTGATCCAACTTGGAGAGGGACCGAAAGCGCTCGAACCGTTCGGTCCACTGTGGCCACGACTGGGGAGAACTGAAGTCGAAGGAGTCTGGCAGGGGAAACTTGGCGGACGACATCGTGGTCGGTGTACTACAGGTTCCAAATCAGACTTCTGACACCATGTTGCGTTCCGAGAACGCACCTAAAACTCCAGTCTACTCTCGAGATCACTCAGATCGCAACTGACTTTATTTACAAGAACACAAGGTGATAAATCCAGAAGACTCCGGAACATAACAGCAAGCTACATGCACGTACGATGTACAGGGCAGTTCAAATCGTACGGGATTCATTGTAGGCTAGATTGATTGTTCACTTAGCTAACAAACCACAACACAGTCGGAAGCACGCGGTTGACAGGTCGCGTGCGTAAAACAATACAGATTGTATATCAGTGGTTGTTGATTGCAAACCACAACAAAAACCTCTCTAGTATTTCGATTTGTGTTCCTTTGCACTGAGGCTGACCGTAGTGCAAGTATAGCCATCAGGCCTGCGCAACATGTCTAACAAGTACTAAGGGGCCTATTATATGTGCAACTCCAGCCCGGGCTGGAGCAAGCGGGCCAGCCCGCCGAGAGTGTTTACATGTGCACGGCCGGGCTTGTTGCCAGCCCGCAGTGAGTTTATATGCACTGAGCACACGCCAGCCCGTTGTGAGTATGCAGCAAACACACTACGACTGTAGTGTGCTGCCCCGGGCTGAAACGCAGGGCTGCAAGCCATACTCATGTTATAAACCTAAAAACTTTTTTTCTCACAAAATGTATTCTTCTGCTGATTTCTTTTCGCTCTATGGCACATGCTTGGTGTATTGTATCACCTCGTTTCTTTTTCCTGTTTTTCACATTTTACTTGTCCATATCAAAGTGTTTTGCAAGAAGTTCCCCTTCCATTGCAAAATACAATCATGCATGTCGACAAATAAACAGTGCTCACGGCACGTCCTTCTTGTTGCTGTACAAAAAGCTTCATAGATATTCCAGGCAATATCGGGAATCCTCTTTATAACTTCCCTCAAAAGGTAAAAGTACCTATTTTGTAGTATGAACACAGTGTCGACCCCAAAATAATACTACTCTGGCCCGGGCTGGTGTGCTGGCCCGCCTAGCCGGGATCCGCCTCGCCGGGCCAGCCCGCTTGCCATGTAAACGCACCACAGTTTTGTGTGGATTTGTGTACAACCCCGAGATCCCGTTGCAGGCGGGCTGGCCCGCCTGTCGACCAGCCCGGGCTGAAGCTGCACATATAATCTCCCCCTAAGTAGATAGGAGCATTGTGGTTCCGATAATTATAATACTGTAATGCGTCTTTCCTGAACATTTTTTCAACGAGTACAATGTAAATGCAGAGGAGGCGTGCATGCCAGGCTAAAATGTTCATTACTAGTACCTACGGAATGAATGACTTCTTACCGTTTCCGTGCGCGACGACAGGGATGCTGGCTGCTCGGGCGTTGGGAATGAAAACTATCAGCATCGCAACAAAAATCACTGACAACAGCTGGAGCGCAGAGGTGGAAGAGCCAAACGCAAGAAACGCCATCTTCAAACGTGTTGAATACTCCTTTCAGCTAACGATCCCACAGCACTGGATCTATCCGTAACAACACGTTCTTCACTAGACCACTGAGAACAAATTCTTTCAATTTCTGGGCTTCGAGTCGACAACAGAGCTAGAGTCAGTAGTGCAGCTGCAAACACTAAACAGTGAACAGTGTCGACTGTCGTGTTGTTTTCAATCTCGACGCAGTCACCGTCACGATCACGGGGAGCGCACTGTCGATCTACTCCGCAGTCCGCACGTCATGTCAGAACACTCGACATGTCGTGTAGTATTATAGTGACTGTACTGATGATTTTCGTGAAGTCCAGATGAGTCAAAACGCCAAGACCATGCATGCTAATAATAACGACGAGATTGAACACGTCAAATGCGTCGACGGGTGCATGGGACAGCCGTGTTCAGTGCAGTTTAGGCCATCATTTTTTATATCTATGTTTCGCGTCGTCCGCACGCATACGTTTTGATTTTTTTCGGAAAAAAATAAAAAACTCAACCATGCACAGTTAGTGTACGATCGATCGTGCGAGTCATCAGTGTGGACTGGTTGCATTCGGCGAAGCTGGGATTCAGAAATGGCCTCGAGGCCAGCGTTGGTAAATCGTTTGTTCGGCATCTGCGAGCAGTATTCTATGAGCTTACAACAGACCGCATCGATCGCCTCAAGCTGAGAGGATGCGTCGTTCCGGAGCTCTTTGCACCTCTGCTGAAGGCTGCGTACAATAATCCAGCGAAGCAAGGGCACCAACAGTTGCCTCCTCTGTCCAAAGTGATGCAGATGTTGTGCTTCGATGTACGATATTTCTTTCGGATGTACACCATGCACGAGCTATTGTGCAATGTACACCTCTGATGAGCTTTTTTTATTATTTTGCAATTTTTTATTTTTTCCACCTCTCGCATATGATTCAGGAAGTTGAACTGACGCGAAACATAGATATAAAAAATGATGGCCTTATACGAACGCTCCACATGTCCTAGCAGTAGTACTGGTACATGTAGTAGATTCATGACATCTGAGCACCTTCAGAACATAGCGTGCTAGACATGGTTGGGCCACACCAAGCTAGCTATGTTTCGCATCGGAAATTTCCTGGAAAAGGATGTGTACTGAGCCAGGTTGCACAAATAATTATTTATTGAATAGCACTACTAAACTTTCACTTCTATCCTAAACGACAACAAGTCGATCGCCGCAGTACAGCCTGCAGACTGGGCTGGAGCAATATCACAACATATTTCGTGGATAGTGGCTCCTTCTGCACGTTGACAAGAGGCGAGTGGAATTTCTACGCATCACGATCCTGGAAAATCTCGGAGCCCTTGACACCTGGGATCTCAGCTCGCTTTTAGCGAGCAGGCCCTCCCGCACGGCTTGGAAAGATGTGTTCACGCTCGCACTTCCTACGTAACATAATTCAGTGGAGTGCTGTATCTCTGAACATATTTTCTTTTTAGTTGTACGAGTAGTCTCGTAGTCTCTCAGTTTATTTCAATCGTTCCCTGTAATATTTTGATAAGAAGGGAACATTTAAATAATGGAAACAAAGAAAACGGCGGGGCACAAGTTATGCGTTAAGTCCACCAACTAAATATTTGGTTTTGAACAGTCAGTAGGATATCGACATTCGGTTTGTTACAATTCATCCTCGCGAAGCTTCCCCTTTCATGTCCTATCTTTGATAAAACTGAGCCTCCCAAGTTGGGTGATTGTTGCTTTTTTTCTTCTTTTTTCTTTCCTTTTTTACAAAGACCTCGTGGCGGTGGTGGTGAGGTTTAAGGAGCTTCGTCGACCTAGGGTCTCGACTTCATGGCCACCTAGACGCACCAAGAGTGGGTGGGGGAGGGAGAGCGAGAGAGAGAGAAAGAGAGAGACAGCGAGAGAGAGGAGAGAGAGAGAGAGAGAGAGAGAGAGAGAGAGAGAGAGAGAGAGAGAGAGAGAGAGAGAGAGAGAGAGAGAGAGAGAGAGAGAGAGAGAGAGAGAGAGAGAGAGAGAGAGAGAGAGAGAGAGAGAGGAGAGGGAGCGAGAGAGTTGCATTGTCGACTTGTGGTTAGACCGTATTATCCAATGGTCCTACCGTCCCGTTATAGAACCAAGTCAGCATTCCACTGTGCCTTGGAATGTAGCTTGTGTTCGGCTTGATGGCGTTTACCTTCCCCCCCTCTTTGGAATTATCACTAATATCCAAGAGCCTTTCAAGTTAGAAGGCCGTTGGTTAGCGCTATTGAGCAGTGCTCAAGCTCACTTCCTTTCCGTGGAATGCCTCAGTACTCCTTGTCAGTCTGCTGCTACCTTGTGCACATCTGACTATTCAAAACCTGGTATAGTTGGTGGACTCTAACGCATAACTTGTGCCGCATCATTTTCTTTGTTTCCATTCCAATATTTTCCTTGGCTCACCATCTGAGTACATGTACTTACTAAATGTACGTAGTGGACATTTTGCGTAGTCACAACAGATAGATGAATGTATTTTGCTCAGATCAAAGGTAATGCAAAAATTCCATGGTCTATAAAAAGGTTTATGAAAAGGATAGTGTTATATATGTACGGCATGCTCAGCAATAGTCAGTAAATGCATAAAATGTTGCCCAATTGCAACACCACGCACGCGCATAAGAGACAAAAATTGAGAATCTGATCAAATTCACAAAGACAGACACACAGGTAGAGCCTCGGAGTGACATTGAAAGAAAGAGACATGAGAGCGAGGGAACAGGAGAGAGAGAGAGAGAGAGAGAGAGAGAGAGATAGATAGATAGATAGATAGATAGATAGAGAGAGAGAGAGAGAGAGAGAGAGAGAGAGAGAGAGAGAGAGAGAGAGAGAGAGAGAGAGAGAGAGGAGAGAGAGAGAGAGAGAGAGAGAGAGAGAGAGAGAGATAGATAGAGAGAGAGAGAGAAGAGAGAGAGAAAGAGAGAGAGAGAGAGAGAGAGAGAGAGAGAGAGGGAGATAGAGAGAGAGAAAGTAAGAGAGAGAAAGATAGATAGATAGAGAGAGAAGAAGATAGATAGATAGATAGATAGATAGATAGAGAGAGAGAGAGAGAGAGAGAGACAGAGAGGAGAGAGAAAGAAAGAGAGAGTGAGTGAGAGAGAGAGAGAGAGAGAGAGAGAGAGAGAGAGAGAGAGAGAGAGAGAGAGAGAGAGAGAGAGAGAGAGAGAGAGAGAGAGAGAGAGAGAGAGAGAGAGAGAGAGAGAGAGAGAGAGAGAGGGAGAGCGGGATACAGAGATAGAGAGAGAGAGAAGGAAAGATAACATTCTGAAACGAACTACATATTAGCCAAAAGAGATCACTTGTCAGTATGGCGGACAAATCTCAACAACTTCAAAAATATCCCAGAGATCCATACCCAGACCTTACTGCGGCTCCTGCGACCTTTAAGTAATTTCGACATGCACTGAAATGTCATGGTGTCCTTTTCCGATAGTACCTGCGCTTGTAGCACTGCATACTCCAGTCAGCACGCTAGGAATATACAAAGTGTTATTCATCTGCCTGTATGCAAAAATATCAAGCTTTTCTGGCTGAGTGCACTCGTTTTCCATCGAACCTCACAAACCACCTCGCTCCTTTCTTTCTGCCTTGTACACCAATATTGCTGGAGAAGGTAATGCGTAGAAGACTCTGCTGCTGCTTCTTGTTGAACGTCATCGATGAAATTTGTTGAACATTTGCGCGGTTGGCGTGATGAACAGCTTGATACTTGTATCCGAGTGAGAATCGATTGCACTGCTGGCCTTCAGCCTAACACAAACCAGAGAACGACAAAGAGATAGTATTTGAACACGGATGGTGACCCAATGTAACCATGGATGAAAACGAAAGACGAAGTGTTACTAGTTATGGTTTTCTGACTGTTTATGATCTGATTATCCGGTTATCAAGTACGGGTAGCATGGCTCACTGCTCAATATTCATTTAGCATGTAGGGCTGCAGGGCCTTCCTTTCCTGTAAGATCTGAGTACTTCGGTGGGCAGGTAGTCATGACTCGTAACATCGTGTCCTTCTTTTCTATCCAAGTAGATAATTATTAGTAATAGTATTCTGAACTGCATTCAGTTTATCCACATACCATCGCCGTTTCCAATGAATGATGATAACAATTATTATGATATGCCTTTCTCCAAAACCGAGCCCGCTTTACACTTCTAATACTAGTTCCCGAATGTGATGAAGCTCCACAGCCTGCTGTGTACATTCAGACAAATAATGTTTGCAAATAAAGCGACTTAAACCATGATGGTGACGAGTAGTGGTGCCGACGGAGGTGGTGGTATTGAAAAAGGCGCAGAAGCAATTTGATGTACAGTATATTCTCTGATTTGTACAAGCAGTCTTGCAGAGCTATAGTAGTGCTGGTTCTTGGATAAATAGAGGAAAGACAAACGTGTACGAGCTATGACCAACTGTCCACCAATGTAACCAGATAATGCACAGTCAGCAAGTTCGACCACAGGGTACAAAACTGACAAAGAGTGCTGGGACATTCAATGACCCGAGGAGGTCATAACTCGTAACATTGTGTCCTTCCTCTATTTATCCAGGATTTCATTGGCTCAACATCCGAGTTCAAATTAGTGTTGGTCCTAATCTACAGTGATGATGACTTTCTTTTTCATTTCAGTAATACATCTAAGTAAATCGTGTCCACACTATCAAAATAATGGGCAAGACAATGTTAAAAATTGTAAATGCATTTGTTTGGCTCCTGGGTACGGGTGGCTCGCACACCGTGGCACTGTGCCGGAATTTTGAGTGTTTCCGGCCTGAAAAGCCTGTCAGTGAGGCGCAAGAAGTTTTTTAAGAAGTTTTTTAAAAATTCCTGCGCCTCACTGACAGGGTTTTCAGGCCGGAAACACTCAAAATTCCGGCACAGTGCCACGGTGTGCGAGCCACCCGTACCCAGGAGCCAAACAAATGGATTTACTTGTACAATTTTTCACATTTTCTTGCCCATTCTTTTGAAAGTGTGGACAAAATCATGTCCAGAGGGCCAGTATAGTGGCAGGAATGTGTGGTGAAAATGTCACTCAAATCCAATGAGAGATACCAAATTTACGGTCAATTGAATACCATACGAAATTTATGGGTAGGCTGCTTTAAATCATGTCCAGAGGGCCAGCATAGTGGCAGGAGTGTGTGGTGAAAATTTCACTCAAATCCATTGAGAGACACCAAAGTTACGGTCAATTGAATGCCATATGTCCATTCTGTTATCTATACCTAGATTCTTAGCGATCTTCTTCGGATTGCTGGTGTCTTCACCGAACGCATGCTCTTGTGCATCTCATTGTTTGTTGTCGGTAGCTGTATGGAAAGATTTCATTTAAATTGAAGCGCTTGAGTGACCTGAGCCAAAATAGGTCAGGTCACACCTACTGGGGATCAAAGTAGGGAGGGAGGGCCTCTCGGTTACTGGCCGACTGCTTTATCACTAAGTATATAGGCACCATACAACCTCTGGATGTGTCCAATACCAGGTACTCAGTACTGTATTCTGCAAGCTGTAAATACTGGCTATGTTTTCACATATGTACTATACCTCTGCATACATTGTACAGCAGAGTATGTGCCCATATTCTGATGAGGGGGAGGGGGGGGGGGGGCGTGGAAAGGTATGGCAGGTCGTGTAGAAGTTCAGCTGTTGCTAAGAGACATGATTCACGTGATACAATATTATCCCTAGCCATGTTTTCTCTCACGAACCACATACCCGCAAACTTGACTTGACAGCATTTAGTTCTTGTCTTAGGTTGGCAGAATTTCTCTCTGAGCTCTGTTGAAGGATAACAGTCCATAGACCAATACAACACACAACAACCATCAGATACACGAAACATCATGCTACGCTATGCGCCTCATCAGACAACGGTTGATCATATCAAATTTCACTGAGCCCGAATTGTCTTATCAAATTTTACTGAGCCAGACACCAGACATTGGCAGTAAAATAGGTATGTGCCATTTCAATAATTATAATACTATCTCTAAGCATGTTTTCTCTCACAAACCGCATACCCGCAAACTTGACTTGACAGTACTTAGGTCTTGTCTTAGGTTTCTCTCTGAGCTCTGTTGAAGAATAGCAGCACATAGACCAATACAAAACACAACAATCATGAAACATAAATCATGAAGCTATGAGTAAAATTACACAGCTTGATCATATCCCATACCTGAGCCAGAAACTGGCAGTAAAACGGGCATATGTCGCTTTAGTTATTGAGAACCATCAGCATACCATTATATGGTATGCTGATGGTTCTCAATGATTATACGCGAAGGATTATTCCCGTAGCTATGCAAAAGACGTTACTTGAGTAACGTCTGGCGCTAGCCAGGGTCCACACAGCTTTTTAATTCGGCAATTATTTGTTGTGTCGTCGGGCATGCCTGGCGCTATAGGGGTGACAGTGTTGAAGCTCTGAGCAGATGGCGACGGCAGGAATGCCTTCACAGAAAGTAGAAGATGGGAGTAGAGAGGTACCGCTGCCTCGAGAGTTGCCGTGCTTGCGAAAGCCTACACCAGCAACAAGAAAAAATGGAGCAAATATCCCGTCGTTTGGAGACCCGCCGACTTCGTGAAAAATGCGTCGACAGCAAGAGACTGCTGAACAGGCATCCAGTCGGCAGGAGAAAAGATGTGATCATGACAGAACTGGTTCGGTATGCGGTGACTGCGGTCCGTTGGCATAGGGCCGTCATCTATGCAATCTATGCCGTTAGGCAAAATACGTTACTTTATCGGCTACATCATTGTATTGCGAAAACATTTCCGTCAGTTCGAATAACATTCATGATGAGCTAGGCAAAAAGCATAGCGTAGGGCCTGAGCTTTAAAGCTCTCTCGTAGTGGTTATCACAGTCAGAATTCTGTCACTTCGAACAGCAAGCTTGGCGTGACTTGCAGATTCTTAAAAAATGAATCTTTCTATCTGTCCCTTAACCTACCTCAAACTTGGTTTGAAGCTGGCCCAAAGTTCGTTGCACGCTTGCATTTGAGCTCTGAAATGAACAAAGTCGACAGATTGCTACACAATCATCACAGAAGTAGAGTCATTTGTGAATATTACAGCACATGAGAAAAGGGGAGGGATGTGTACAAACTAGAACTAACCCATAACTTGTGTACATTGAGGTCAGGTAGCTTGAATATTGCATTGCTAGGCCCCAGGCTACCAGGACAAGCAATCCATATGTGCATGAACGTGATTTCTCATTCTCTTTACTGAAACTAGAGCACGGGCATATAATTGCTAACCACCATTTTACGTCAGATGTGACTTGCATTCCACAAACCCTCCTTCCCCTCGCAGACTGCTTGTCCACCGACTTACCTCAAACTCAGTGTGGAGCTGGTCCAATGCTTGCTCAAGACGTGCTGCTCTCCCGTCTGAGTTCTGCATTGAGACAAACGTAAGAGCGGTCAACACAAGAAATAAAGCTTGCAAGTTACAGCACTAGTTGACAATGGCGAGACATTTGATCTGATTGCCACCATCACATCATTCCTCATCTGGAACAAGAGTACCTTAATCTCGGGTTTCAGATACTCTTCGTTAGCACAATCAGAAGAAAAAATTGACCACCGCCAAGACTCACACCAGGGACCCTTGCACTGGGCCAGCGATGGTACAGTCGTCACCGCAGACTACACTAACATTCGTGGTCTCTTTTCTCGAGTTTCCTAGGATCAGTCAAAACTTTCCTCGAGATTGAACTGCAGACAGTCCTCGATTTGCTGAAGGAGTGAAACTTTCTTTTCAGAACCCTGCCAAAGAGAATGAAGCAAATTAGCGGGGACCTTTTAATGACTATGTCACTGAGGGATTGTTTTCTGCCAATTAGTTTTCTGTATACATTGCATGTTCATCACTAAAAGCTGCATAAGGCACATGTACGTCTAAAAATCATAATAATAAATTCCCGGTTCGCGTGAGATTCGGCTGGAAGCCGAGTTTTCTGCATCCGCAGGAACGCCACCACCCTCTAGGATCAAGGCGCAGATTCAGCTCCTCAAAGCATTGGGAGATGAGCAGATCAGACCCACCACAAAGTGGTCAAAGACCGGAAATCCCATTCACTACATCCATGTTTCCCTCGTGCCAGGTTCACAATTAACTGTGGCTCGCAGCACGGCTGGAAAATATCCTCCCGCTTCGAAATAGGACTTGAACCTGGTACTCTCTATTTCTCAATCATGATCTTAGACCGCCTCCCCCCCCCCCCCTACTAGCATTCCTGCCTAATTCCTAATGTTAGGTATGTCTAAGCTGTAAAGTGAAGATCGCACATCTGAGCTACCACCGGTGGCGGCCAAAAGAAACAGATGCAGTGCCTAGCTGCAAACGTGAGGTGGTAAATCTCACAACCAAGAGCCAGGAAAGACTTGGGGCGAAGCGTCGCTGGCCGCATCCTTGCCACCAAAGCAAGTAGAGCTAATGGAATATGTTCAAACCATTACCTGGAGTAGCGTTGTAACATTTCTTAACTTCTTGGCCTTAATTCTTGATTTCTGCAGGCCAGCCAACAGAGGAAAAGATGGGAAGAAAAGCAGACACTTAGGGTGAGATAACAAATGCCAAAACACAGCAGACGTCTGACGATCACCATCTCTATCCAACTCAACATCACCATCATCAGCAGCACCACCATCCATGTCATCCTAGTATCCAATAACCCGTGTCAATCTTCAACAGTTACTCTTCCTCTGCTCCATCCTCCTCCTCGAGTTTTATGTTTGATCACATTGTTAACGCCGACCTAATCATTGTATTTTTGCTTGGCTTGCCTTCACTTCAGTCACGATATATTCCACTGATGATAGTGACATGAAAATCGAGCCTGGAAAACATTTGACTTCGTTGATGCATGGTGATGCCGGCAGAGTTACTTCTATTTATTGCTTTAATAAAAGTGCTTTATGAGTACATTGCCTGAGAGACCTAGCATCACTTTCGGTTCTGATCTGATTTATACAGAGTTGTGGTAACAGCCAGGGTAGGTTCAGACTGTGTGGAGTGCTGAGCTGTCGGCATACAGGTAAGAGAAGCTGTCCGCTTGGATGTCACTTTGACTCATTTTTGGTTCAATAATGGCGTTAGCTCATTTATAACAAGGACCACAGAAAAACAGCAAGGCAACACAGAAAATTGTGTATGAAAGGTGTTAGATTTGCTGAGGTTTCCATAGCAACTTGTCTTGGTGTAAATGGCGTGGGGTGCAGACACCCTGCTTTCATACTTCGAATTATGCACAGTAGGTCAGCTGTTCACCTCACCCGCTCAAGTGCTGACAGGTTATGCTCCAGCATCTCCACACGTTGACTCAACACTGTAATCGCACCTAGAAAATGTATTTGCATTCAAAAATGGAAACAAGAGCGTGAATTGGGCACCGTCTGGAAATCTGCCCCAATAATCAAACACAGAGAGCCCTTGTATTTCCCGTCAAAGGATCCTGGGCAAATCCTTAGGCATTGTAGACTTTAAATAAAGAAGCAAAACCATTTAGCAATAGGCCCATTTATAATTGGATGATTTGCATTAACATGTACGTGCCATGGTTGACAATCGCTCATATGTCTACTTGAGTACATTATTGGCAATCTCAACGAAATACATATAGGATATTGACCAAGACGAGGTCTATATGGGAAATATAGGCCGAGTAAAAGACCGGGGTCCGCCGAGGTCTTTTACGAGGCCTATATTTCCCATATAGACCGAAGTCGAGGTCAATATCCTATTTATCACGATTGCTTTGCCATAACCCCAGAATTTGAACTTTTAGGAGCTATTTTAACCTTTTTAGTATAGCATTTGTACTATAGTGTACATAGGATGTTGCCTATTTTGGGTACAAGACTGTAAGAACAACAGGGTTCAGCATCTGCAGCACAGTGGCTGGGTGGTATAAGGGGTTGCTTGAGATTCATACTGTTGTGGGTTCAAATCCTGCTTGTTCTCTTCCTTTGTCTTCTCTCTTTCAAATTTTCTTTTTGAAGTGGAGAGAAATTTTCTAAGTCCCTCCAAAGTCGAAAGATTACAATGCCTAAGTGGTCGATATAAGCGGTCGATATTACGGCGATATGGGTAATATAGGACCAGTCAAGGATCACGAGAATTAGTGGAGGTCGATATAGAAGAGTGATAATATAATATGAGATATTGATATAATAAAATTAAAATAGAATGTATACAATATGGGATGGATGGGATGAAGCTTGACATTAAATCAGAACGGAGCCAATTTCCAGACAATAGCTACTAGTAGCCTATTACATACCGTATTTCGGCATCTTTAAAGCCATGACAGTATGTTCGAATATGAAACCAGAATATGAAGCCAGGATTTGAACCCGCACTATCGCCCTGCATGCTTTCCCCCGATACACTTCGCATACATACTCATTCTTCCAAGTTGCTTCACGTTAAGATCTTGCATTTGAATAAGCAGCAACTCACTAACCACTCACCTTGCTCACAAAACTGTCCACTAAAACCACCTTTACAAACACAAGTGTACTCCTTGGACGCTGCTGTCAGGTCTTCCTCTGGAATAAGTAGGCATTGTCCTGAATGTTGGCACGGCGACGCTTGCTTGCAATCGGCATCACTGCGGTTATCTTTAAGGATATTAATGGAAGAAGTCGGAGAAAGGGCCACAGATGTGTATACAAATTCAACGTGTGTCTCAGGAAATGAGTTTTCCCTGACATTGCACTTACAGTACATGTACAGTCAACTTGGCTAATAACGACTGCGGATATAACGACAATTCGCGAATAGCGACAGAATATCCATGCCCAGAGCAAAGTCCCCTCCCACTGTAATACATATAATGAGACTTCGGGTATAACGACACTTCGCGAATAAGGACACCTTTTTGGTGCCCCACCGAGTGTCGTTATAAGCGAAGTTGACTGCATAGAGACTCTTGTGCGAATGGCATAATTGTATATGCTTCATTATTATGTGCAAATGCATGCTTCAAGTAAACTGCCTTGCAGGGCGTCTCGAAATTCTGCCAATCTACTGCTAGAAAGCTAAATCCTGAAGATATTATTGAAAATAACAATACATGCGACATCATCACGGCCAACACCGAAAAATGGGCTAATCGCCTTATACGGCATTAGGCTTATGATGTTCCTTCCTTGAAGACTCCATCCCCCGCACTATTGTTTTTAAGATTAACATCATTATTACTTCTGCATATGCATTACATACTATGATCATGCTGGCTTCATCCCTTATCTCCTAAGCTACCCCCCCCCCCCCCCTTCCCGGTGCGTCTGCCCAGTGTTGACTCCGAGACCCACGGTCGGACGAGCTGCCCAGGCCTCACCACCACTGCCGTTTCCGTGCTGCCTTCTCAATACATACATACTGTACACTGTATATCATGTGCACATTCACATGTCTGAAGGTTTGTGGTTTTTCAATTAAAAAAAAAAAAAAAAAAAAAAAAAAAAAATCCCCATCATTCTTATTCTTCACAGAAATGATTCGTTCAGTATAGGTGACTTTTCCAGCAGTTTAGCATGAAGAAGCATGCGTGTGTTCCTAAATCTTTGTTTCTAGTTAGACCCTTCGTAAACCAAGGTTAGATCATCATTATCTAAAGTGTAGGCTGGGTGTTCTTCTGCCCAGAAAGTTACTGTGCTGGTTTGATGAATCAACACTGAGTCTGATGTATTGGTCAATGCCGATGTCATTACTCACGATCTTACCGAGACATCTAATGAGAAAAGACAATTCTTGTGGATGATCAGACAGAAACCACCTGAGAGTGTCCTTGTCAGATTCTGGAACGCCCTTCTTCTCATCCACAGAAAATGTCTTCAGTAATTTCTCCACTCTCTCCGTGCTGCTACTGATACCAGCTGCGTTCAGCCATTTTGTCATGCATGTCTCTATAGCAACCAGCACAAAGAGAAAGAGCAGGGCAGAGTCGCTTATCATGGGACTAGATATCGGCGTTCAGCCGCCATTTTCTCATGTCCATGTACATATACATAGGTTCTCTAGAATAACAGAGTAAAGGTTGACGAGAGGGATTCGCCAAACTATGCATCCCTGCTATTGTCATGACTAGCCCTTGGCGGATTATGTTCGGTAAATTGCTGAATTATGCTTTCCATTATGCCCAAACTATGCCAGTGATCAATATCATGCTACATTATGCTGGAATTATGCCAATGATGGTGCTATATTGTACCCTTGCACTCTTGTTGCACTTTGCAACGTTACAACGATTCTGACAAAACGACAGCACGGCTTATAAGGGGTAATATTCACCAGGTTATTTCCTGTAACATGCCTAAAATGCTCGGAGCATTAATCTTCAGCCAGCATCTTTTAAAGGGTTATGCCGAACTTCTGGTCTCAGAAGTTCTGTTATGCCAGGGAATAATATTTAGACAAAATCCGAAGATTATGCCAGAAATTATGCCCGCATAATCGAGCAAGGGCTACTGAAGACTGCATAGCATGAATCCGGACAGCAAGGCTTTGCACGTGTGGAGAAGTGTTCTAACTACTGCATCAGGCTGTCGAATGCCTCAGTTATCCTTGTCAGATTTGCCCCTAGATTTGATCTCACTGCCCATACCCTGGTTCAGTTGATGGAGTGTTACTCGTAACTCATGCAAGTATCCATTGGTCCTTTCTCTCCATTCAAGCTCAGCAAATGGGGAAATAGTCTGGTATGTGTAGTGCAAGGACTACAAGTGTTTGGAAATTTATTCCAGCCACTTGTTTCTGATCATGGCTGTTGATATACAGCAGTGTTAGATGATTTTGCCATGTCCGCACACTGTGTGACAGTCACGATACGGTAGAAGGAAAGTCTGAAATCAGTATCAAAATCAAAACTGAGTTCTGCCTTCTTCTTGACTGTAAGTAAGCTCTCCCTTGCTATCTACTTCTCTTTCCACCCTTCACCCCTTTCTCTTTCCACCCTTCACCCCTTTCTCTATCCGTCCCCACCTCGTCCCCACCTCGCTGACAGTGAGCACTATGTGAACTGGCAAAGAATTCTACTCTGCAATACTGGTTATTATTTGAAGTAAATCCTTTTCAGAATGCGCAGACTCCCCTGCAACCAATTAATTCATTTCAATTTTAAAGATCGCTCAAACACACATATACTGTCTCTGAACTGCAATTTTTAAAAAGAATAAAAAATTCTCCATCCATTTTTAGGCCCTGGGCAATAGATTTCGAATGGAAAAGGATACTACCCGCGAGTAAGGCTTCATTGATCTGGTGCAATTGGAGTTGTCTTCGCTAACATAATGACATTGATTGCTAGTCAGTCTGGTCAAGAGCGCAGTGTAGTCTGTAGAGTGGTGAAGTTCTCTATGCTGCCTGCTCCCTTGACAATGGAGCAACGAATGTTGGCATATCAAAGGCTCAGCGAAAGCTGGCCCATTTTCGCAACCGATAATAGTGCCAATTCTTTTTCCAATAATCGGGGGAACTTCTAGTATTCCTTTTTGCCGTAGATTGACTAGGTTACCACCGTTACTAAGCATTACTTGACATGAATGAATGAATGACTTCTTACCGTTTCTGGGTGGCACGGCTGGGATAGTAGCGGCGGGTGTACTCGGAATGAAAACCAACAGAGTAAACACCAGCAGCAACAGCAACAGGGTAGCGGACATTGCCGGTTGCCGAGCTGTAGCAGCGAAGGCCATCGCGGATGCCTCTCTCAGGATTCGAAAGAACAGCGTCGGCCACTAGCAGTAGTAACACACTTTCCACGCAACACGGACAAAGAACCACTTGCTTGGCGGACATGCAGGAGAAGCTACTGGCACCGTGGGTAGCTGCAAGTAGTTACTTTGCAAGGCAGAACATGTCAAGCTTGTTTTCGTCTTTACTAGTTTAGGCGGTACCGCCATCCAAGCCCACTGCAGCCTGCGGGAATCAACAGGACTGCATTATAATAATGCCAGTGCTTTCATGCTGGCAGGTTGTCACCTTCGTCGACACTTGTCAGTCTGGCGAGGCCCTTACAGCAGCACATTGTACATTTTACATCATGTAGATCTACACGGTACATGTACCAACATTCGGGCGCCATCATGATAATAATAATTATCATCAGATGTTCGTAACTACATGTGCGTGTAGTTACTTGGTATCATACCTAGTTTACGACAATACGTTGCGCCCTTGGACATTCTCGTCTTCTTTTCCTGGGTCCGCGCTAATTTTGGCATGACAGACGCGTGAGACAGATATCCAGAATCTCGTGCTCGTTCGTCACTGGTCTGTCTGTCATTCGTGCCTCTTGGGGCCTCCACAGCATCCAACAATGCTACCCCTCTTGTTGCCTGTGATGTATGTCCGTGTTGCAATATGTATGTACACATGTATGTATGTATATTTTTATTTGAATTCGCAAGTACACACGGGCTACAAGCCCCATTACTCTAGTACATGGAAGCGAATGTGATAATGGGGTTAATTTTAAGATAAAGGGTGGAGGAAGGAGGCAATAGCAAGGCCTGAACCGACGGCATTGATTGCACTATAGTAGTATACGTAGTGTCACTGGTTTTAACATTGTTCTAGTGCTCACTACCTAATCATACCAAGAGATATCCATGTAGCATGAGAGTAGCAAGAGTTCGTGTTTTGTCTGCTTCTTGTCTGCATCTTGTTCTTCCCTGTTCTTGTGTTGAGTGTGCTGCCTCCCCTTCCCCCCATTTCCCCTTCCCTCATTTCCCCCTCCCTCCCTCCCCATCCGCCCCCTCTCTCTCTCAGTCGCTTTTTGGGCCAATGGACTCTCGGTTGCAGGAATAGTGACTGCTTCAGTGCATCGTATTGATGTTCATATTTCCAGCTTGACGATTTACTGTCCACCTCAGACTTCTGCACAAAAGACTGAGACAGTGCTATTTCGCCCAGGGCACATCATCGATCCAATTCATTTCGCCAGGAGCTTACCAAATTCATTCATCTTGGGCACCCTGTAAGAACACCTTAGGGTCTGTTGGAAATGCCCAAGTAAAATAATGAAATACAATGCAAGTAGGAAAATAACCATTTCACTGATGTACCGGCACATGCTATGGTATCGTCAAGAGTCAAGAGTCAAGAGTCAAGAGGTTATGTACTCTTGGTACTTGAGACACAGATATGTTAGTCACGACCAGGGAGTCATGGAAACCGTATAAAGGAGGTATGTAGAAAACAGAATGCAGACAAGCAAAAACTCTGCAGTACATGACCTTGTATAATGATGTGGGTGGAGAAAGCGGCACTGCACCACGCAATACCTGGCAATTCAATTT
The DNA here is from genome assembly GCF_964019385.1 of Sycon ciliatum. Classification (NCBI taxonomy): domain Eukaryota; kingdom Metazoa; phylum Porifera; class Calcarea; order Leucosolenida; family Sycettidae; genus Sycon; species Sycon ciliatum. Next base: position 21,186,372 of record NC_088652.1, on the reverse strand, counting down.
CACACTCCAACACAAGCAAGACGAAGGATAGAAAAGAATGCTGGATAATTGGTCAGCGGAAATGAAAAACAAAAGCACAGCTGCACTCACACAGACATACACACACACACACACACACACACGCACGCGCACCAACACACACCAACACCATCACTATAATTATTTGAACAGCGCAGATTATGTTGCTACCGCTGTGTGAGCAGAAAAACAAGGTGGAATTAATTATACATCGAATCTATTCAGTTACACTTGGTTTCAAAACAATCAGTTTTGTGTCTTCACTGAGAAAATTTAAGCTATAATATTCGTGACATACTGAAATTGTGGACATCGAGACTTGAGAAAGGAGAAGATGGACTAACATGTGTATGGACTACCATTGCTATAGCCTCGCAATTCTTCTAACATGCACGGTAATCATGCGATCTCCAGCTGCCAATGCTAGCTCCATTACTGGTAGTCCACTCACAGATACTGGTCAGTGAATATAGTACAGTGCATGGTTGGTGTGGGCAGTACTCTTTCCTACAGTTCTATCATTCTTAGTGGGTCTGGCCTGTTCCTTGTTGTCCATCTTCCAATATCAACGTACACTGTTATAACCATTTCGGATGCTAAAACTGTGGACACATTTCTTGAATCTCAAGAATCGAGGTGCTAGCCCAGCCTGTATATGCATCACTGGCGAGACCATATCTTCCAACATGTACTGTGATGGTGTGATCTCCAGCTGCAATGTTAGCACCACTGCTGTACGTCGACTCACAGATACCAGTTAGTACGGCAGGGATGTGGGTGTTGTGGCCACTGCTCTGGGACATGGCTATATCAATCTTGGTAGGTCTAGCACACTCCCTGTTGTCGATCTTCAAGTACCAACGCGCACCTGTGTTTGCTCCCACTGTGCGTATATTACCAGAATAAGATAACTTCAGTACAGTGTTGGTATGCTTCTTTCTGAATGTCACTGATGTAATCTGTCCTTCATCCAGGTCTTTGTAGATACTGTGGCGACTCTGATACTTGTATCCAAGAGTTCGAAGATTACAGCCTGTGCCCAGATACTGACATGCACCAAAAGCACAAACGGGCAAAGAAATGACACCATCACTGCTAAATTGCTCAATGATGTGGCAATGCTTTGTGAGGCGTTTGCTTGCCACACAGATCTTGATGCTGCCTGTTGGCAATGAATGTGTTTCACATTCCAGAATGTTTCTATGAATTTGTGATACGCCCTCTCATAACTGGCACTTCTCCTGGTAGTGTTGGATTAGAAGTGGCCCTCGGAGAATGCAACAGCTACGAACGGTCAGCAGAGAGAATGTCACTGTGACCCATGCCTTGTGCTGCTTGACACGCAAGACGTTCCCACAATGCATCATGATGAGGTGTGGGATTTGTTTGCGTATCTGCTGATGGAGGTGTGTGATTTGTTTGCGTATCTGCTGATGGAGTTGTGGGATTTGTTTGCGTATCTGCTGATGAAGGTGTGGGATTTGTTTGCGTATCTGCTGATGGAGGTGTGGGATTTGTTTGAGTATCTGCTGATGGAGGTGTGCCGCAAGGGTGTACTGTAGTGATAATACACTGCGGTTACTGACGAGACGTTTCTAGCAGACAGCATGCATGTTACTGACTATGTGAAGGCTGAGAAACGTGTAAAGGTGCCAGGATTCTGGACGAGGGCAAAGGGCATGTTTGTGGACGGTGTCATTTTCCATCTAGATGCAGCTTACTTCGTCATCAAGCCAACTGGTGTTCTTGTCCTTGAGTATGGACTGGGGATGGAGTTGGATTACGCAGAGAGTATCGTACATGTCGATCATGGGACCGTCAATCTCCTCATCTTCTCCACGATCGGATATACGGCGACCAAAACCAAGAGTCGATTTGTCAAGTTTTTGAGGAGCATGCTGGCTAGTAATGACAACAAGAGGTATGAAGACATTAAGGGTAAATTCTGGACTCTGTCATCATTCCCTTTGCTAAGAGGTGTCATTATGGACTTTCGCAGATCGCGCTCCACCTACTGCTATCCGGTTATGCACTTCGATAGTACGCTGCAGTGGATGGACATAATTCAGGGCTCACAGCAACCATGCCAAAACCTCGAGTACGTGGGAGGACATCTTGGATCTGATCACCATAGAAACGAACTCGCGTGACCGCTAAGCGCAGGCGTAGAACGCAGTCGCGCAAGGAGATTTTGACTTGCTTGGGCTTAGTTGCTGTGACAAGGACTGAGTCGTGAATGGTGAAGGAGATGGCCGGAGACTGTCTCACTATCTCTATTTCATTTCGGTAGTTCTTGTTTCCTTCCAAGTGGATTATTTCGCGGGCAGTGTTGGCCTCATCGGCCGAAGGCTTCATTCAGACCGTCCGCACACGGAGTCCTGCGAAAAGTAGCCCCGAGCAGAATCCTGCAGTCGTTGACGAAAGAGTTCAACATCTACAGTCGAGCAGCTACGCCGCTGCAATGCACAGGCGCGGGTGACGGGAGAGGGAAAGGACAAGCATTCCTTGACGGCATGGAGCAATGACTCACGTCGTGTTCTACTTTTAGTTTCTCCGCCGTGAAGTCCTGTTGTGTAAACGTAAATATACGGCTGGTCTGCGAAGAGCCGTGTAGCGCAGTGGTGACGATGTGGAGTTGTGAATTATTTGATTCGCCACTCCGTTTCGTTGCAAGAGAACAAGTCCAATGGCTTCGCCATTGTGCTGGCCATGTATTTCTTCGGTCTGCCATAACCATGATCACTCCTGGAGGACACAGCGATGAAGCACCAGGTGAGTAGCAAAAACATTTCAAAAAATTGCTTTGCTGCTAGTGTTGTTTTATTTCCGCATTCACAACAGGTGCAGCGCGCGCGGTTCTTCCTCGCGGCTGCGCTGCAGATAGGGTTGCCTTTGAAATGTTCATTTGTACCCGTCTCTGGCCCGATTTTGATGGCCAATAGCTTAAAATTTTCAGTAGGAAAATTAGAAGAACTTCTCCGAGAGACTTTTCAATTTTAGTACAATAATCCAAATCAGAATTACGCCTGCACCAACTGATACTTTGGCTCCATATGTACGCCAAACCGTATCGATAAAACAAAAAACTCTCAGACAAATCCTTACAATGGGTATTGAGAGTATGTTCCTAGAGTTTCAGAGGCCTAGGCAAAAGCATTGGTACAAATGAATATTTTGAATGCACCCCACTTTCAAGTTTTCAGAGATATCTGCCTGATCGCATGTACAAGATTCTGGCATGCTGGCTGGCTCGTGCGACACGGGCCTGTCCAAAATGGCGCCCACGCTTTTGTGTGATGCTGTGAGCCCTGTAATTATGTGAAGCCATTGTTTATATCTTACTACCAGTGCAAGGTCCAACCTACCGACACTAGTATGCATGCTTGGGGAGGGGGGGGGGGGGGGTACTCACATGATACCAGGTACACATTGACAGAGACGGCTTAGTAGCAGTCACAGAGTACTTTCAGTTATACGTTCACATACAACGGAGGTGAAAGGCTGTGTAGCTACACAGCCTTTCACCTCCGTTGTATGTGTATACTGCTCTGTACATTATTTTGTGAATTGAGCACTCTACTTGGAGCTGCCTCGACCGGCCTTGTTTGTAGTTTTAACCCTTTGAGAGCCGACCCATACTTGAATGTGTAGAATTCTACACACTCGACTGTGAGACTTCAACTGGCCGTAACTCGGTCAAAACTAGCTCAAATTCAACGATCCAAATATCTACCTTGAAGAGAAAACTCTCAGCGTGCCGTAGAACCCATCCGCGACGCGCTGCGATCAACGGTTCTTGAGATAAATCGCTCGTAAGTTCAGCCGCGATCGCGGCACTTGAAAAGCGTGGGAGTGCAACTTGAAAGTTGAGAATTTTGAGACTTTTCCTCGCGCTGAGTTACTCAAATTTGCGTGGGTTTCACTGGTAGTATTTCCAAGGGTACACAGCGAAAAAATCGAAACTCTGCGATCAAGAAAAATGAAAATGCTGGAGCAGGACGAAAGTGCACGCATTTCAAGCAGTTTTCGCTAGTTCGCTGCTCTCCGGCGCTGGAGATATGGCGTCCTGGTCATCATGCGTGACCTCAGTCTCTTCCTCTCGCGGAGACCTTTCCAGGAAGCCCAAGATTGTGAAGATTGAGTGAGTAGAACTGAAGTTACGTCCCAAAGAACATGAAAATATGCAGAATTTTGAAATTTTCAATCGGCTCTCAAAGGGTTAACCACCAAAAAGCTCTATCTACTAGCTTTCCTACAAGCCGTCATTTCTGAATATCCAATAATTTTCACAGTTACGATTAGTTTGGACAGTGGTCTATCCAATACCTGTATTCACTTCATGAATTTCATGAATATATCAACGATTTAAAGTATGCGCAGTAGTTAATTAAAGGGCGAAAAGACTTTCTAAAATCAAAGGGATGCTTATCAGGGGAGTTTCCTGGAACAGTGGATGGAATGAAAGGGAAGTGAAAAGGGGCATGGGGGAAGATGCCTAACACCAGGGTGTTGAAGAAGAGAATCGTGAAGAACATTTGGACTGCGATTCTCTCAGTTTGTAACCAAATATCCTCATCATTGTAAGCATACACATGCTATGAAGCAGAGTCACAATCACAAATAACCACACTACTTCAGATCAAGCAAACACTTGACCATATACATTCAAACTTGCGAGTAACGACAACTCGCGAATGACATCACTTTTCTCTTGGCCGACGGCCAAGGGTCGTTTGTTATTGGCAATTTTGAGTGCGAGACAATTCTTAACTACAGTAAAACCGGGTATAACCGACCACTTCACGGTGCAAGCAAAAGCGGTTGTTAAAGCCAGGTGGTCTTTTACAACCAGGTCCTACGCATTCGTGACATATTGGAATGTGTACATACATGTACATGGTTGTAATGTACGGATCGGCTATAGCATTGGTGTTTGATTTTCGTGAAAATATCACTATAGGCGATATATTACTACAGGCGATATATATGCATACTTAGGTATGCCTGACACATGCGTGTATGGTGTCATTCGAATCAGTGCAGCATGCAGAAGCGTGCTGTGCATGTGACTGTGCAGTACGCGCAGTGCAGAGCTACTTCGTGCGGAAACAAAAACTTCGTGACTTTTTGACATGAGTTTTCAAGGAGTTGCAGTGCTCAACAAATGTGTTCTTTTGGAAGAGAGACACTTCAACACATTCAATCGACATATCAACAATATCTACAGGATCGATTAGTGGGAGTAGAGTCTCAGTCTGGGTCGCCATCGCTCGACTTCACCGCTGAAACTGTTCCAAGTCGCAGGTCGTTGGACGCGTGATGTCGTATGTCACGGAGAAGCTTCTCCGCGTCCCTGATCGTCTTCGCTGTTACCTGAATGCCTTCTCCAACATCTCGGCGGAGACCACGGTAGCGCTTCAGCGCTGGTACTCATTACTGCCTCCGCTCTCGCTCGAGGATGCCCCGGAACAACAAGCACAGCCAACGCCAAATATTTCGAATTTCCCCCGAGGGATATCATAGTTGTACCAGCGCTTCCTGACTGCCGCGATCAGATCTCGCCATGTACGATGTACAATTTTTTATGATCATCACTATAGCCGATGAAAAATGTATGCAATAGAATCATTTTGACAAAGAAATCGTATCATTATAGCCGATATATTACTATAGCCGATTATTACTATAGCCGATCCGATATGTATAGAAAGGGGTGGTTTACGAAAATGAATTTGAGAATACGATCACTATAAGAGGTATATTACTATAGCCGACAACCCTATAGCCGATCCGCACTGTACTTCCATGTACTCATATTGACAGGTGTGGAGCATAGAATACTTTCGTGCAGGCAAAGCACGCCTCACTCAAGTGCATGCAGGGCATCCTGCACTGTCACTTGTCACTTCTGTTGACCGCATGCACTTGCTTCAGAGCGCACTTCAACCCTGTAGGCAGTGTTGCAGTCAACCCTGCCAGCCAAGATGGTACTTTTGGCTAGTTTTAGTCGCTGTGTGCAGGTCCATTATGGCACTTGGTATACTAAACGTCGGTTGCTACTCGCGCAAGGCAGAGAGTCGCTGTATCCGGTGGAGTTTCTATGTAGAACTGTCCGCGCATGGAAAACGGTCGTTAGGAGCAAGTGGTCGCTAAAACCAGAAGTCGCTTACACCATGTTTTGCTGTACAGTATTGGGCAAAGAAATCCAACACCTCATGAATAAAATAGCGTTGCCGGTGGCTACACAGCCCTAGCACGACCCACACTGGTCTGTGCACTCTAACACGGTGCTACTTTATTCATGAGCTGTTGGATTTCTCTGGTCGGCACTGTAGACTTCATTATACTGTGTTCTCTGACATACTGTACTGTGTTCTCTGACATACTGTACTGTGTTCTCTGCCATACCAGGCGCGTACGCAGGGCCATCTCTAGGGGGTTTCCAACCGAATCCAAACAATGAGTTTTAAGTTTTAACCCTTTCTAAAGAGCACTAGGAAATTTTCAAAATGATGCGTTTTTTCGTGTCGTTTGGATCATAACTTCAGTTCTACTCAGTCAATCTTCATCATCTTGGGCTTCCTGGAAGTGGAAGGGTACCAGGGAAAGAATGAGGTTGACCATGATAGCCAGGACACAGTACAGTCATGTACATATCCAGCGCTATAGGCTATACTATAGGCTATACTATAGGCTATACTATAGGCTATAGCGGTGGAGTGCAGCGACGGTGCGAAAAATGCCCCAAACAGGCCCAAACCCGTCCTGCTCCAGCGATTTCGTTTTTCTTGATCGCAGAGTGTTGATTTTTTTGCTGTGTACTCTTGAAAATATCATAAGTGAAGCTCCTGCGAATTTGAGCAAATCAGCATGACGAAAATCTCAAATTCTCGATACTCAAGTCGCACTGCGCGCTTCTCAAATTGCCGAGATCGCGGCTCAACTTACGAATGATTTATCTCACGATACATTGCTCGCAACGCTTCGCAAATTGTTTCAACCGACAGCGGAGAGTTTTCTATTCGACCTGGATATTTGGATCGTTGGATTTGAGCGAGATTTGACTGAGTTACGATCTTTTGAAGTTTTGCATTCTTGCCAGATCGATCATGCGCCCTACCAAAAAATGCCCAAAAACGTTGCTCGTTTGGAACATTTGGGGGGTTTCCGGGCAACGGGAACCCCCCCCCCCTGCGTACGTGCCTGCATACTGTACTGTGCTCTGACATACTGTACTGTGTTCTTCGACATACTGTACTGTGTTCTCTGACATACTGTACTGTGTTCTCTGACATACTGTACTGTGTTCTCTGACATGCTGTACTGTGTTCTCTGACATACTGTATTGTGTTCTCTGACATACTGTACTGTGTTCTCTGACATACTGTACTGTGTTCTCTGACATGCTGTACTGTGTTCTCTGACATACTGTATTGTGTTCTCTGACATACTGTACTGTGTGATCAAGACGTACACTCACCTGTAGGTTTGTGTCTATACGGTCCAAGGCTGCCTGCATCTTGGCCATCTTCATTTCCGATTCCTGCAGGCCAACAACAGGGAAAACAAGACAGGGATAATGTTCTCACTACACACAAGGCGAAGCTGAGCACACGAGACCAGTGACTTGAATCTCTACGAGTACATTTGCTGTGGAAAAGATACAATGCAGCTTCGCATGCCATCTACTGAACCATGCAATCTTCCATCATGCAAAAAGTGCAGTAGTTAGAAGGCAGTACCAAGTTGCTGCTAAATTGCATGGGTTGTGTTGGGGTGAAGTCCATGCTCTGACGGCGATGGTTGATGATTGCTAAAAGGTCTTTTCCCCTTCCTTTTTTTTGAAATCTACAGTGCTTTACATCAAGGTGGCATGAGCTCCCCCCCCCCCCCCCCCCTCTAACACTCTCTCTTGTTTTTACTTCAGGTGGGAGGGAATTTTGAAAGTGGTAAGTGTTTGTGTGATGGACATCAGGAAGGTGTAAACTCTGGCTCTATGTGTGTCTACATACACCATACATACAGATCTGGGAGTCTGGGACATACACCATACATACAGGTAGTCTGGGAGTCTGGGACATACACCATACATACACCATACATACAGGTCTGGGAGTCTGGGACATACACCATACATACAGGTAGTCTGGGAGTCTGGGACATACACCATCACCAGGAAACACACTGTAACAAGACTCAGAGAGGAATTCAAATACTATTCTGCACCCTACCCCCTTCTTTAAAAAAGCACATTTCAGCAAATTACTGTTTCACCCTGTGGATGGACCATCATGCCCGAACAATCTGCTGAACTTAAAGTGATCTCTGCAGCAGTGAGACCATAATCATTATAAGGGATGGAGGAAGAGAGAAAACTACTCAAATTAAAGAGCAATCTGAAATCCGTACTCACCTGGACGAATGTGGTATGGTTTTGCAACTTTCGCTGGATTGCTTCGAATCTCTGATCGAGGTTTCGATTGACGTTGCCTTGGAGACGGGAGAGAAAAGCTGTGACAGCGTCGGACGACTTCTTTTCCGCATTAGCTGAGCTCATCAGCAGGCTGTTCGTAATGGTGGTAAGTTTGGACAACGATGACGTCACGTTTGCCAGGATGTGTTTGGACAACCATTCTGTCATCCAGCCAGCACACAGTGAAAAACAAACCAAGTGGACTTAACGTCAAGAAAAAAAGAACAAGTATGCAGCTGGTTTCACTCTCTCAAGGGGAGAGACTTTAGTGCCCAGAGATTGTTCATCACGTTCATCTGGACAATTTCAGGAAAACACACCGTGATTTTTGAAACAATTTTAGCAATCATTGCTCCCAGTTGATAGAGTGATAATCAGAAAAACAGAGAGAGGCGGAGACAGAGAAGCAGAGAGACAGAGAGACAGAGAAATGGAGACAGAGAGACAGAGGCAGCAGATGAGAGTGAAAAAGAATAAAGAGAAGAGAAGAAGGAGCTTGGCAAATATGTGAGTTAGCAACATCAGACTGCAGGCAGCACTTTTGCTTTGCTTTCCATAGTTGTGTTCTCATCCCTATGGAAACGTACCAAGGTAATCTGTGACTCATGCTATCAAGACGGAGGTGTGCTGTTGTGGTAATGAATAATATCATCCATGCCCTAGATACCCAGTGGATGCTAGTAGTTTTTGGGCCGGTCATTGAGGAAGAAGAGCCTTAATTCCCATTCAATTGCATACATATTGATGTGAATGTGTTTTGTACTTTTGGAGGTCATTGTCGCCAGCCATGGCCAGTTAGCACCATGGTGGATAATGTTATCATGATACAATAGACATGTGTCCGTACTTACGTCTTTGACAATGTCGTCCTGTGTAGAGTGTGGGACATTGGCATGTGTATCCTTCACTTGTCTCCTGACAAGTACCACCATTCTTACAGAGAGATGATGAACAGCTAGGTAACGCTGTGGTTAACAATGTCATGTACACGGAACAAACCAACACAACAACACTGGTTCATGGATACCTCCGTCTCTCTACCAGCCAAGAGGTTAGAGGGAACCCCCTTGATTCAGGCTTCGGCGTTTGGGGGATCACTCAAATAACAATAAGATTTGAGTGGAATTGGAACCAACATGGCTGACTGGTATGCTCCATGTGATAGATGTGAAACCACCCTATTCATCAGTCCCGATGGTTCCAAGACACTGTAAACTGGAGATAATGTTCATCAACACAACTCTGTAGTAGAGTTATGCTCGGTGAAATCCGAACCAAAGTGCATATTTTGCGCCTTCAACTTACACGGCCATAGATACCCTGGAAGTGGTACGTATTGTGCTGCTGGACGTACACATGCACAAGAACAGTGATGTAATCGGAACTGATCCAGGTTGTCAGTTTAGCACTTTGTGTGGGACTTCAGTGAGTTCAACGTTGATTATCAATTTGTGTGGGATTTCAGTGAGCTCAACTGTACTTATCCATTTGTGTGGGTTTTTTAGTGAGCTGCTCAACTGTACAAATCACTTTGTGTGGGATTCCAGTCAGCTGCTCAACTGTACTCGTATCACTCACCATGCTGACAAAACCGTCCGCTGACACCCCTAGAGCACACACATCTGTACCCTGGGTAGGGTGATCCTGATGAACCAGGTTCCCTACTGTACACACACCGACCAAGATGCTGGCATGGTGATTGTCGCAGGCACTCTGTATCATCATGGTTACCTTCAAACACAGGAACAGTAAAAATTGATTCACCAAACTTGGATAATTGAAGTTTTCTGTTTCCGTGATCAGGATGTGTGTGTGTGTGTGTGTGTGTGTGTGTGTGTGTGTGTGTGTGTGTGTCCCATATGGTGCAGTGGTATGTGCAGCGATTTCCAATCGATAGGTTGCGGGTTCGATTCCCGACGATTATGGTCACACACGTCTTTCTTCTCTTTCTCAGACTCTTCCTGACTTTTCTTTCATTCTCCTGGGTGGTTACCAACAGCCAGTGTATGCCGGAGTATGTGGTGTGGTGTGTAGAAAAAGAAAAAAAGAAAAAAAGAAAAAATGGAAAAATGAAAAATAGGGATTCACTGGCCAGAAAAAGTCACTTCAAACAGCTGTGTGGTGGATACCAGGCTAAAAACAGTGGCGGTCAATTCATCAGCCTTGCAAGCTGTTGAATGGTGTAATCCCAGCACAAGTTGCTATGTCTAAAAAAAAAATAAAATAAAAAAAAAATAAAATAAATAAAAAAATAAAAAAAATAAAAAAAAACATAGCTGTTCGCTATCATCGCTCCCGCGATGGGCATGTCTGAGGTCTGAGGTGTGTGTGTGTGTGTGTGTGTGTGTGTGTGTGTGTGTGTGTGTGTGTGTGTGTGTGTGAATGCGTGAAATAGAGAGAGCGTGTTCATTCATCTAATAACAGCGGTCTGACATTCTGCTGTCTCGCATGTTTTGTGGACAATTCGTGGTGGATATAGTGAAAACCGTTATACATACCGTATCGTGTGACCCGTTCTATTCTTCCTTGCGCCAGTACACGTAAAAATTCTAATGTGACGGAGTTGGATAAGGCCAGGTTTTAGAAAAAAAGTTGGACAGGTATACCATGACAAAATGTATGGGGAAGCAGATCCAACACAAAAATTTTAAAATTTGAGTGAGGTCTTGAGCATTACTTTGGTCCCAATTGTGTTTTCAAAAGTCAGTAAGATTATTCTAGGTGAATGTTGTGTAGAAATGTGCAGAGTAAGTACACCGTATGTACTGAGTTCTTGTAATTGCAATCCAGCAAATATCCAATATGCTCTGTTAGACAGAACATGGCAGAATCATCAACTCAGAAAACTTACCTATGCAGCGATAGAGGAAATTCACAGCCTGCTCATTTCCACCGAGAACTGCTGCCAGGAGTTCCGGGTCAGTATCGTGAATAGTGTCCTCATCAACAGCTATTCTGAGCTGCTTCATCACCTTCTCAAGTCGCTGCACGTCTGCACTCGATACACCACTGCCTGCTGTAGCGGCAGTCAGCCATCTTGTCATACAGGTATCTATGGCAACCAGAACACCAGATAACATGAAAATGATGACATCATACGAGCAATCATTTGCGAAGTAAACATTGACACCCTAGTCAGATTGGATCCAGATTATGGATGCCATTTGTTTGCAGATAGGGACAGTCCCCTGTATCCGATAATTATACAGTCGTCCCTCTCTAATCTGGCACTTTAAAATCCAGCACCCTCGATAAACCAGCACAATTTTCAGTAGCCAAAATGTCCTCTTCATGCACATTGCAGCAGTAAATCAGATTTGTTAATCCAGCACCCTCCCTAATCCAGCAGATTTTCGTGGCACAAATGGTGCCGGATTATAGAGGGACCACTGTACTGATAATGTCGTATGCTGCATGTTCTGTGTCAATGGTCAACGCCTCAAATCGTCTGCAGTGCGTCAATCCAGGACAGGACTGACTGCTGTGGTGTTGCACTATGGCAGGCCAGGTGGCCCTAAGCGCATACCCACTCATCATGGCTAACCAACTTACTGGATAATAAGTTAATAACAAGGTGAATCTCTTTCTCTTTGAATAGAAGAGGGGAGTTCAGCCCTAGAAAAATGCAAGTGCAGTGTTGGCCACGCCAGTGTTATCCACCCCCCCCCCCCCTCCCCGCCCCCCCCCCCCCCCCCCCGAACAGCATCATGTCTTATGTTTCCTGGTGATTGCATAGCATCAAATTTAGAATTGCAACGAACTAGTTTTGTGCCTTCCGTGTACTGTGTAACACACAATTACAAATTATGCTTTACCTCCGTGGTATTGAGCACCGTCAGCACATCCAGGGTTCGTCACCCCAGTAATGCAGTACTGGTGTACTGTTTCTGCAGCACCTTCAGACCGTAGTGCAAGTATAGCCATCAGGCCTGTGCAACATGTCTACCAAGTACTACTAGTAACAAGCTCCCTGGTCTGATAGGAGCATTGTGGTTCCGATTATGATCCTGTAATGCGTTTTTCTTGAACATTTTTTTCAACGAGTACAATGTAAATGCAGAGGAGGAGTACACGCCCGGCTAAAAATTTTCATTACCTACGGAATGAATGACTTCTTACCGTTTCCGTGCGCGACGACAGGGATGCTGGCTGCGCGGGCGTTGGGAATGAAAACTATCAGCATCGCAACAAAAATCACCGACAACACCTGGAGCGCAGAGGTGGACGAGCCAAACGCAAGAAACGCCATCTCCAAACGTGTTGAATATTCCTTTCAGCTAACGAGCCCACAGCACTGGATCTATCCGTAAGAACACGTTCTTCACTAGACCACTGAGAAACAATTCTTTCAATTTCTGGGCTTCGAGTCGACAACAGAGCTAGAGTCAGTAGTGCAGCTGCAAACACTAAACAGTGAACAGTGTCGACTGTCGTGTTGTTTTCAATCTCGACTCAGTCACAGTCACGGGGAGCGCGCTGTACTACTCCGCAGTCCGCACGTCATGTCAGAACACTCGACATGTCGTGTAGTGACTGTACTGATGATTTCGTGAAGTCCAGATCAGTGTTACCAAGTGCCCTCTACCCCCATGCGTATTGCCCAGTGCCATTTTGCATAATTTTTCCGAGTTTTCCGTACTCGTTTTTTAAAGTCAACATTTTGACTGATCTAGTTCACTTTTTTTAGTTCACAACAGACATACGACGACCCCGAGGACGACCACGTCTGAGATGGATCGACGTTGTCAAGAAAGACTTACAATGCATTAATCTGTCGCTTCTGGATGCTGTGCAATCTGCTTCTGATAGAGCTGCTTGGCTCGAAATTGTTAACAGATGCGTTGACCTCATGCAATGAGTGAAATGCGAACTGTCATTATTATTATTATTATTATTATTAGTTCACTTTTGAAGCCTACGCACGAATTCAGTACAATTTTCAACTTCACCAGGTCATAACATTGGTCTACTTCGCTTGATTTTCATAATCTAGGGCTCTTTGGAAAGCTCTAGGCAGGAGCAACGCCAGGATGCCAAGCTCCATTATGAAGCCGCCACAAATCAGGCGCGGTAACACAGCAAAGTCGTCTCCAAGCCTAGTATGCAAGCACATCGTCCCATCAACACCATTCTACACTCCTGCATGCATCGCAGAACGCTCAAATTTTTTCCAGGCGATTCAAACTTCCGCCGGCCATATCATTATAAAGTGCTCAGTCGCTCAAAGAGCACACAAAAAAGGGCAAGATTTCCCCAAAATGGCGAAGAGTTCGATCGAAAAATTTGTTTTAATAAGAATACCTGAATACGGCGCGCGATATCTCTGGAGTCCGACATCGTAACACTTCAGCGATTGTTACATTGGACAGCTTGGTGTTTCTTCTACCACGTAGACTCTTGGATTGTTGAATTTGCACAAGAAACGATGGAGTTACGATGGTTTTAGTAATCGATCATACACATGATCGTTTGCGGGATATTTGATTGAAATCCGTACTGCGGACAAAACTTCGTTTTTCCGTAAAAATACGGACAAATACGGGCGGTTGGCAACACTGCCAGATGAGTCCTAGGGCTCAAACGGTCACGGTTTTACCCCTAACGGTTAACTGCTAAGCTAACGGTCGGTTTAACGGTTATAACCTATAAGCCACGGCAATCCTGCGGACTCTTTTTTAACCGTATATTTGACTATACTCATTCAAAACCTGTACCCTATTCAGTGCAACGCACACATGTACATTTTCTTGCATGCTCATTCATACATACTCTTACACCAAGAGACCAGATATGACCGAGTTGACAGCCCAGAAATTGCGTACGCGTGCGACAGCCTGCGAAAGTGAATACTTTGCAACGACCTGATACTTGAAAATTTGACTGAAAAGTTACTGCGTAACCTTTATCTTTATCGGTTAACCGCTAATTCTTCGTAACCGGTCTGCAACCGGTTAATCGGACTAACTGTTTGAGCCCTACTGAAAAGTTACTGCGTAACCTTTATCTTTATCGGTTAACCGCTAATTCTTCGTAACCGGTCTGCAACCGGTTAATCGGACTAACTGTTTGAGCCCTAGTCAAAACGCCAACACCATGCATGCTAATAACGACGAGATTGAACACGTCAAATGCGTCGACGGGTGCATGGGACAGCCGTGTTCAGTGCAGTTTATACGAACGCTCCACATGTCCTAGTAGTAGTAGTAGTAGATTCATGACATCTGAGCACCTTCAGAACATAGCGTGCTAGACATGGTTGGGCCACACCAAGCTAGCTATGTTTCGCATCGGAAATTTCCTGGAAAAGGATGTGTACTGAGCCAGGCTGCACAAAGAATAGCACTACTAAACTTTCACTTCTATCCTAAACGACAACAAGTCGCCGCAGTACAGCCTGCAGACTGGGCTGGAGCAATATCACAACAGATTTCGTGGATAGTGGCTCCTTCTGCACTTTGACAAGAGTCGAGTGGAATTTCTACGCATCACGATCCTGGAAAATCTCGGAGCCCTTGACACCTGGGATCTCAGCTCGCTTTTAGCGAGCAGGCCCTCCCGCACGGCTTGGAAAGAAGTGTTCATCGCTCACACTTCCTACGTAACATAATTCAGTGGAGTGCTGTATCTCTGAACATATTTTCTTTTTAGTTGTACGAGTAGTCTCGTAGTCTCTCAGTTTATTTCAATCGTTCCCTGTAATATTTTGATAAGAAGGGAACATTTAAATAATGGAAACAAAGAAAACGGCGGGGCACAAGTTATGCGTTAAGTCCACCAACTAAATATTTGGTTTTGAACAGTCAGTAGGATATCGACATTCGATTTGTTACAATTCAACCTCGCGAAGCTTCTCTTTTCATGTCCTATCCTTGATAAAATTGAGCCTCCCAAGTTGGGTGATTGTTGCTTTTTTTCTTCTTTTTTTCTTTCCTTTTTTACAAAGACCTCGTGGCGGTTCTGGTGAGGTTTAGGGAGCTCCGCCGACCTAGGGTCTCGACTTCATGGCCTACTAGCCGCACCAAGAGTGGGTGGGGAGGGAGAGCGAGAGAGAGAGAGAGGAAGAGAGAGACAGCGAGGGCAGGAGAGAGAGAGAGAGAGAGAGAGAGAGAGAGAGAGAGAGAGAGAGAGAGATAGAGAGAGAGAGAGAGAGAGAGAGAGAGAGAGAGAGAGAGAGAGAGAGAGAGAGAGAGAGAGAGAGAGAGAGAGAGAGAGATAGAGAGAGGAGAGAGAGAGCGAGAGAGTTGCGTTGTCGACTTGTGGTTAGACCGTATTATCAAATGGTCCTACCGTCCCGTTATAGAACCAAGTCAGCATTCCACTGTGCCTTGGAATGTAGCTTGTGTTCGGCTTGATGGCGTTTACCTTCCCCCCTCTTTGGAATTATCACTAATATCCAAGAGCCTTTCAAGTTGGAAGGCCGTGGGTTAGCGCTATCGAGCAGTGCTCAAGCTCACTTCCTTTCCATGGAATGTCTCCGTACTCCTTGTGAGACTGGTGCTACCTTGTGCACGTCTGACTGTTCAAAACCTGGTTTAGTTGGTGGACTGGAACGCATAACTTGGTCTTGTGCCCCATCGTTTTCTTTGTTTCCATTCTAATATTTTCCTTGGCTCACCATCTGAGTAGTTACTAAATGTACGTAGCGGACATTTTTCGCAGGCACAACAGATAGATGAATGTATTTTGCTCAGATCAAAGGAAATGCTAAATTCCATGGTCTATAAAAAGGTTTATGAAAAGGATAGTGTTATTTATGTACGGCATGCTCAGCAATAGTCAGTAAATGCATCAAATTCACAAAGACAGACACACAGGGAGAGCCTCGGGGTGAAATTGAAAGACAGAGACATGAGAGCGAGGGAACAGGAGAGAGAGCGAAAGAGAGAGATAGATAGATAGATAGATAGATAGAGATAGATAGATAGATAGATAGATAGATAGAGAGAGAGAGAGAGAGAGAGAGAGAGAGAGAGAGAGAGAGAGAGAGAGAGAGAGAGAGAGAGAGAGAGAGAGAGAGAGAGAGAGAGAGAGAGAGAGAGAGAGAGAGAGAGAGAGAGAGAGAGAGAGAGAGAGAGAGAGAGAGAGAGAGAGAGAGAGAGAGAGAGAGAGAGAGAGAGAGAGAGAGAGAGAGAGCGGGATACAGAGATCGAGAGAGAGAGAAGGAAAGATAACCTTCTGAAACGAACTACATATCAGCCAAAAGAGATGAACTTGTCAGTATGGCGGGCAAATCTCAACAACTTCAAAATATCCCAGAGATCCATACCCAGACCTTACTCCAGCTCCTGCGACCTTTAAGCGTTTACCGACATGCACTGAAATTTCATGGTGTCCTTTTCCAATAGTACCTGCGCTTGTAGCGCTGCATACTCCAGTCAGCACGCTAGGAATATACAAAGTGGTACTCATCTGCCTGTATGCAAAAATATCAAGCTTTTCTGGCTGAGTGCACTCGTTTCCATCGAACCTCACAAACCACCTCGCTCCTTTGTTTCTGCCTTTTACACCAATATTGCTGGAGAAGGTAATGCGTAGAAGACTCTGCTGCTGCTTCTTGTTGAACGTCATCGATGAAATTTGTTCAAAATTGCCGCGGTTGGCGTTATGAACAGCTTGATACTTGTATCCAAGTGAGAATCGATTGCACTGCTGGCCTTCAGTCTAACACAAACCAGAGAACGACAAAGAGATAGTATTTGAACACGGATGGTGGCCCAATGTAACCAATGGATGAAAACGAAAGACAAAGTGTTACTAGTTATGGTTTGCTGACTGTTTATGATCTGATTATCGTTATCAAGTACGGGTAGCATGGCTCACTGCTCAATATTCATTTAGCATGAAGGGCTGCAGGGCCTTCCTTTCCTGTAAGATCTGAGTATTTCGGTGGGCAGGTAGTCATGACTCATAACATTGTGTCCTTCTTTTCTATCCAAGTAGATAATTATTAGTAATAGTATTCTGAACTGCATTAAGTTTATCCACATACCATCGCAGTTTCCAATGAATGATGATAGCAATTATTATGATATGCCTTTCTCCAAAACCGAGCCCGCTTTACACTTCTAATATTAGTTCCCGAATGTGATGAAGCTCCACAGCCTGCTATGTACATTCAGACAAATAATGTTTGCAAATAAAGCGACTTAAACCATGATGATGACGAGTAGTGGTGCCGACGGAGGTGGTTGTATTGAAAAAGGCGCAGAAGCAATTTGATGTACGGTATATTCTCTATGTGCCCTCACCTGCAACACTCTGCTCATGTTGTTCTGCAGGTCTTGAAAGTTCTCATCCATGGCATCAACTCTATCTTGGATCCGTGTGAGGAATGCCGAGATCTCGTCGGATGCCCTTTGTGCGGATCTCTCGCTCTTTTCCTGAAGACGCTCCGTTGCTCTGGATAGCTTGGACAGTGTGGATGTCATGTTAGACAGAACTTGTGATGACAACCAACCTAACAGGAAGAACAGAAAAGCACCAGTACCAAGCAATCGGCTTTCGCGCTAAAATATTAAAAGTCTGCCGAATTATCGTGCATGTTGGAAAATATGCACAACATACTCTCAATGAAATCAGATTTTGCGAGTGAATGTTAGGTCTGGCGTTGTGCATCCCCAGGGCTGGGGAAATATGGGCTGTGCACTGGTACAGGGGTGCAAACTGGACTTGTTTCACTGTAACACGAGCTTTCTGCATCCGTAGGAACGCCACCGCCCTTCAAGGATCAAGGCGCAGACGCAGCTCCTAAGGCGGTAGGAAATAGGATTTCATTTTCATGAAAAGAAGAGAAGTACACGAGTGCAATGTTTCTCAGCAATACACGAGTGCATACAACAGGTGGGATTTCTCAAACCACAACTCTACATGCAAGGCTGTTGCACAGGGATTTCAGGTGGTCGAGGCCAAATGGGATTCTTAGCCTGAAAGGAAGTTTATTAATTTACGAAAATCATTGTTTTGCACAAATTAGGCTGGTCAAGTTTAAAATTTGAAAATATCCGAATTCCGACGCCATTTACAAAGCTGGCACCTTGTTGCAGTTACCAATATAATGACTTATTATCACTATATTAGTACATGTTGATGTGTTCATGTGTACGGCTAGCAGCATTCACACCAATGTCCAGAGTCACAAGAGTCAAGTGGAGCTTTGCACGGAGAGTAGTAAAATACCTACTCCCTGCTCTGCACTTCGGATCGGATCTCACCTACAGTAGAACAATTGCAGTTAGCGACTTGCTGCTTACGTGTTTCACAATGGCGTCCAGTGAAGAACGGGGAACACTGGCATGTGTATGCATCACCGGTCTCCTCGCAGGTACCACCATGATCACACGGTGATGATGAACACTGACTTGCAGCTAGGCAGAAAACAGCGCAGTCACCAGAGGAAATACACGTACATCTTACTTCGAAGTACATGTAAATACCGGTAAGCAAAGGAGGCAGGCAAACTGAGCAAATCATGTTGATGTTTTTGAAGCCTAAAACTTAGAAGTAACGACTTCGGAGGAAATAGTGATGAAGTTGATTGTTCCTACTTGAAACAGACACTTCCTGCCGAACTTGACATTTGACTGACTCACGACTGCCATCCGGGCCCCGCTAGGAGCACGTCGCACATTCCACTCGACAAACCTGCAAGAAAGCACCACTCCCTGCTCAACACACAGTGTTTCGGGGAATTCACCCCTCATCAGAAGCATGTTGCAATCTTCCTCAGCCTAATGAAGATCAACTCAATTATATAGTCAGAAAGGTGAACGACCAAACACATGGACAAACAAACAGATGCGAGTGTCACTCACCACGCTGACAATATTCTCCAGCAAACCCGCTAGCACAGACACATCTATACCCTGATACCGGAAGTCCGCCGTTGCCATGGCCACTAGTGTACATACACCGTCCTGCGTGTTGGCATGGTGATGAACGCCGACACTCTGCATCACCATGGTTACCTGTGCAGCATCAGAATAGAGAATAGATCACAGAAGACCAGCATGCCTTGCGTGGATGTTGGTTCAAATTGTACTCAGACTCCAACACAAACACTTTCACATGACAAGTGCACGAGTAAATACTAATACAATTTAACTACATCTCTATCTTCATCACTAGGGACCCCACCACCACACTCCATTATTCACCCCAGTGTCTGGAGATATGTGGATTTTGTAGAAGAAACAAAAATATCATTCTTTCCTCACCGAATGGCCTCCTTATTGTAAATGTTAGATTATGGCACATTTTCACGCTGATGCAGACAACAATTCTTCATCACTCTGAGAGTTGGCCATACAAAAGAGTTCGCTGGGTAGTAAGGTGAAAGAAAGGGAATTAGAACTCGGATGTTGAGCCAATATCTTAACTTAAGTACATGTTTTACATACATGTACATGGAAATGTACAGTAGATCACTCACTTGCCTCTGTCAGGCTTCTGGCAGGATACGTACGGGCGTGGTTGACATTCTGGCTCTGATAATATACATTATTTTTTCATTGCTCACTGTACCACACCCGGCTTTGTTTCACTGTGTTATGCTCTTGAAAGCGAAACAAGAAAACGTGGAGCTTCACTCACCCAGGCAGCGATAGAGGAAATCCACTGCTTGTCGATTGCCGGACAGCACAAAGTCCAATATGTCACGATCTGTGTGCTTTATAGTTGCCTCGTCGAGAGCTGGATTCAGCTTCTTCACAACTCTCTCCACTTGCTGTACGTCTGTACTTGTAAAGCTGCCGTCGATTGTAGCCTCCCTCAGCCATCTTGTCATGCAGGTCTCTATGGCAACACCCAACCCCAAGCATCCCCCCACACACACAAACGCACCCCCCCCCCCCCCAACACACACACAAACGCGCGCACACACACACACAAACACACAAACGCACACACACACATACACCGCACTGTTATAATGGAGAATGGTGAGGTAATGACTTTACCCATTAAACAATATTGAATGGGTAAAGCCATGACCTTGCCATTATACAATGCAGTACCAACACCAGCAAGTCCCAAATCCCATAGCTCAATAACGACCGATCGCATGAGGCGGCACAACAACAACTTGCCTTCCCACTAGACTCTTCAAACAAATCTCCTTTTCGGATGTCTTCACGCGGATCTTGGCTGAGAGGAATGAAATTGCAGACTCCACTGCGATCGACTGTACTTCAGCATGTTATATTAGCTAAGCACTACCTGAAGTACCAGACCGCCATGACATCATACATCACTAGGCATGCATCCACTGGGCTCCAGACGCGAATAGCCAGCTGTGGTGAGAAGAAGAGCTCTGCGCTAGAGTGTTATTTTATTTTAAAAAGCCTTTGCAACTTTGAGAGCGTGTGTGGGCATATCTCCAGTTGTGTTTTACCGCCATATGAGTCAAGCACAAGGGTGGGGATTTGAAGAAGAGGTTGGCGCGACTTCGACGATACTTGGGGAATTGTGTGTTGCTCTCTACATAAGAACTCCTGCTTTTCCTGCCCACTTGAATTCTCACTTGACTGACTTACGATTGCCATCCAGAGCACACGAGAAGTCCATTGAACCTGCAACTCGGCAAACCTGCAAAAAAGCACCACTCCCTCTCGCACATTGTTGTCCCAAGCGCGTGCTGGCGAATTAGATGGTTTGGAGGCAACAGTGTTGTGATTGGCGAATGGTCCTCAGCGTTTGTTCAGCACCTCCATGAGCGACACTGACTCACGCTGCTGCATGTTGGTCGCGCTGGAAACGGAGCGTCTCTGTAAGTTTGGATCCGTGGTGATGTTTGTGCCTGGAGAGCACTATAAGTAGTGCTCTTCAGGCACAATCTTCCTCAGCCTACTCAAGCTCAGCTGAAGAGGGATGAATCTGATGAATCTCCCAAAACACTGTGTATTAAGCAGGGAGTGGTGCTTTCTTGCAGGTTCGCCGAGTGGAAGGTTTGATGGACTTCTCGTGTGCTCTGGATGGCAGTCGTCAGTAAGTCAAAAGCGCGAGCTCCCGTATGCAGCAACGCACAATTCTCCTTTATTTAGAGTATTATTACAATTAGGGTATAGCACTGTGAATAGCCTATAATGCAGTAAAAGTGTCAGCCTTGCAAACACAGAAATCTACAGGGAGAATGCACGCGCGTCCAGTTATGGAAGAGCTCGTACAGTATTCCTACCCAACAACCTGAACCGAGCTAACCAGGCAACAATTCGTGAATGAATGAATGACTTCTTACCGTTTCTGGGTGTCACTGCTGGGATAGTAGCGGCGGGTGTACTCGGAATGAAAACTAACAGATTAAACACCACCAGCAGCAGCAGCAGCAGCAGCAGGGTAGCGGACATTGCCGGCTTCCGAGCTGTTGCAGCGAAGGCCATCGCGGATGTCTTTCTCAGGCTTCGAAAGAACAGCGTCAGGCCCAAATGTAACGTCTATGACGGGGGGATGTAGCTGTAACGCTACTGGGATGTTTTCAGAGCACTATTGTGATTACAAGCTTTCATTCTTTCCCACCAAACTCGACTGAAAACTTTAGTGAAGAAAAAGGGAGCGAGCAGTAGCTTTTATAGGCAGATAGCGAGAGTCTTCTACCAGGAATGGTCAGGGGACACGCAGAGCAGCGAGAAGAAAAAGGGCCAAAATTAGGTGTGTGTCATTGTGGGCAGAAGAATGGGAAAGGAACCGATTCGCATGAATATCCCATTGGATAATATGGAGACGAAGACGCTGAATAGAATGACGGCAGTGAGCGTGACAGAGTACTGGGGAAAATAACTGTTGAAAATTCCAAGGAAAGACCGTGAGGATGTTTTAGAAAAAAATCTAGGTGAATGGAATGGATCCGGAGACGACAGCTGTGTGGAACAACCTCGGAATGGAGCTCGCGTTTTGAGGTACGTTTGATCAGAATCTGACGGTTCGGTTGTCAATGTTTTTTCGGATCACATGATCCAAACGCGAGCGCTTTATACCGTGAGCTTGGATTTGCGAGGCCGATGACATGTCAGCGCTGTCGTGAGCTGTACCGTGACACGTATCCTCGTTGTATCCTTCTTTCTGAGTGGTCCTTTGGATTCGTTTATAAAGCAATTCGCTCCGGATTTGAGCCTCAGTATGCCAACGGGACACTATGCACTATGCGAAAGAAATAGAATCAGGTTCTTTTCAGATCCTGTGAAAATGATCAGGAATGGATACGCACAAGGCAACACAAGTGCCATGCCTGAGGCGAACCGTGTATTGCAGGTCGCTGTCGGAAAGGTGCAAACACAAGTTTGGTCACAGGTGTGTTGAAGGAGTGATTAATGGATCTATGTGAGGCAGTGTTCTGGCGCAGCCCAAAAGACTCGTCGTTCGCCTTTCCCTGGCTACAGACCATTTTGTGAGTTGATCACTTTGGTGCACAAATTCCATATCTCGCGTCTTGGTTGAAATGGACTTACCCGCAAGCGAATTTGACATTCATCTAACACTGACGTTTGGTGAGAGAACATTAATTTTGTCTAAACAATTCGTCAGCCCCCCATCCTACTCGATCGAGGTGCAATAGCCAGCTGCATGTCTTTGTTGCATGATCGCTTGGTCTCCTTTCCCATCCAGCACACGCCTCCAGTAAACCCTAGCGACAGATGCAGCGCCTTACAGTGGGGGTGAGTGGATAAGTCTCACAACCACTTGCACAAGTGCCCAGAAACCCCATAAGCCGCACCCATGTACCCCTTGTGCCTGGCCATAAGTTCCTAGTTGACTGTGGGTAGCAGCACGGCTTGAAAAACCGCTCCAAGTCAGGACTTGAACCAGGTGCCTCTCGTGTCCCAATCATGGTCTTTGACCAACCCACTGTGCCTGTCTGGTTTACGGCCTAGGGGTTACTGGGTGTTAGCGGCCGTCGTGAGTTCCCTTCGGAAACGGACACGATGATTAAATTTTACTTTAGCTTTACTTGCAAGACTCCGTGCAAGTTGTGGGCCAGTACAAAGCCAAATCCAAGGTCTTGTGGAATGCGTGTGTACATGAATATTGTTTGGCTGGTGATCGGGAAAGCGAGACATTGCAATAAAATTCTTTTCCATCTTAGCTTACTTGCCTTTGCAATGTCTTTTGGGACGCGCGTGTACATGATCAATGTTTGTAATAGTGGGGCCGCAGGAGGTAACTTTGGATAATAAGTACATTGGATACTACGTACTTATTCCCACACCCCGACTCGCGAGGGAGTACGTCTTATCCGAGGTCCACTTAGTTCCAGTAGAGAAACAATGAAAGCGACACAACTCTGCAGGATAGCTGAAAGACGAAACATGTCAAGCTAGTATTCATCTTCAAGGGATCCCACAGCACAAGTCGGTCCAGGGAGTGACTAGTCAGTCAACAGCTAGGACGAACCGTACTTACTTTTTGGCAACCTGAATTTCGTGCTCGCTTGTATAGCATATTGGCACGGACATGCACTTGAGGGCAACGTAACATGTACAAGTCTCGCTAGGTTTATTCACTTTCCACATTTTACTCATGCATGTTTTGAATCCGTTTCTGTTCTGGACTGCTCATTGTCCATTTGTGCATGATTTTGGCGCTGAACTTGAGCTTTAACGAATGCATCTCAGACTTGGATATCATAATGACATCAAATGGTCTGTCAGGCATTCTTGCCTCTCAGCTATCAATGATGCATCTTGGCCATATCATCATGACATGATAAATTTGTCCGTCTGTCATTCTTGCCTCCTCAGGCCTCCAACGCATCTAACAATGCTACCTGGGCTGTTGCTTGGTGAGAGTCGATGTCATGTGTTCTGTATGATCCGCGTTGTATTATCAATAGTATACAAAAATATAGTATAATCTCCCTGGTAGCTCGTGATGCAAGGATTAGAAAACGTAGCATGCTCATTGTCACTGCTAGTCTTAGTAGCAAGAGTTATGATTGTACTGTTGACTAGTATTGTACATGCTCGTGTACGTCACTTTCACTGTCAGCTTGTGCGTGATGAAACCAGAGTTGTTTCGGTCTGCTTCTTGTTCTTCCCTGGTCTTGTTTTGTGTGCATGTGCTGTGTCTCAGTCTGTCTCTGACTTAGTGTGTGTGACCAATTTCTGCCTTGTGGGTTGTCTGTTGCTACTCGCAGCGTACCCCGCCGCATGTCAAGTTGTTTTTAAAACTTGTTTGTTTGCTTGAACAAACACACACGAAGGTTGGGGTAAATACTAACTACATGACTCACTAAAAGGATAACAGAGTGCACTTCATGCTACCCATTTCACTTACATGTACATGCAAGATACAGTCAGGAGTCAAGAGCTTATGCACTATTGAAATATGTACTTGAGAGACAGATATGTTAGTCATGACCAGGAAGTCAGGAAACCGTATAAAGGAGGTAAGTAGAAAACGGAATGCAGGCCAGCAGAAACTATACAGTACATGTGTAAAGGTGGCAGTGGAGACATCGTTACTGCATAAAGAAAGACATGGCTATTAAATTCCACACTCTGATACTTTGTACTAGCAAGAAGAAAAATAGAAAACAATCTTGGATAGTTGTTCAGCGACAATGCAGAACAGAAATTACAGCCGAACAAACACACACACACACACACACACACACGCATACACACACACACACACACACACACACACACACACACACACCTGTCCCTGTCCCTGTCCTGTAGAGTCACTGCCGCAAAAGGGTCACGTGATCCCATCACTGGGAAACTTGAGAAGAGAGAGAGAGAGGACACGACGCTCGATGACGCTCCAGATGCACGGGTAGTCGCATCCGCTTGCCGCATATGCACACGTGCTGGAAGGCTGAGCGCTCCTCTGCTGTTGGTCTATGAGCCACCCTTGAACAGCGATGCCTTCCCCGTCCCCGGACACCGCGAAAGCAGCGACCACACATACACATACACACACACATACATACACACACACACACACACACATACACACACACACACACACACACACACACATAATAGATACATACACACATGCACCACCACCATTACCAGATTTGAACAGTGCAGAATATGTTTACCGCTGGGCGAGAAGAAAACCAAGGTGGAATTAGACAACGAATCTATTGAGTAACACTTGTTGTCAAAACAATCAGTTCCTGGTCTTCAAGAAACTTAGGCTATAATATTCGTGAAATACTGAAATTGTGGGGTTCGAAACTTGAGAAAGGAGAAGATGGACTAACATGTGTATGGACTACCATTGCTATAGCCTCGCAATTCTTCTAACATGCACGGTAATCATGTAATCTCCAGCTGCCAATGTTAACTCCATTACTGGTAGTCCAGTCACAGATACTGGTCAGTATGGTACAGTGCATGGTTGGTGTGGGCAGTACTCTTTCCTACAGTTCTATCATTCTTAGTGGGTCTGGCCTGTTCCTTGTTGTCCATCTTCCAATATCAACGTACACTGTTATAACCATTTCAGATGCTAAAACTGTGGACACATTTCTTGAATCTCAAGAATCGAGGTGCTAGCCCAGCCTGTATATGCATCACTGGCGAGACCATATCTTCCAACATGTACTGTGATGGTGTGATCTCCAGCTGCAATGTTAGCTCCACTGCTGTACGTCGACTCACAGATACCAGTCAGTACGGCAGGGACAAATGTGCTGTCGTCACTGCTCTGGTACATGACTATATCTATCTTGGTAGGTCTGGCACACTCCCTGTTGTCGATCTTGAAGTACCAACGCGCACCTGTGTTTGTTCCCCGTGTGCGTATATTACCAGAATAGGATAACTTCAGTACAGTGTTGGTATGCTTCTTTCTGAACGTCACTGAAGCAATCTGTCCTTCATCCGGCTCATAGTTGATACTGTGGCGACTCTGATACTTGTATCCAAGAGTTCGAAGATTACAGCCTGTGCCCAGATACTGACATGCACCAAAAAGCACAAAAGGGCAAAATTAGCGGACACATCAATTTCACCAAAACTCACTAACTTATGACTCATCGGATGTTCTACATGTAAATCACTATGGTCAGAGTGGGTCACATAGAAGTCATTCATGATTATTTTATTGACTTCTGACGTCATCATGTTCAAGCCCTATTCACCACCTGGCATGACAAGCTTATGCAACAGAGCTGGGGTCAAATCTCTTCTCTCTATTTTACCAACATACTACTCGGAACAAATGATACATAACTTTTTTAAGACGACATCCTGAGACAAGCATTGACAACAGGTCGCCCTCTCCCTCTCTTATTTCTTATAGTACTACACATCCTTCGGGCATTCACGATGGGACCATGATGAAGATACTAACATATCTCGGAGTCGGAGTGACCAATCGGACTGGAACAGAACACGCACATCATTACTGAAGGATCTGACTGTACGGCGAACATCACTCGCCAAGCGATCATTGACAAATGGCAGTTTGATGGAACAACATTTTCGGCGATTCTCAAAGTAACCCTCCAAAATCGGGGAAAAGCTTACCGATTTGGGGAAAGCGTAATCCTCACGCATGTTTTCTCTCACAAACCACTTACCCGCAAACTTGACTTGACAGCATTTAGTTCTTGTCTTAGGTTGGCAGAATTTCTGTCTGAGCTCTGTTGAAGAATAGCCGTCCAAAGACCAATACAACACACAACAATCATCAGATACACGAAACATAGATCATCATGCTTTGCTATGAGTCTAATTACACAAGTTGATCATATTCAATAATTGAGCCAGACATCGGCAGTAAAACGGGCACGTGTCACTTCAGTCATTGAGAACAATCAGCATCCCATATACAGTACTCGAAGTATTACAAAGGCAGTACTTAAAGAATTACATGTATATGGTTATCAGCATCAGAATTCTGGCACTTCGAACAGCAAGCTAGAGGTTACTCTGCTGATTATTTAACTGAATCTTTTTATCTGTTCCTTAACTTTCCTCAAACTTGGTTTGAAGCTGGCCCAAAGTGTGTTGCAGTCTCGCAGCTCTTGTATTTGAGCTCTGAAATGAACAAAGTCGATAGGTTACGACACAATCATTATACGATTAGAGTTTGTTGCGGCTATTAGATTCCCTGACAAAGGGGGAGAGGTGTGTTCAAACCAGAACTAACAATAATTCTTCGGCACATTTAAAAGATAGCTTGAAAAGTGCATTGCTAGGCCCCTGGGGCTGCCATGACAACCAATTCCTATGTGCACATTCGGAATTTCTCTCTCTTTCCTCAAACCAGAGCAAGGGTATATCATTGCTGTATATGCATGGCATTCCCCTAACCCCTCCCCTCCCTCCCCTCGCAGCCTGTTCCTCAACTGACTTACCTCCAACTTAGTTTGCTGCTGGCCCATTGCTTGCTCAAGACGTGCAGCTCTCCCGTCAGAATTCTACATAGAGAGAAACGGGAGAGTAGTCGACTCCCCAAACAGTTTGCAACTCTGGCAAGCGGGCCTTTTGAGCCAGGTACACCGTCACGCATACCTTGTTCAAAAGACCCATGGTCGGACGAGATGCCCAGGCCTCACCACCACTGCAGTTTCTGTGCTGGCTTCTCTATACATACACAATGTACACTGTACATTGTGCATATTCATATGTGTGAAGGTTTGTGGTTTTCAATAACAAATAAATATCAATGAACAAAAAGCCCCGCTTGCAAGAGATGTTGTAGGTACACGTCTATTCCATTGAAAAAACCTTCAATCACTACCAATCGGACAATTCTATCAAACGTTGAATGGTGTTTGGTGCCGAAAGGCAGTCATGACCTGTTTCCAGTATAGCCTTGCAGTCCACACCCACTTTAGGCTTGGCCGAGTCTGCAGGGCAACGCGCTAGCAAAGTTGTCTTTATGGTCTTTTAGCGTTATAGATGTTTATGCTTGTGACTTATTCTGTTGTCTACATCTAGATTCTTAGCGATCTTCTTTGCCTCACTGTTGTCTTCACCGAGCACATGCTCTGGTGCCATTCTATGGTTTGTTGTCGGTAGGAGTATGGAAAGATTTCAATCAAAACTGAAGAACTTGAGTGACTGGAGCCAAGATAGGTCAGGTCACACCTACTGGGGATCAAAAGTAGGGAGGGAGGGCCTCTCGGTTACTGGTCGACAGGTTCTATCACTAAGATAGGCACTATACAATCTCTGGATGTGTCCAATATCAGGTACTCAGTACTGTATTCTTCAAGCTGTAAATACTGGCTATGTTTTCACATATGTACTACACCTCTGCATACATTGTACTGCAGAGTATGTGCCCATGTTCTGATGAGGGTATGGCAGGTCGTGTACTTTTAGAAGAAGTTCAGCGGTTGCTAAGAGACATGATTCACGTGATACAATATATTCCCCAGGCACTGTTTTCTCTCACAAACCACATACCCGCAAACTTGACTTGACAGCATTTAGGTCTTGTCTTAGGTTGGCAGAGTTTCTCTCTGAGCTCTGTTGAAGAATAGCAGCACAAAGACCAATACAACACACAACAATCATCAGATACACGAAACATAGATCATCATGCTACGCTATGCGCCTCATCAGACAACGGTTGATCATATCAAATTTTACTGAGCCCCAATTTTCTTATCAAATTTTGCTGAGCCAGACAACAGACATTGGCAGTAAAACAGGTATGCCATTTCAATATAATACTATCTCTAAGCATGTTTTCTCTCACAAACCGCATACCCGCAAACTTGACTTGACAGTACTTAGGTCTTGTCTTAGGGTTCTCTCTGAGCTCTGTTGAAGAATAGCAGAACATAGACCAATACAAAACACAACAATCATGAAACATAAATCATGAATAATCTACGTGGAGATAAAAGTTTAATAATAGCTATGAAAAGTATGAATGCCGCAGACATCACCACGCAACATGACAATTTGTTCAAGGTTTGGTTTTGTGTGTTTCCAAAATCGATTTTTAAGCTCCGATCATCAGTGGAAATACGGAACTAACGTGATGAAGGGAAAAACAAAGGTTAAAAATCCAAAGAAGTGTGACACATGACGCGTAAGTATTACAAAAAGTGAGAACTAAGATAAAGAGTAAGTGTGACAAATGGGCATGAACAGTGCAGAAACAACTCATGAACATGGGGTGCAAACTCACGAAAATAACCTAAGTGCTACAACATGTTTTTTTTGCTTACACAAATCCCTCTACCACCGACACAGCCAGAGCAAATCGAACACACGGTGCAGAGGAAGAGTGGTGGATCACTAAGCCAACCGAATGTGCCTTCTCCACCGTTGCCCTTGCCGCCACTGGAGCCACCACCAGTGCCGTTGGTGGCTGGGGTTGGGGTGGAGTCGGCAACAACGACAGTACCGCCAATCACAGAAATTGATCCCATTTCTGTCACACAGTATCCGGCTGTGCGTACACCGCAGCACCCTCCGACGCTTGATCCGTGGGTCCAGAGACCACGGAGGTCGGCTGCCAATTATTCAATCGAAATATATGCTAGGAATGGCCAAGGCCCACGCGGAGCATCGAAGGAGAACAGAAACCAGAAGCAAAACGGAACACAATCTCGAGACGTAGATGGTCTAAGGACAGTGGCACGAGACAGACGTAGGAAGGAGAACACGGATGGTATCAGACGACGGACTGGTGTTAGGCCTTGACGGATTATGCTAGCATAATTTTTCGCATAATTCCTACCAAAATCGAATAATCGCATAATTCGAGGCAAATTGCATACGAATCGCATAAATTTTAATATAGCTAAGGCCGCAGACATCACGCAACTACTTCCTCCGCGTCATTAAAATTGTCGCTTCCCAGAGCGATTCTTTGAATTTATTTTTTCCACTCGAAGGGCAAATATATCAGCTAGAAATTGAGGCAGAGCATTGTCGACGGACCAAGCTTTAGTTTGTGGCCTCCTGCTTCGCTTCACTTGCAGCAAAGGTCGACGTCTTCATCAGAGTTTGAGGCAGGCCCTTCAGCACTCAACACGCTGAACAAGACGCGCGTTCAAATTCAGGTAAAGAAACTTCGTTTTCAAGCAATCCATGCCTCCAGGTGGCAGATGATGAAGGCAAGCTAGCATTTTTCAAGTACACTGTAACGACCTTCCAGCGGGAAAGGGTAAGCAGTTCGGCACCTTCTTTCCTTGGCAAGCGTGTTGCTGATTTTGTTGGTGTTTTCAGACCTGCTACATTCGCAGCAACATGCGCCACAAGTATCCCATTTGAGGAATTTGAGAACACTTTGTTCTTGCTACCGTCAACTTCAGCATTTCGTATTTAGGAGAGATACCAGGATTCTTATATCCGAGCTTGCAGTCTTGATAAATCCCCAAGGAGCGATATGGGACGGCATGAACTCCAGAAAAATGATATTGCGCTCTGGGGCGGAATAGTGCGGAGCGCGATGAATTTTCTTCATGCGGAAGAGAGCTCCGACAAAGTCCGAGACCACCACGGCTTCAGTAACAAGTAGACATTGCGCAGGAAGGGTCGCACCAATGTTCGAACACAGAAAACAGCGATTCCGACAGTCTGACTATAAAGACGAGCCAAGTCACAAACATTGCGATGTGCGAAGCGACAATTTTAATGACGCGGAGGAAGTACGTTACTTGTTTGACATGTATTTACTGTGTATTTTATAACAAAAATATTATTGAAAACCCATAATCGATTTTCTTGTCCCTATCATCAGTGGGAATATACGGAACTAAGGATACAACCAAAGAAACTGAAGTTAAGTACTGTAAGAGAGCATGTCTGAGAATACCAAAGTATGTGTGCAAGTGGATCTCTCCGATTTCGCTCAAAATTTGCAGGTAGGTTCCCTTTGGGGTGTGGATCGATTATGCAAAGCCCTTGAAAAAGTTTCTGAAAGGAACCTTGAAATTTGCATACCCCTCAAAAATGGCCGAAATATCACATTATTTATGGGTCTAGAAACGAGTCACGCCACAGCGTATGCGAACAAGCTATGAACAAAACTCCATCAAGCCAACATTGCCTCACCTTAGAAGAGTTCCTGGAGCAGTTTCGCTTAGCCACGCCAGCATCCCAGAAGACGAGGTCCATCACCCCCTGACGCCACAAATGATCGTCTTGAAAATAGCCAATTTACAAGCGCTGGCAAAACAGCCAGCTACGTCCTCAATTGGCCAGAACTATACACCGGCAGATAGTAGAACACCTCTTCTAGCGCTGAGGACATGTCCCCCATCTTCCTTTTGGGGTTTTCTTGAAATAAACTTTTTTGAATTTTTCCACTCGACCACGCTGAAATACGGCCAAAGTCATACCTGCGCAGGAAAGCTCGCTACTCCGCGACGTCTCCTCAGCAATTTCTACTCCAACACTACTCCCAAGGCCGCAGAACAAAGTGTAGTGTTGACTCTGACAAGGAAAAGCAGCGGTGATCACTTGTCACTCCAAACGACAAGCTTCTCCTTGCGCCACCAGTAATTTTTTGTGCGACTGTTGATGCAAAAGTGACTGAAGGCCTGAGCGCAGTTTTTGAATTTTATTGCAAGATGCACGGTGAGATCGCGTGCTCTGTGACGTACGATGACGCTTCCTGCATCACGTTACGCGGCCATCGATCGCGAATGTGCCTGGAACGCTACTCGGAACAGACCATGATGGCAGAGGTAAGATGAGCTTCATTTCCTGCTTGAACTGCTGAGGACCCCCACAAACTGCCCTAGGAGTGTTGCAATGGCAGCAAGCCGTTGGAATATGCCCCGTACAGCATAGAGAGTTATTCGTCTTTCACACTTACCTCCTGCAATCCCGAACATAGTCCAACAGTAAACTAAAAGTCCCTTGTTTTCATGTCGATGCTCGGCAAAAGCGACTAGCTCGGTCCCTTTGTGTTGACTGGCGCATGGCACGCGAGCAGCACTGGCTGCACGCACTTGTCGCGTGAACTGCATGAGAGATTTCTTACGTCATAAAGAATGTGATTTCATCATCATTTCACTGGTCTTCGACCTACATGGTCAGGGAAAGTCCCGGTTCGTAGGCCTACAACACGGTCAGCGTGTTCTTGAGCGCCGTAACAACACAAGTGTGATCACTTCCAGACCAACGGTCGTTCAAGGCGAGTAACAAGCGCACTTGACAAAGGTGACTCTGAAATCTCGTGAGCCGTGGGCCACGCGACTTGGCATTCTTGCGTCACAAGGCACGTGA
This sequence comes from Sycon ciliatum, assembly GCF_964019385.1. Lineage (NCBI taxonomy): Eukaryota > Metazoa > Porifera > Calcarea > Leucosolenida > Sycettidae > Sycon > Sycon ciliatum. The sequence continues at coordinate 21,153,732 of NC_088652.1, read as the reverse complement.
TTTCACCGTGCATCTTGCAATAAAATTCAAAAACTGCGCTCAGGCCTTCAGTCACTTTTGCAGCAACAGTCGCACGCGGAAGCGAAGGCTAGTTTGTGTGTTTCTGAACATTCAAGCGATGCCAACGCGAATCCCGCGAATTATTATTATTATTATAGTCGCACAAAAAATTATTGGTGGCGCAAGGAGAAGCTTGTCGTTTGGAGTGACAAGTGATCACCGCTGCTTTTCCTTGTCAGAGTCAGCACTACACGTTGTTCTGCGGCCTTGGGAGTAGTGTTGGAGTAGAAATTGCTGAGGAGACGTCGCGGAGTGGCGAGCTTTCCTGCGCAGGTATGACTTTGGCCGTATTTCAGCATGGTCGAGTGGAAAAATTCAAAAAAGTTTATTTCAAGAAAACCCCAAAAGGAAGATGGGGGACATGTCCTCAGCGCTAGAAGAGGTGTTCTACTATCTGCCGGTGTATAGTTCTGGCCAATTGAGGACGTAGCTGGCTGTTTTGCCAGCGCTTGTAAATTGGCTATTTTCAAGACGATCATTTGTGGCGTCAGGGGGTGATGGACCTCGTCTTCTGGGATGCTGGCGTGGCTAAGCGGTACTGCTCCAGGAACTCTTCTAAGGTGAGGCAATGTTGGCTTGATGGAGTTTTGTTCATAGCTTGTTCGTATACGCTGTGGCGTGACTCGTTTCTAGACCCATAAATAATGTGATATTTCGGCCATTTTTGAGGGGTATGCAAATTTTAAGGTTCCCTTCAGAAACTTTTTCAAGGGCTTTGCATAATCGATCCACACCCCAAAGGGAACCTACCTGCAAATTTTGAGCGAAATCGGAGAGATCCACTTGCACACATACTTTGGTATTCTCAGACATGCTCTCGTAAATAGAAAGTTGTTAGAAATAACAACAAGATACAAGTGCAATAAAACCACTAGAGGAAACGCAAAAAGGTAACAAGATTACGTAACCAAAGGCGAGAAGGCACTAAACGAAGTGTCGACCTACGAATACAACTTCAGTGAAACAACGTGCTCCTTCTGCTTCCACGCAATCGCATAAATAATGGAATAATCCGCCTGTTCGCACCAAATTCCACAGAGTTGTACATGTTCTACAACTACAAGTAGATACACCCGGAAGTCGTAGGTTTACGACTCCCTTGATAACATGTCCAGTCCATTACAATCAGTGATGGTCGTAGCTACAATTGTAGGTCGTGCGGTGCGTTGACCCCGTTGAACTTTTGCTACTACATGTACAGTACAACGCCCTATAAAAAAATCCCCTGTTATTTTGCAAAGAACCATCATATACATTAGCAGCATATGTGAGCATAATGCGGCATAATATGATAACTTTTAGCATAAAAATAGCATAATTCTGCAATTTTTTCAGGAATGCGAAAAGCATAATTTCACGAAAATATTAGCATAATCCGTCAAGGCCTAACTGGTGGTGAATATGAGTTGGGTGATGATGCGGCGGATGACGAAGATACAGATGACGACGAGGCGGGTGATGACGAGGCGGGTGATGACGAGGCGGCGGATGATGACGAGGCGGCGGATGATGACTAGGCGGATGACGACGAGGCGGATGACGATGAGACGGCTGGTGGTGATGGTGATAAAACGGACGAGGAGGAGTCAGGTGGCTGGGAAGGTGATGGAGCTGATGAGGGTGAAATTCGTAAGAAGTCAGCTGTGTACTTGCATTTGTTATCTCGTCCCGATTGTTTGAGTGTGTATTATTATTATTATTATTATTATTATGAAATGACCCAAAGGCAATGTGCCTATCGAGGGGTTCATTTGATTGAAAGAACAGTAGATGTAGATGTATGTACAAAGAGAAGTAGGGATTGATGAGGAGAGAAATGGGGAAAATCAACTGCAAGGTGGCGGAATTCCGTTGATTGCATAAGCATAGTCAGCTGTAAATTTCCTGAGGGCAGCTTTGAACTTATAGAGCGAGGCTTCCGATGTTAGACTGGGGGGTAAACAGTTCCATAGAATAGCAGTTCGGAACATGAAGAGAGACTTAGACAATGATTTAAATTTGGGAAGAATGATTTTATTTGGTCGTCGCTCACTATTCGTAATCTTGAAATGGAAATCAGCAAGGTAATCACGATGATGGAAAACATATCTGTGAAAAGTAGTGAGACTGATGATTTGACGACGATAGGCTAGTGACTCTAGGGAGCATTTAGAATTTAAGACAGATTTGGAAGAAGTGTAATCAAATGCAATTTTTTTCTTTTTCAGTAGAGCTCTAGCAAACCTTGCCTGTAATTGATCAAGAGTGGTCATGGGTTTCTTATTAGATCCAAACGACCACACCGTACAGCTATATTCGATCACAGGTCTTACGAACCCTTTGTACAGTATGATCATTGCCGAAGGCGTAAGTTGCTGGGACATAATTGACAGTAGGTGCACTCGATATCTGAACTTCGAAGTTATTGAGGCGACATGTTTGCGGAAATCCAGGTTGTCGGTCAAGGTGATGCCAAGATGTTGCAGTTCAGAAACCAACGTTAATGGCTCATTGTACATTTGGTATTGGATTCCTGCAGTAGGTGTATCATTGATAGCTCTATGGCACAGCACGGATGTCTTGCTTGCTGAGAATTCACCTCCATTGTTCCTGCCCCATGTTTGACATGCATCGAGATCAGACTGCATGTTCGCTCTACTGGCGAGGGTGTCTTCAGGTTTGTAAGCCAGTAGGAGGGTGACATCATCTGCAAATAGATATTGCGTGCAATGTTGCATAGCGTTGGGCAGGTCATTTATATAGAGTAGGAATAGGAGTGGTGAAAGGTGGGAACCTTGAGGCACTCCGCAGTTGATGCTCCGCTTCTTCGATTTAGTGCTATGTACCTTCACTTCAATTTGTCGATCCCCTAAGAAGCTCTTCAGCCATTTTACTGACGAAGCTGTAGCAATCTTACCGAATTTCTTTAGGAGTATAGAGTGGTCGACCCGGTCGAAAGCTTTCCTGAAATCTAGAGATATCAGGTCAAAATTAGTGCCATTATCAATATTTACAGCCATTGATTGGGTTAGCAAGATAAGTTGGTCCGTTACAGACTTGTTGCGTACATATGCGAATTGACCTTTACAAATTACACCCTGGGTCATCAAGTATCGAAGTAGACGTTCCGAGAGAATCTTTTCCATTAGTTTCGCTATGCATGGGAGAAGGGATATAGGTCTGTAATTGGTAGGCTCTTTGGCGCAACCTCTATTCTTGTACACCGGTATTACAGTGGATGATTTCCAGGAGGACGGGAACACACCATCATCAAGGCTGTAGTTGAACAATACTGATAGTGATTGGGAAAGGATATCTGCGAATTGCTTTAGTATACGGTTTGTCAGGTTGATGTCTGATGATGATTTATGTTGTTGCAGCCTCTTTGCTGCATCGAAGACTTCAACAGGGCGTATGTTTCCGAATCCAAATTTGTTTCCATCGACGTCGGCTTCATTGATTGTTATACTAGTTGCTACAGTATTCGGCGGCGTTGGCTGAGTGGTGCATTGGCGGGCAAAGAAGGTACACAGCGTTTCGGCCTTCGCTTGATCTGTTTTGTGAATTTCATTGCCGTTCTGCAGGTCTGGAATTGCCTTTTTATTTGTTTGGTCAATATTGCATATTGCTTTGGCACGTTTCCACCACGCATAGCCACCCTTTCTTTCCTTGCCAAGCATTGTGTATCCGAGCGTTGACAAGTATGTGTCCTTGGCGGCTCTTAATGACCGGTGGTACAGGTTGCGCGAGAGTTTGTATGCAGCTCGTAAGGAATCGTTGAGTGGCTCCTTTCGGTGGAGCACATAGAGGCGGTTAGTTCGCTGACGTTGCGTCTTAAGTTTTTTTGTGAACCATGGTTGGTTCGACTGGGTGTTTTTCCGGCGTGTGATGGTCGTTGCTGCCTGAATTGCCTGGTCCAGCAGTGCAGAGTAGGCCATGCATCTGAAACTGATGTGCACGTTGGTGCCCTGCATGCATTCGGTCAATGGTAGTGTGCTCAGTTTCTGCCTGAGGAGGTGCATGTCAACCTTTCTGGAGACTGCGGCTGCGTTGACAGTACTTCTAGAGTGGCGTTTCTCTGGTGGAGAATATGCGCAAAATAGAGGACAGTGGTCTGCAATGGGCATGGATGTGTAACATGAAGTGACAAGATGGGGCATATTAGTTAAAATCAGGTCTAGGGACGGATTAGAATCTTTAGTTGGCCTCGTTCCATGGTTCTTGGAGACCATAGTGAAGCCATAGTCGTCAAAGGCGGACTGCATGTGTCTACCTGCAGTGTTCGTAGGGTCTGCGTTGTTCCACTCATTGTTCTTGGAGTTAAAGTCTCCCACGACAATTACTGGACGGTTGTCAACGAGGGGGTGAAGAGGACTGAATGAGTTGCAGAATGCAAGACTATCGTGTCTTGGAGGACGGTACATACAGGAAATGATTGTAGCTCCTGTTTCGACAGTTATCATCTCTGAATTGTTGCACTCTAGATCCCGGCGGCGCATAGCACAAAGGGAGGACGAAGAGAAGACTGCTACCCCACCACCACCCAAGTCGCTCCATGTAGTGCTGCACTGGGACCGGTCACGACGGAACAGGTCGTAACCCGGTATCTTAATGATCTCGTCTGGGATACACGAATTTAGCCACGTTTCCGTATGATGATTCCCACTTCTCTGTACTGTGTCGTGCCCGTTATGTCCAGCAGTTGAAGGTCCTTGAAGCTGTTTGTATTCGTACGCATAAGCCCGATTTGTGTAAGCAAAAAGAACATGTTGTAGCACTTAGGTTATTTTCGTGAGTTTGCACCCCGTGTTCATGCGTTGTTTCTGCACTGTTCATGCCCATTTGTCACACTTACTCTTTATCTTAGTTCTCACTTTTTGTAATACTAACGCGTCATGTGTCACACTTCTATGGATTTTTAACCTTTGTTTTTCCCTTGATCACGTTAGTTCCGTATTTCCACTGATGATCGGAGCTTAAAAATCGATTTTGGAAACACACAAAACCAAGCCTTGAACAAATTGTCATGTTGCGTGGTGATGTCTGCGGCATTCATACTTTTCATAGATAAATCATGAAGCTATGGGTAAAATTACACAGCTTGATCATATCCCATACCTGAGCCAGAAACTGGCAGTAAAACGGGCATATGTCGCTTTAGTTATTGAGAACCATCAGCATACCATAATACGGTATGCTGATGGTTCTCAATGATTATACGCCAAGGATTATTCCCGTAGCTATGCAAAAGACGTTACTTGAGTAACGTCTGGCGCTAGCCAGGGTCCACACAGCTTTTTAATTCGGCAATTGTTTGTTGTGTGGTCGGGCATGCCTGGCGCTATAGGGGTGACAGTGTTGAAGCTCTGAGCAGATGGCGACGGCTGGAATGCTTCACAGAGAGTAGAAGATATGAGAAGAGAGGTACCGCTGCCTCGAGAGTTGCCGTGCTTGCGAAAGGCTACACCGGCAACAAGAAACAATGGAGCAAATATCCCGTCGTTTGGAGACCCGCCGACTTCGTGAAAAATGCGTCGACAGCAAGAGACTGCTGAACAGGCATCCAGTCGGCAGGGGAAAAGATGTGATCATGACAGAACTGGTTCGGTATGCTGTGACTGCGGTCCGTTGGCATAGGGCCGTCATCTATGCAATCTATGCCGTTAGGCAAAATACGTTACTTTATCGGCTACATCATTGTATTGCAAAGACATTTCCGTCAGTTCGAATAACATTCATGATGAGCTAGGCAAAAAGCATAGCGTAGGGCCTGAGCTTTAAAGCTCTCTCGTAGTGGTTATCACAGTCAGAATTCTGTCACTTCGAACAGCAAGCTTGGCGTGACTTGCAGATTCTTAAAAAATGAATCTTTCTATCTGTCCCTTAACCTACCTCAAACTTGGTTTGAAGCTGGCCCAAAGTTTGTTGCACGCTTGCATTTGAGCTCTGAAATGAACAAAGTCGACAGATTGTTTGTGAATATTACAGCACATGAGAAAAGGGGAGGGATGTGTGCAAACTAGAACTAACCCATAACTTGTGTACATTGAGGTCAGGTAGCTTGAATATTGCATTGCTAGGCCCCTGGCTACCACGACAACCAATCCATATGTGCATGAATGTGATTTCTCATTCTCTTTACTGAAACTAGAGCACGGGTATATCATTGCTAACCACCATTTCACGTCAGGTATGACTTGCATTCCACTAACCCTCCTTTTCCTCGCAGACTGCTTGTCCACCGACTTACCTCAAACTCGGTGTGGAGCTGGTCCAATGCTTGCTCAAGACGTGCAGCTCTCCCGTCTGAGTTCTGCATTGAGACAAACGTAAGAGCGGTCAACACAAGAAATAAAGCTTTCAAGTTACAGCACTAGTTGACAATGGCGAGACATTTGATTTGATTATTGTATTATTACGAAGTAGTGGTTGCGACTTCGGCGATGATTTGTAAGAAAGGGTTTGCTCCCCACACTGGAGCTCGCGCTATTCCGCCGACTTTACTTGACACTTGACTGACTCACGACTGCCATCCAGAGTACACGAGAAGTCCATCGAACCTTCGACTCGGCAAACCTGCAAGAAAGCAGCACCACTCCTGCTCAATACACAGTGTTTCGGGGAATTCACCCCTCATCAGTTGAGCTTGAGTAGGCTGAGGAAGATTGTGCCTGAAGAGCACCACTTATATAGTGCTCTCCAGGCACAAACATCACCAGGGATACAAACTTACAGAGACGCTCCATTTCCAGCGCGACAAACACCTCGTGAACACCAGATAGCAGCGTGAAGTCGCAACCACTACTTCGTTCTGTTGTGCCCAGCGCGGGCTTGCGACTAGTTGGTTTGGAGGTAACAGCGCTGCGAATGACCGAGGGTCCTCAACGTCTGGTCTCACCGTCCAGGAGCGACACTGACTCACGCTGCTATCTGGTGTTCACGAGGTGTTTGTCGCGCTGGAAATGGAGCGTCTCTGTAAGTTTGTATCCCTGGTGATGTTTGTGCCTGGAGAGCACTATATAAGTGGTGCTCTTCAGGCACAATCTTCCTCAGCCTACTCAAGCTCAACTGATATGGGGTGAATTCCCCGAAACACTGTGTATTGAGCAGGGAGTGGTGCTTCCTTGCAGGCTTGCCGAGTCGAAGGTTCGATGGACTTCTCTTGTGCTCTGGATGGCAGTCGTGAGTCAGTCAGGCGTCAAGTAAAGTCGGCGGCATAGCACGAGCTCCAGTGTGGGGAGCAAACCCTTTCTTATTTTATTATTACCATTATTTTTCCACAATCACGATCACATAGTGCCAATAAGCATGTGATGCGGGCGATTTTAACCACCCATGGTGGGGACAACTGAGAAAAAGAAGGAGAAGAAAAAGAGAAAACAAAACAAAACAAAACAAAAGAAGCACTATAGGAACCTGGAGAGAGCAGTATGAAGATTAGGCTAGCAATGGAAAACAACGAATTCAATTCAATTCAACTTAGGCGCGTGCAGAATGGAAAAAATGCAGCGAAGGTGTCACGAGACTTTACCTCCTGCGGAAGCCGAGACCAATGAGAATAGGACTTGAACAGAGGGGATTTTAAAAGGATCGATGATCTGGCAAGTGGGAAATGGAGAGAACATCTAGTACGCGAGCTATTATTGAACCAGATTAAATGCGCAAGTGCATGAGGAGGAGCAAGTTGAAGCTTAATAATAAATTAAAAAAATAAATTTTACGGTTCGCGTGAGACTCGGCTGGAAGCCGAGTTTTCCGCATCCGCCGTGGGAACGCCACCACCCTCTAGGATCAAAGGCGCAGATGCAGCGCCTAAACGGTGGGAGGTGAGTAGATCAGACCCACCACCAAGTGGTCAAAGACCGAAATCCCATTAGCTGCATCCATGTTACCCTCGTGCCAGGCCACGAGTTCCCAATTAACTGTGGGTCGCAGCACGGCTGGAAAAATTCCTTCCGCTTCCAAGCAGGACTTGAACCTGGTACCCTCTGTTTCTCAATCATGGTCTTAGACCATCCCACTATGCCTGCCTGGCCTGCCTGAAGCTTAATACGGTGAATGAATTTGCATGCCGAGTGGGGAAAGCGTTCTGAGAGAGGGGAAGAGGAAGCCAAAATGTATAGCGTCTGAGAGGAGGTCAGAGGGGGCATGCGGAATATTAATCGAAGTAATTTACGGTGGGTGACTTCTAACCGATGCATAAGAGTGGAGGATAGACCGGAGGACCAAACGAGAGAGCAGTAATCAAACAAAGGAAGAACATAAGAGTGATAAATTTGTATTCGACAACATTGCCACCGTCACGTCATTCATCACCTGAAGGAAGAGTACCTGAAACCCGGGTGTCATGTACTCTTGGTTAGCAAAATCAGAAGAAAAAATTGACCACCGCCAAGACTCACACCAGGGACCCTTGCATTAGGCCAGCGATGGTACAGTCGTCACCGCAGACTACACTAACATTCGTTGTCTCTTTTCTCGAGTTTCCTATGATCAGTCAAAACTTACCTCGAGATTGGACTGCAGACGGTCCACGACTTGCTGAAGGAGTGAAACGTTCTTTTCAGAACCCTGCCAAAGAGAATGAAGCAAATTCGCGGGGAATTTTAATGACTATGTCCCTGAGGGATCGTTTTCTGCAAGTTAGTTTTCTGTATTCATTGCATGTTCAGCACTAAAAGCTGCATAAGGTATGTCTAAAAATCATAATAATAAATTCTCGGTTCGCGTGAGATTCGGCTGGAAGCAGAGTTTTCTGCATCCGCAGGAACGCCACCACCCTCTAGGATCAAGGCACAGATTCAGCTCCTCAAAGCATTGGGAGGTGAGGAGTTCAGACCCACCACAAAGTGGTCAAAGACCGGAAATCCCATTCACTGCATCCATGTACCCCTCGTGCCAGGCTCACAATTAACTGTGGCTCGCAGCACGGCTGGAAAATATCCTCCCGCTTCGAAATAGGACTTGAACCTGGTACTCTCTATTTCTCAATCATGCTCTTAGACCCCCCCCCCCCCTACTAGCATTCCTGCCTAATGCCTAATGTTAGGTATGTCTAAGCTGTAAAGTAAAGATCGCACATCTGAGCTACCACCGGTGGCGGCCAAAAGAAACAGATGCAGTGCCTAGCTGCAAACGTGAGGTGGTAAATCTCACAACCAAGAGCCAGGAAAGACTCGGGGCGAAGCGTCGCTGGCCGCATCCATGCCACCAAAGCACGTAGAGCTAATGGAACATTTTCAAACCATTACCTGGAGTAGCGTTGTAACATTTCTTAACTTCTTGGTCTTGATTCTTGATTTCTGCAGGCCAGCCAACAGAGGAAAAGATGGGAAGAAAATCACACGCAGACACTTAGGGTGAGATAACAAATGCCAAAACACAGCAGACGTCTGACGATCACCATCTCTATCCAACTCAACATCACCATCATCAGCAGCACCACCATCCATGTCATCCTACTATCCAATAACCCGTGTCAATCTTCAACAGTTACTCTTCCTCTGCTCCATCCTCCTCCTCGAGTTTTATGTTTGATCACATTGTTAACGCATACCTAATCATTGTATTTTTGCTTGGCTTGCCTTCACTTCAGTCACGATATATTCCACTAATGATAGTGACATGAAAATCGAGCCTGGAAAACATTTGACTTCGTTGATGCATGGTGATGCCGGCAGAGTTACTTCTATTTATTGCTTTAATAAAAGTGCTTTATGAGTACATTGCCTGAGAGACCTAGCATCACTTTCGGTTCTGATCTGATTTATACAGAGTTGTGGTAACAGCCAGGGTAGGTTCAGACTGTGTGGAGTGCTGAGCTGTCTGCATACAGGTAAGAGAAGCGGTCCGCTTGGATGTCACTTTGACTCATTTTTGGTTCAATAATGGCGTTAGCTCATTTATAACAAGGACCACAGAAAAACAGCAAGGCAACACAGAAAATTGTGTATGAAAGGTGTTAGATTTGCTGAGGTTTCCATAGCAACTTGTCTTGGTGTAAATGGCGTGGGGTGCAGAAACCCTGCTTTCATACTTCGAATTATGCACAGTAGGTCAGCTGTTCACCTCACCCGCTCAAGTGCTGACAGGTTATGCTCCAGCATCTCCACACGTTGACTCAACACTGTAATCGCACCTAGAAAATGTATTTGCATTCAAAAATGGAAACAAGAGCGTGAATAGGGCACCGTCTGGAAATCTGCCCCAATGCTCAAACACAAAAAGCCCTTGTATTTCCCGTCTAACGATCCTGGGCAAATCCTTAGGCATTGTGGACTTTAAAACCTTTTAGCAATAGGTTCATCTATAATTGGATAACCAGGATGATTTGAATTAACATGTACGTGCCATGGTTGACAATCGCCCATATGTCTACTTGAGTACATTATTGGCAATCTCAATGAAATACTAAAAGATATTGATATTCGAAAGTAGGACGGAGCCAGAAAATATTACAAAAAATGTATTATCTCAGACTAGCGCCGTGTTGACGGGCCAAAGGAAGGGTGTCGTCGAGATGATGGATAAGTGAGAGGTCACCGGGCCTGCAAGAACCCGGCCGGTATCTACTCATGCATCTACGCAAGAGTCACCACCAGCCAATTAGGACATGTATCAAAGTATTGAACGTTTTCGTTCCCTTCTTGTCAAAATACTACAGGGAATGATGGAAATAAGCTAAAAGACTACAACTATAAGGAAAAGAAGTTCAGATATATATCACTCAGAAATATATCTGATGACGACTACACCATAGCTCAGTGGTTAGAGCATCGCTAGCTACAAGCGAGGGTCCCTGGTTCGAGTCCTGGTGGTGACAGTCAATTTTTCCTTCAGACTTTTCCCGTTTGTCTCTTTCCCTAAAACTAGTGAAGATGTTATGACTTGGGCCTCCCCGCGTGCTAGAGTGTACGTGAAGTGTGTGGGTACAGTGAGGGCTGCGTCCCACCCGCCTGTGTGGATTCACAGGAAGTGTGAGTTACGAAGTCTGAAGAAAATGTTGAACAGTCTCTGCTGGGATGACGACTACACCATAGCTCAGTGGTTAGAGCATCGCTAGCTACAAGCGAGGGTCCCTGGTTCGAGTCCTGGTGGTGACAGTCAATTTTTTCTTCAGACTTTTCCCGTTTGGCTCTTTCCCTAAAACTAGTGAAGAAATATATCTCTTGATATTTCTCTCTCTTTCTTGTCACTACGTTTTTGTCACTTATTGGATTTGCATGCTGTTTTCTTGATTCTTCACATCTATTTTTTCGTGTCACTTCTACACATAATTGGAGTGATATATTTCTGAAATTCTTTTCCTTATAGTTGTAGTCTTTTAGCTTATTTCCATCATTCCCTGTAGTATTTTGACAAGAAGGGAACGAAAACGTACAATACTTTTACACATGTCCTAATTGGCTGGTGGTGACTCTTGCGTAGATGCATGCGTAGATAATACATTTTTGTGAGATAACGATATAAGAAAATTAAAATAGAATGTATAATATGGGATGGATGGGATGGATGGGATGAAGCTTGACATTAAATCAGAACGGAGCCAATTTCCAGACAATAGCTACTAGTAGCCTATTACATACCGTATTTCGCCATCTTTAAAGCCATGACAGTATGTTCGAATATGAAACCAGAATATGAAGCCAGGATTTGAACCCGCACTATCGCCCTGCATGCTTTCCCCCGATACACTTCGCATACATACTCATTCTTCCAAGTTGCTTCACGTTAAGATCTTGCATTTGAATAACCAGCAACTCACTAACCGCTCACCTTGCTCACAAAACTGTCCACTAAAACCACCTTTACAAACACAAGTGTACTCCTTGGACGCTGCTGTCAGGTCTTCCTCTGGAATAAGTAGGCATTGTCCTGAATGTTGGCACGGCGACGCTTGCTTGCAATCGGCATCACTGCGGTTATCTTCAAAAATATTAATGGAAGAAGTTGGAAAAAGGGCCACAGATGTGTATAAAAATTCAACGTGTGTCTCAGGAAATGAGTTTTCCCTGACATTGCACTTACAGTACATGTATAGAGACTCTTGTGCGAATGGCATCATTGTATATTCTTCATAATTATGTGCAAATGCATGCTTCAAGTAAACTGCCTTGCAGGGCGTCTCTAAAATCTGCCAATCTACTGCTGGAAAGCTAAATCCTGAAGATATTATTGAAAATAACAATACATGTGACATCATCACGGCCAACACCGAAAAATGGGCTAATCGCCTTATACGGCATTAGGCGTATGATGTTCCTTCCTTGAAGATTCCATCCCCATCATTCTTATTCTTCACAGAAATGATGCGTTTAGTAGAAGTCACTTTTCCAGCAGTTTAACATGAAGAAGCATGCGTGTGTTCCTAAATCTTTGTTGTTTCTACTTGTTAGACCCTTCGTAAACCAAGGTTAGATCATCATTATCTAAAGTGTAGGCTGGGTATTCTTCTGCCCAGTTACTGTGCTGGTTTGATGAATCAACACTGAGTCTGATGTATTGGTCAATGTCGATGTCATTACTCACGATCTTACCGAGACATCTAATGAGAAAAGTAAATTCTTGTTGGTGATCAGACAGAATCCACCTGAGAGTGTCCTTGTCAGATTCTGGAACGCCGTTCTTCTCATCCACAGAAAATCTCTTCAGTAATTTCTCCACTCTCTCCGTGCTGCTACTGATACCAGCTGCGTTCAGCCATTTTGTCATGCATGTCTCTATAGCAACCAGCACAAAGAGAAAGAGCAGGGCAGAGTCGCTTATCATGGGACTAGATATCGGCGTTCAGCCGCCATTTTCTCATGTCCATGTACATATACATAGGTTCTCTAGAATAACAGAGTAAAGGTTGACGAGAGGGATTCGTCAAACTATGCATCCCTGCTATTGTCATGACTAGCCCTTGGCGGATTATGTTCGGTAAATTGCTGAATTATGCTTTCCATGATGCCCAAATTATGCCAGTGATAAATATTATGCTACATTATGCTGGAATTATACCAATGATGGAGCTATACTGCACTCTGCACTCTTCAAGGTTGCACTTTGCAACGTTACAACGATTCTGACAAAATGACAGCACGGCTTATAAGGGGTAATATTCACCAGGTTATATCCTGTAACATGCCTAAAATGCCTGGAGCATTAATCTTCAGCCAGCATCTTTTAAAGGGTTATGCCGACCGTCTGGTCTCAGAAGTTCTGTTATGCCAGGGAATAATATTTAGACAAAATCCGAAGATTATGCCAGAAATTATGCCCGCATAATCGAGCAAGGGCTACTGAAGACTGCATAGCATGAATCCGGACAGCAAGGCTTTGCACGTGTGGAGAAGTGTTCTAACTACTGCATCAGGCTGTCGAATGCCTCAGTTATCCTTGTCAGATTTGCGCCTAGATTTGATCTCACTGCCCATACCCTGGTTCAGTTGATGGAGTGTTACTCGTTACTCATGCAAGTATCCATTGGTCCTTTCTCTCCATTCTAGCTCAGCAAATGGGGAAATAGTCTGGTATGTGTAGTGCAAGGACTACAAGTGTTTGGAAATTTATTCCAGCCACTTGTTTCTGATCATGGCTGTTGATATACAGCAGTGTTAGATGATTTTGCCATGTCCGCACAATGTGTGACAGTCCCGATACGGTAGAAAGAAAGTCTGAAATCAGTATCAAAATCAAAACTGAGTTCTGCCTTCTTCCTGACTGTAAGTAAGCTCTCCCTTCCTATCTACTTCTCTTTCCACCCTTCACCCCTTTCTCTATCCGTCCCCACCTCGCTGACAGTGAGCACTATGTGCGCTGGCAAAGAATTCTACTCTGCAATACTGGTTATTATTTGAAGTAAATCCTTTTCAGAATGCGCAGACTCCCCTGCAACCAATACATTAATTTCAATTTTAAAGATCGCTCAAACACACACATATACTGTCTCTGAACTGCAATTTTTAAAAAGAATAAAAAATTCTCCATTAATTTTTAGGCCCTGGGCAATAGATTTCCAATGGAAAAGGATACTACCCGCGAGTAAGGCTTCATTGATCTGGTGCGAGTTGTCTTCGCTAACACAATGACATTGATTGCTAGTCAGTCTGGTCAAGAGCGCAGTGTAGTCTGTAAAGTGGTGAAGTTCACTATGCTGCCTGCTCCCTTGACAACGGAGCGACGTATGTTGGCATATCAAAGGCTCACGGAAAGCTGGCCAATTTACGCAACCGATAATAGTGCAAATATTACAATCAGGCGAACTTCTAGTATTCCTTTTTGCCGTAGATTGACCAGGTAAAGCCTAGGTCACATTCGACGGGGCGCGACGGGACGCGACGTAAGGATCGACGGGAAGCGACGGGACAGTCGGAAGGCGTCCAATGTGAACACCAGGAACGGGAACGCAACCGTACTGCCATACGGATCGGGAAGCGACGGGAAGAGTTGGATCAGTTCAACTTTTCATACTGTAGACGGGCGTAGACGGGGACGCAAGCGTACAAAACAGCTGCATTTCGAGTGTGAACAGGAGACGGCGTTGTGCGCCGACTACTCCCGATTCGTAATTGGAAATTTGTAGCATTTCGAACACTGCGCTTCCCATGATAACTCGCAGAATGCCTAACACGACTTGAGTTGAATTTTTGCAAGATGAGGTCTGAAGTCACTTATGGTATTTAGGGATAGTTCAAGAGCGTGACAGACGAACTGTTTTATCATTTCCTGGAGCTATTATTTGAATGGCACACCTTTCGAAGCTACTTTTTTGGTGTTCATGAACAACTGGTATTGTGAACTTGATTCCGCTTCATTCAAGGAGAAATAATTGAAAAGAAGTCCCGAAAAATAAGAAAATAGGTCCAAAAGTCAACCTGTCACGGACCGTGCCTTATGACTGGCGTCATTCGCTGTTGAACGACGCAACGACTGCAGCATGTCGTGTCGTACGAATCGTACCAGATTTTACAGCTCCTCACCCCAGCCTTCCCGACAAGCCCTTACGTCCCGTACCGTCAGCGTTCCGTCGAATGTGAACTAGGCTTAACCTCCGTTATAAAGCATTAACAATTATTGACATGAATGAATGACTTCTTACCGTTTCTTGGTGTCACTGCTGGGATAGTAGCGGCGGGAGTACTCGGAATGAAAACCAACAGAGTAAACACCACCAGCAACAGCAACAGGGTAGCGGACATTGTCGGTTGCCGAGCTGTAGCAGCGAAGGCCATCGCGGATGCCTCTCTCAGGACTCGAAGGAACAGCGTCGGGCACTAGCAGTAGTAGCACACTTTCCCCGCCACACGGACAAAGAACCACTTGCTTGGCGGACATGCAAGAGAAGCTACTGGCACCTTGGGTAGCTGCAAGTAGTTAGTTTGCAAGGCAGAAGAACATGTCAAGCTTGTTTTCATCTTTACTAGTTTAGGCGGTACCGCAATCCAAGCCCACTGCAGCCTGCGGGAATCAAGAAGACTGCATTACTAATAATAATGCCAGTGCTTTCATGCTGGCAGCGTAGGTTGTCACCTTCGTCGCCACTTGTCAGTCTGGCGAGGCCCTTACAGCAGCACATTGTACATTTTACATCATGTAGATCTACACGGTACATGTACCAACATTCGGGCACAATCATGATAATAATATTATTATCATCAAACGTTCGTAACTACATGTGCGTGTAGTTACTTGGTATCATACCTAGTTTACGACAGTACTTTGCGCCCTTGGACATTCTCGTCTTCTTTTCCTAGGTTCGCGCTAATTTTGGCATGACAGACGCGTGATTCGGACTGACAACCTGAATCTCGTGCTCGTTCGTCACTGGTCTGTCTGTCCTTCGTGCCTCTTTCTTGTTGGGAGTCTTGGCACCTCCAATGCCTCGAACAATGCTACCTGTCTTTCTGATGTGCTGTGTGTCCGTGCTGACAACCTGAATCTCGTGCTCGTTCGTCACTGGTCTGTCTGTCAGTCTTACCGCTTGGGGCCTCCACCAACAGTGCTACCCTTCTTGTTGCCTGTGATGTATGTCCGTGTTGCAATACAAGTATGTACACATGTATGTATGTACATAGCAGACTCAGCGGAGGACGTTCAGGTTCAGGTTGGTTGTAACTCTGAGTTTCATGCCGCTAGGCAATCATCAGACAACTGATACTCTGGTCTACCCAACAGTATGCTTATAAACACATAGGGCAACAAGCATAAACAAATTTAGCGCTACATCTGGTGTGAGGTATGGGGAGAAAGCTGGCGCGGGCCAAGGCGCGACAGGGGAAGTGCCAGGATGGTGGCGGGCAATAGGCAGGTGTGAGCATGAAAGCACGGAAAGAGGCGAAGGGGAGGCAGTGTACAGCAGATGGGTGGAGGTGCCAGAAGGGTAGCGGGCAATGGGCCAGTGAGATCGCTACAAGTAGGGAGTCGTTTGGTGACGGGCAGGCGTGAGCAGAGTGGCATCGCCAACAACAGGCCAAGGGATTGTGTTATTAATAATAATGGGTGCTCAGGCAAAGTGCAGTACAGTACCTGGTCAGTTCATTTGATAGGTGTGAAATTTGCGAGGCGGAACTTATTCTCATGCCTGCATTTCGAGACCATCTCAGACCGCTTGTTGAGTAGGAGCTTCTTGGGTGTAGTCAGGATGTGGAATTTTTCCGCGGTACAAAGATTGCATTTTTTTTACTCACATCTGTATGATCGGCTCTTCTCCCGCACCTTCCATGTAATGGTCAACGGCTTTCCCTCGCTCTTCAGCTCCCATACGTGTTTTGCGAGCTCCGTGCTGTTTTTTGTATTTTTCATGACGCATGGAGGTCAGGTGGTTGGCGTGACGGGCTTTGAAAGGTGTCTCTGATAGGCCGATGTAAATCTTGCTGGTAGATTCTGCAGTGGCCTCATACACAATCTCCTTCGTCTGGCACTCTCCGCGCAGCGGGCAGGATTCCTTGATTCTACAGTTGCATGCCTTGGTTTGTTCTGGCTCTCGCAGGTTGCTCTTGTTGTGGCTGCTGATGACCGCTCCCATGTTGGGCATGGAACTGTAGCTCACTTTCAGAGTGTTACGGTTGAAAATCTTCCCGAGCTTGGATGTTTTCGGGAAGTGCCTGCAGACAAGGCTCAGGAACCTACCAGCGACGTTTGTGCTAACGTTTTTGGAGTAGGGAGGGTTGAACCATATGACCTTCCGGCTGCGGTTCTTCCTGCCCCTGTGCTCATATGCCTCGGGCTGAAAGCTCAGCACTTCGGTGTATCCACTGGCCTTTAATGCGGTCTGGTACACGGGGGCTGCATGGTTGAATGCCTCCGCGTCGCTCGATATAGCGGAAAGGCGCTTGTTGACAGCAGCAGGGATGTTGTTGGTGATCCCAGGCGGGTGGTTGGACTTCTTGCTGACGTAGAGTGGGTTGTCATTTGGCTTTCGGAAGGGTTGAAGTTTCCCTGTGTGTTCGCTTCGATGGTAATTTTTAGGTCGACGCGCTTGAAGATTTCCGTCAGCTTTTTTCTGAGGGTATGTATGTATATTTGTATTTGAATTCGCAAGTACACACGGGCTACAAGCCCCATTACTCTAGTACGTGGAAGCGAATGTGATAATGAGGTTAATTTTAAGATAAAGGGTGGAGCAAGGAGGCAATAGCAAGGCCTGAACCGACGGTATTGATTGCACTACAGTAGTATACGGAGACTACGGTAGCGTCACTGTTTAAAACAGTGTTCTAGTACTCACTACCTAATACCTAAATGATTAGAGATATTCGTGTACATGTATTGTAGACTACATGCTCGTGTGCACTGTCAGCATGACAGTAGCAAGAGTTCGTGTTTTGTCTGCATCTTGTTCTTCCCTGTTCTTGTGTTGAGTGTGCTGCCTCCCCTTCCCTCCCTCCTCCATCCTCCCTCCCTCCCCCTCTGGCCCCTCTCTCTCTCTCTCACTCACTTTTTGGGCCAATGGACTCTCGGTTGTTGGAATAGTGACTGCTTCAGTGCATTGTACTGATGTTCTGATTTCCAGAATGATGATTTATTATCCATCTCATACTTCTGCACAAAAGACCAAGACAGTGCAATTTGGCCCAGTGCACATCATCGATCCAATTCATTTCGCCAAGAGCTTACCACATTCATTCATCTTGGACACCCTGTAAGAAGACCTTAGGGTCTGTTGGGAATGCCCAAGTAAAATAATGAAATACAATGCAAGTGTAGTATCCCTGCCCGACCAATACGGAAGTAGTACGGAACTAATACGGAGCTTTGCCTGATGTATATTTAGTGTATCTCCGTATGTAAGCGTACGGCGTCTGCTGCATAAAAGCGGCTGCGCATTTCTGTTTTGATGAAGATTAGATTAGATAGCAACGAAAGCTAACTCGAAGAAGAGGTGGTCAACCTCTAGGTGAGCACCGATCTTGAATCTTATTTATTTTGCCGCTTCTTCTTTCACTAATAATTATAATTATCTCAGGTGTGTACCTGAGAGAAGTAGAATAAAACGAATTCTTGTTGATTTCACCGCGCCTACCACTCGGCTACCTGTTACATTGGTGGCAGCGGTGTAGTTTTAAATAAAACAACGTGATTCGACCCCAGACCCCCATGGCTCAACCCGCTGCAGCTCCGTGCGACGAATTAAGATAAGAATCATGTTTCTTGCCTTCCTGGGCTTGGCTCTGCTTATTAGCCTGCACCACAGTCAGGGTGCTAGCGTGGATCACCCTTCTTTCCGCACGGCACTCACTGGAGACTCCGATGGCGATTCCAAGCGACCCGCTACCTATACTACCGGTGGTGATGGCGAAGCTGATGAGGACGACAAAAGGCAGGCTACTGCCCAAGACAAGGAGGGTATTCCCCAAGACCAGCAGCGTTTGATTTTCGCCGGCACGCATTCGGAAGCAGGAGCCCACTCTTCACTTGGTACTTCGCCTCCGTGGTGGGAAGCAGATTTTCGTCAACACTCTTCCTGGCTAGACCATCACTCTTTACGTCGCGCAAAGCGATGCTATCGACAATGTGAAGACCACGATTCAAGACAAGGAGGGAGGTCATTTGTCTGACGCCGAACTAGCCGCTCTGGGTGACCGGCTCAACCAAGATGAAGATAAAACCTGGCTTGCCCTCCGCCGTAGCTCCAGCCGCCGCCGTGGTTACTAACGCTGATTCTAGGTATGGCATTTTCTTTCCTGTCTTCCTTCAGTCTCCCTGTTCTCTTCAGTCTTCCTTTATGCGAGTGTGTGAATCCAGTTTAGTTTGGTAGGCGTCCGATCATGATGAGCCACGGCTTACCTCAGTAACCTGGTGAGAGAAGTGTGTGAGAATCCCTTTTACACTCCAGATGTGGACCGGAGTAAGTTCCCACGATGCAGTGCATTTTTTGAAATTGTGAATTTCCTGGCAGTTTGAGCCCGCGATGTGCAGAAATTTGGCTGTCTTTCACGTCCGGTTTGGAGGACCATTCTTTCCCTTTTGACCCCGAGAGATCGTGTGAACCTGGTGTGCTTTAACTTCTATGTTATGATTTGCTATCAGTTCATTTCTTCTGTCTACTCTAAACGTTATCATTTCCGATATAATTTGCCATCTTCCGGTTGACGCTGTGTTCATAACTCTTCACTAATTTTTTGAAAATCACGAGGGCGTGATTATCTGTAGGAAGGGAGGGTGTAGTATCCCTGCCCGACCAATACGGAAGTAGTACGGAACTAATACGGAGCTTTGCCTGATGTATATTTAGTGTATCTCCGTATGTAAGCGTACGGCGTCTGCTGCATAAAAGCGGCTGCGCATTTCTGTTTTGATGAAGATTAGATTAGATAGCAACGAAAGCTAACTCGAAGAAGAGGTAGTCAACCTCTAGGTGAGCACCGATCTTGAATCTTATTTATTTTGCCGCTTCTTCTTTCACTAATAATTATATCTCAGGTGTGTACCTGAGAGAAGTAGAATAAAACGAATTCTTGTTGATTTCACCGCGCCTACCACTCGGCTACCATTACACAAGTACCAAAATTTCCATTTCACTGATGTACCGGTACCGGTACATGCGATGGTATCGTCAAGAGTCAAGAGGTTATGTACTATTCGTACATGTACTTGAGAGACAGATATTATGATTGTTATTCTGTTTCTCCCTGGTGGTTTTACCTGTAGTTTTCCCTGAGCAGTGTTTCTGCTAAGTACTATTTTCCCTTCTTTCTTTTCACTTCCCTTTCGTCTCATCCACCCTTCCAGGAAACTCCCCCGTAAGTATCCATTTACCTTTGGAGAATCCTTCAAATAAAGTCTAAATGTAATGTAAATGTAAAATTCACGACCAGGGAGTCATGGAAACCATATAAAGGAGGTACTAAAGTTCAAAACAGAATGCAGACCAGCAAAAACTATGCAGTACATGACCTTGTATAATGATGTGGGTGGAGAAAGAGGCACTGCATCATGCAGGACCTGGCAATTAAATTTCACACTCCGACACAAGCAAGACGAAGAATAGAAAAGAATGCTGGATAATTGGTCAGCGGAAATGAAAAACAAAAGCACAGCTGCACTCACACAGACATACACAAACACACACACACACACACACACACACACACACACACACACACACACATGCACATGCACACCCACGCACCACCACCATCACCATATTCGAACAGTGAAGAATATGTAGCTACCGCTGTGTGAGCAGAAAAACAAGGTGGAATTAATTATACATCGAATCTATTCTGTAACACTTAATGTCAAAACAATCAGTTCCTTGTCTTCAAGAAACTTAGGCTATAATATTCGTGAAATACTGAACTTATGGATCTCGAAACTTGAGCAAAGAGAAGATGGACTAACATGTGTATGGACTACCATTGCTATAGCCTCGCAATTCTTCTAACATGCACGGTAATCATGTGATCTCCAGCTGCCAATGATAACTCCATTACTGTTAGTCCACTCACAGATACTGGTCAGTGAATATATTACAATGCATGGTTGGTGTGGGCAGTACTCTTTCCTACAGTTCTATCATTCTTAGTGGGTCTGGCCTGTTCCTTGTTGTCCATCTTCCAATATCAACGTACACTCTTATAACCATTTCAGATGCTAAAACTGTGGGCACATTTCTTGAATCTCAAGAATCGAGGTGCTAGACCAGCCTGTATGTGCATCACTAGCTTCATGGCCTGGATTTCTTCCAACATGTACTGTGATGGTGTGATCTCCTGCTGCAATGTTAGCTCCACTGCTGTGCGTCGACTCACAGATACCAGTCAGTACGGCAGGGATGTGGGTGTCGTCGCCAGTACTCTGGAACATCGTCATGTCAATCTTGGTAGGTCTGGTACACTCCCTGTTGTCGATCTTCAAGTACCAACGTGCAGCTGTACGTGCTCCCAATGTGCGTACAGTACCAGAATAGGATAACTTCAGTACAGTGTTGGTATGCTTCTTTCTGAACGTCACTGATGTAATCTGTCCTTCATCCGGCCTATAGCCGATATTGTACCGACTCTGATACTTGTATCCAAGAGTTCGAAGATTACAGCCTGTGCCCAGATACTGACATGCACCAAAAAGCACAAACAGGCAAAGAAATGCCACCATCACTGCTAAATTGCTCAATGATGTGGCAATGCTTTGTGAGGCGTTTGCTTACCACACAGGTCTTGATGCTGCCTGTTGGCAATGAATGTGTTTCACATTCCAGGATGCTTCTATGAATTTGTGATACGCCCTCTCATAACTGGAACTTCTAATGGTGGCGTCGGATTAGACGTACCCCTCGGAGAATGCAACAGCTACGAAAGTTTAGCGGAGACAATAGAGAGGTTGTGCATAACGAAAATTCGTAACTTAGACGTAGTCTGGGCACGAGTAACGAAAAAGGAAAGGAACTTTCGCGAGGATGATCGCGAAACTTGAAGATCTTACGTTTTGAACTTTCGCTTCTTCCTCGCAAGCTTCTGTATACATGTACATGTAGCTGTGTTGATGCACGTGGTGTCAAGATTTTTTCGCCATGGCCTTTTCAAGTCGGTCTGCGAGTTCTTCCTACTCGGCATCCTGTGGAGCTGATGGATCTCTTTCCCGCTCTCTCAGCGATCCTCTGTCACCTGGACAGCGCTCGGCTAGTTCTGTCAATTCTGTCAGATCTCAGTGCTCGCCCTGTGACAAATTATTCTACTGAATCCTCGCAGCAGAATTCTGCCACTTTGGCGTCTTCGTCTTCCCCTGCGACGTCTCAGCGAAGGACATTTGATCTCGCGATGGACCTGGCCCTTCTCAGGCAGCTTCGTTCTCACGACTAACCGTTTCGACGAGGGTCTCCAGCCATGGAGATCGTTGCCTGTAAGCTGGAAAACTTGAGCCCAACTCAGTTCGGTGGTGTGCTTACACGTGGGCCGGAGTGCACACTTGATTCAAAAAAATTGTTCACCACGCGCGCAAACAGCGGAAAAAGTACTCGAAAGGGTCACCATGGTCACACTACGTTTTTCGTTGAGCACAACAGATTTTCTTTACGAATTTTCGTCACTTCCAGATGGCTCAGATTCCGAAAGATCTTTACGAATTTTCGTTATGCACAACCTCTCTAATGTCACTGTTACTCATGCTTTGTGCTGCTCGACATGCAGGACTTTCCCAGAATGCGTCACGATGAGGTGTGTGATTTTGTCGTATCTGCTGATGGAGGTGTGGGATTTGTTTGCGTATCTGCTGATGGAGGTGTGGGATTTGTTTGCGTATCTGGTGATGGAGCTGTGTGATTTGTTTGCGTATCTGCTGATGGAGGTGTGGGATTTGTTTGCATATCTGCTGATGGAGGTGTGGGATTTGTTTGCGAATCTGCTAGGGGTGAAACAATTATACCGAATATTCGAATGCTCGTTTGGATTTTTCAACTATAATCGTACTCGGAATAAATCAGAGTACTCGCTCATACATGGTACATGCATTTACCACAGAAGTCTGCAATTTCAGAGCAGCAGTCAGCAGATATTGATGTGCAGACTGTGTGATGAACATTTGTACACGAGTAGAGAGAGCCCAAATGACCCACCAACCAATACACCCGAGAAAAAAAACTGCCAATCGGTTCAATCAGGGTTGTATCATGTGATTTTTAAGGCGGTTAGTGTGCGATTTTTAGGATATCAAGAATACTCTAATACTCGAATATTCGACCGGAGAAAATCAGAGTACTCGCACTCGGGATCTCAGTGCCAACTTTCACCCCTAGTATCTGCTGATGGAGGCGTGGGATTTGTTTGCGTATCTGCTGATGGAGGCGTGGGATTTGTTTGCGTATCTGCTGATGGAGGTGTGGTATTTGTTTGAGTATCTGCTGATGGAGGTGTGCCGCAAGGGTGTACTGTAGTGATAATACACTGCGGTTACTGACGAGACGTTTCCAGCAGACAGCATGCATGTTACTGACTATGTGAAGGCTGAGAAACGTGTAAAGGTGCCAGGATTCTGGACGAGGGTAAAGGGCATGTTTGTGGATGGTCTCATTCTCCATCTGGATGCAACTTTCTTCGTCATCAAGCCAACTGGTGTTCTTCTCCTTGAGCATGGACAGGGGATGGAGTTGGATTATGCAGAGAGTATCGTACATGTCGATCATGGCACCTTCACTCCACTCATCTTCTCCACAATCGGATATACGGCGACCAAAACCTATTGATTTGTCAAGTGTTTGCGGGGCATACTGGCTAGTAATGAAAAGAAGAGGTACGAGGATATAATGTGTTATATCTGGACTCAGTGAGCATTCCCTTTGCTAAGAGTTGTCATTATGGGCATTCGCAGATCACGCTCCACCTACTGCTATCCGGTTATGCACTCCGATAGTACGCTGCAGTGGATGGACATAATTAGGTGAAGGCATTTTTTATATCTTACTCCCAGTGCAAGGTCCAACCTACCGACACTAGTATGCATGTTTGGGGGGGGGGGTACTCACATGATACCAGGTACACATTGGCAGAGACGGCTTAGTAGCAGTCACAGAGTACTTTCAGTTATAAGTTCACATACAACGGAGGTGAAAGGCTGTGTAGCTACACAGCCTTTCACCTCCGTTGTATGTGTATACTGCTCTGTACAATATTTTGTGAATTGAGCACTCTACTTGGAGCTGCCTCGACCAGCCTTGTTTGTAGTTTTAACCACTAAAAAGCTCTATCTACTAGCTTTCCTACAAGCCGTCATTTCTGAATATCCAATAATTTTCACAGTTACGATTAGGTTGGACAGTGGTCTATCCAATACCTGTATGCACTTCATGAATATCGTCGATATATCAACGATTTAAAGTATGCGCAGTAGTTAATTAAAGGGCGAAAAGACTTTCTAAAATCAAAGGGATGCTTATCAGGGGAGTTTCCTGGAACAGTGGATGGAATGAAAGGTAAGTGAAAAGGGGCATGGGGGAAGATGCCTAACACCAGGGTGTTGAAGAAGAGAATCGTGAAGAACATTTGGACTGCGATTCTCTCAGTTTGTAACCAAATATCCTCATCATGGTAACCATACACATGCTATGAAGCATAGTCACAATCACAAATAACCACACTACGTCAGATCAAGCAAACACTTGACCATATACATTCAAACTTGCGAGTAACGACAACTCGCGAATGACATCACTTTTCTCTTGGCCGACGATCAAGGGTCGTTATTGGCAATTTTGAGTGCGAGACAATTCTTAACTACAGTAAAACCGGGTATAACCGACCACTTCACGGTGCAAGCAAAAGCGGTTGTTAAAGCCAGGTGGTCTTTACAACCAGGTCCTACGCATTCGTGACATATTGGAATGCGTACATACATGTACATGGTTGTAATGTACGGATCGGCTATAGCATTGGTGTTTGATTTTCGTGAAAATATCACTATAGGCGATATATTACTACAGGCGATATATATGCATACTTAGGTATGCCTGACACATGCGTGTATGGTGTCATTCGAATCAGTGCAGCGTGCAGAAGCGTGCTGTGCATGTGACTGTGCAGTACGCGCAGTGCAGAGCTACTTCGTGCGGAAACAAAAACTTCGTGACTTTTTGACATGAGTTTTCAAGGAGTTGCAGTGCTCAACAAATGTGTTCTTTTGGAAGAGAGACACTTCAACACATTCAATCGACATATCAACAATATCTACAGGATCGATTAGTGGGAGTAGAGTCTCAGTCTGGGTCGCCATCGCTCGACTCATCACCGCTGAAACTGTTCCAAGTCGCAGGTCGTTGGACGCGTGATGTCGTATGTCACGGAGAAGCTTCTCCGCGTCCCTGATCGTCTTCGCTGTTACCTGAATGCCTTCTCCAACATCTCGGCGGAGACCACGGGTAGCGCTTCAGCGCTGGTACTCATTACTGCCTCCGCTCTCGCTCGAGGATGCCCCGGAACAACAAGCACAGCCAACGCCAAATATTTCGAATTTCCTCCGAGGGATATCATAGTTGTACCAGCGCTTCCTGACTGCCGCGATCAGATCTCGCCATGTACGATGTACAATTTTTTATGATCATCACTATAGCCGATGAAAAATGTATGCAATAGAATCATTTTGACAAAGAAATCGTATCATTATAGCCGATATATTACTATAGCCGATTATTACTATAGCCGATTATTACTATAGCCGATCCGATATGTATAGAAAGGGGTGGTTTACGAAAATGAATTTGAGAATACGATCACTATAAGATCATATTGCCTCTGTGATCACTATAAGAGGTATATTACTATAGCCGACAACCCTATAGCCGATCCGCACTGTACTTCCATGTACTCATATTGACAGGTGTGGAACATAGAATACTTTCGTGCAGGCAAAGCACGCCTCACTCAAGTGCATGCAGGGCATCCTGCACTGTCACTTGTCACTTCTGTTGACCGCATGCACTTGCTTCAGAGCGCACTTAAACCCTGTAGGCAGTGTTGCAGTCAACCCTGCCAGCCAAGATGGTACTTTTGGCTAGTTTTAGTCGCTGTGTGCAGGTCCATTATGGCACTTGGTATACTAAATGTCGGTTGCTACTCGCGCAAGGCAGATAGTCGCTGTATCCGGTGGAGTTTCTATGTAGAACTGTCCGCGCATGGAAAACGGTCGTTAGGAGCAAGTGGTCGCTAAAACCAGAAGTCACTTTCACCAGGTTTTGCTGTACAGTATTGGGCAAAGAAATCCAACACCTCATGAATACAATAGCGTTGCCGGTGGCTACACAGCCCTAGCACTACCCACACTGGTCTGTGCACTCTAACACGGTGCTACTTTATTCACGAGGTGTTGGATTTCTCTGGTCGGCACTGTAGACTTCATTATACTGTGTTCTGTGACATACTGTACTGTGTTCTCAGACATACTGTACTGTGTGATCAAGACGTACACTCACCTGTAGGTTTGTGTCTATACGGTCCAAGGCTGCCTGCATCTTAGCCATCTTCATTTCCGATTCCTGCAGGCCAACAACAGGGAAAACAAGACGGGAATAATGTTCTCACTACACACAAGGCGAAGCTGAGCACACGAGACCAGTAATTTGAATCTCTACGAGAACATTTGCTGTGGTAAAGATACAATGCAGCTTCGTATGCCATCTACTGAACCATGCAATCTTCCATCATGCAAAAAGTGCAGTAGTTAGAAGGCAGTACCAAGTTGCTGCTAAATTGCATGGGTTGTGTTGGGGTGAAGTCCATGCTCTGACGGCGATGGTTGATGATTGCTTGTTCATCAAGTTCAGTGTTAGCTAAAAGGTCTTTTCCCCTTCCTTTTTTTTTGAAATCTACAGTGCTTTGCATCAAGGTGGCATGAGCTCCCCCCCCCCCCTCTAACACTCTCTCTTGTTTTTACTTCAGGTGGGAGGGAATTTTGAAAGTGGTAAGTGTTTGTGTGATGGACATCAGGAAGGTGTAAACTCTGGCTCTATGTGTGTCTACATACACCATACATACAGATCTGGGAGTCTGGGACATACACCATACATACAGGTAGTCTGGGAGTCTGGGACATACACCATCACCAGGAAACACACTGTAACAAGACTCAGAGAGAAATTCAAATACTATTCTGCACCCTACCCCCTTCTTTAAAAAAGCATATTTCAGCAAATTACTGTTTCACCCTGTGGATGGACCATCATGCCCGAACAATCTGCTGAACTTAAAGTGATCTCTGCAGCAGTGAGACCATAATCATTATTAGGGATGGAGGAAGAGAGAAAACTACTCAAATTAAAGAGCAATCTGAAATCCGTACTCACCTGGACGAATGTGGTATGGTTTTGCAACTTTCGCTGGATTGCTTCGAATCTCTGATCGAGGTTTCGATTGACGTTGCCTTGGAGACGGGAGAGAAAAGCTGTGACAGCGTCGGACGACTTCTTTTCCGCATTAGCTGAGCTCATCAGCAGGCTGTTCGTGATGGTGGTAAGTTTGGACAACGATGACGTCACGTTTGCCAGGATGTGTTTGGACAACCATTCTGTCATCCAGCCAGCACACAGTGAAAAACAAACCAAGTGGACTTTACGTCAAGAAAAAAGAACAAGTATACAGCTGGTTTCACTCTCTCAAGGGGAGAGACTTTAGTGCCCAGAGATGTTCATCACGTTCATCTGGACAATTTCAGGAAAACACACCGTGATTTTTGAAACAATTTTAGCAATCATTGCTCCCAGTTGATAGAGTGATAATCAGACAAACAGAGAGAAGCGGAGACAGAGAAGCAGAGAGACAGAGAGACAGAGAAATGGAGACAGAGAGACAGAGGCAGCAGATGAGAGTGAAAAAGAATAAAGAGAAGAGAAGAAGGAGCTTGGCAAATATGTGAGTTAGCAACATCAGACTGCAGGCAGTACTTTTGCTTTGCTTTCCATAGTTGTGTTCTCATCGCTATGGAAACGTACCAAGGTAATCTGTGACTCATGCTATCAAGACGAAGGTGCGCTGTTGTGGTAATGAATAATATCATCCATGCCCTAGATACCCAGTGGATGCCAGTAGTTTTTGGGCAGGTCATTGAGGAAGAAGAGCCTTACTTCCCATTCAATTGAATACATATTCATATGAATGTGTTTTGTACTTTTGGAGGTCATTGTCAACAGCCATGGCCAGTTAGCACCATGGTGGATAACGTTATAATGATACAATAGGCATGTGTCCGTACTTACGTCTTTGACAATGTCGTCCTGTGTAGAGTGTGGGACATTGGCATGTGTATCCTTCACTTGTCTCCTGACAAGTACCACCATTCTTACACGGTGATGATGAACAGCTAGGTAACGCTGTGGTTTACAATGTCATGTACACGGGACAAACCAACACAACAACACCGGTTCATAAATACCTCCGTCTCTGAGCCAGACAAGAGGTTAGAGGGAACCACCTTGATTCAGGCTTCGGCTTTTGTGGAGTCCCTCAAATATTAATAAGGGTTGAGTGGAATTGGAACCAACATGGCTGACTGGTATGCTCCTGTGATAGACGTGAAACCACCCTATTCATCAGTCCCGACTGTTCAAAGACACTGTAAACTGGAGATAATGTTCATCAACACAAGTCTGTAGTAGAGTTGTGCTCGGTGAAATCCGAACCAAAGTGCATATTTTGCGCCTTCAACTAACACGGCCATAGATACCCTGGAAGTGGTACGTATTGTGCTGCTGGACGTACACATAGATACCCTGGAAGTGGTACGTATTGTGCTGCTGGACGTACACATAGATACCCTGGAAGTGGTACGTATTGTGCTGCTGGACGTACACATAGATACCCTGGAAGTGGTACGTATTGTGTTGCTGGACGTACACATAGATACCCTGGAAGTGGTACGTATTGTGCTGCTGGACGTACACATGCACAAGAACAGTGATGTAATCGGAACTGATCCAGGTTATCAGTTTAGCACTTTGTGTGGGACTTCAGTGAGTTCAACTTTGATTATCAATTTGTGTGGGATTTCAGTGAGCTCAACTGTACTTATCCATTTGTGTGGGTTTTTTAGTGAGCTGCTCAACTGTACAAATCACTTTGTGTGGGATTTCAGTGAGCTGCTCAACTGTACAAATCACTTTGTGTGGGATTTCAGTGAGCTGCTCAACTGTACTCGTATCACTCACCATGCTGACAAAACCGTCCGCTGACACCCCTAGAGCACACACATCTGTACCCTGGGTAGGGTGATCCTGATGAACCAGGTTCCCTACTGTACACACACCGACCAAGATGCTGGCATGGTGATTGTCGCAGACACTCTGTATCATCATGGTTACCTTCAAACACAGGAACAGTAAAAATTGATTCACCAAACTTGGATAATTGAAGTTTTCTGTTTCCGTGATCAGGATGTGTGTGTGTGTGTGTGTGTGTGTGTGTGTGTGTGTGTGTGTGTGTGTGTGTGTGTGTGTGTGTGTGTGTGTGTGTGTGTGTGTGTGTGAATGCGTGAAATAGAGAGAGCGTGTTCATTCATCTAATAACAGCGGTCTGACATTCTGCTGTCTCGCATGTTTTGTGGACAATTCGTGGTGGATATAGTGAAAACCGTTATACATACCGTATCGTGTGACCCGTTCTATTCTTCCTTGCCCCAGTACACGTAAAAATTCTAATGTTACGGAGTTGGATAAGGCCAGGTTTTAGAAAAAAAGTTGGACAGGTATACCATGACAAAATGTATGGGGAAGCAGATCCAACACAAAAAATTTAAAATTTGAGTGAGGTCTTGAGCATTACTTTGGTCCCAATTGTGTTCTCAAAAGTCAGTAAGATTACTATAGGTGAGTGTTGTGTAGAAATGTGCACAGTAAGTACACCGTATGTACTGAGTTCTTGTAATTGCAATCCAGCAAATATACAATATGCTCTGTTAGACAGAACATGGCAGAATCATCAACTCAGAAAACCTACCCATGCATCGATAGAGGAAGTTCACAGCCTGCTCGTTTCCACCGAGAACTAATCCCAGGATGTCCGGGTCAGTTTCGTGGACAGTGTCCTCGTCAACAGCTATTTGGAGCTTCTTCATCAGCTTCTCAAATCGCTGCACGTCTGCTCCAGATGAACCACTGCCTGCTGTAGCGGCAGTCAGCCATCTTGTCATACAGGTGTCTATGGCAACCAGAACACCATAATACATGAAAGGGACAACATAATATATGTAGTCATTTGAGTAGTAAAATATTGACTTTCTGGTCAGATTGGAACCTGATTATGCCTGGTATTTTCTGGAGATAGGTACAATCCCCTTTAGGCCATGGAAAATATTATCTTTGATTCTCAAGTACGCGCGCACCGATTTTTGGCGGCGCACCGACGATTTGTTTTATTTCTATGCATGCATATGCGGGCATGAAAACGGTCAATGCGAAAGGCATGAATCAGGGAGTAGTAAGATACCGGTATTTTTCTACTCCCTGGCCTGAATATTATGAACATGTGACCATGTACATGTACATACGTGTGAACAAGAGTACTGTACTCTTGGTGTGACCCTATTTTTGGAAATAAAATAATTGTGGGAAATAAAATAAAAAATCGCTCGCTCGCACCGATTTTCACAGGCTCATGACCTGAGAATCAACTTAATTTTTTACCATGGACTTGTCTTACGTACTGCTTACGTCTTATGGTGCATGTGCTGTGTGAATGGTCAACACCTCAATCGTCTGCAGTGCACCAATCCAGGCCAGGGCTGACTGCTTTGGTGTTGCCCTTTTACAGGCCAGGTGTCTCTAAGCGCACACCTGCTCATCATGGCTAAACAAAACTGGATAATAACAAGGTGACTGTTGTGAAAGCACAAGTTCTCGAGAGTGAAAGGCCTTCTCGCTTGTGACATTGTGTTCGTTTCAATGCAGTTGTATCCCGACTCCGCCGTACCGCTGATGATTACGACGTAGTATACGCTACATGCGCTATGTGCGGTTTGCTGTGTGCGCTGTAGTTGTATGTTGTATGTGTATGCTTTTCTCATATACGCTGTCATTTTCACGCTATAACTACCTGCTGGTTTTAGTGTTAGTTATTCATTGTTTCAGTTGTTCCATTCATTGTTCATTGTTATTAGTCGATGGAAGTGAAATATACTGTTGAGAATAAATAGTTGTCCTCGTGCCGTGTGGGGTCGTTCGTTCCTGATACTTTAGAGAACCAGAGGGTTCACAACATTTGGCGACCACGCCAGGATTCCCAACGCCTGAGCAGATCCATTTGATGGCAGCGTTTCCACCCGAGGTAGTGTAACGTTGAAGCTTCAGAACAAGCAGCGGCAGCACCAGTAGCAGCAGCACCAACACCACGAACACACATGATGGCTGAAGGTCCAGCTCCAGCACAGGGAGCAGAGCATGTCGTGGGAGTGCCAGTTAAACACACAAATCCAACGCCTGGGCAGAGATCAATGAAAAGTCGAAGTTGGCACTTGAAGAGTGCCAAAAGAGGTATTCGAATATCCGCACAAGGTTGTCTAAGTACCTCCGCAGCAAGAGGGATAGTGCCAGGTCAGGGCAAGGGCGGGATGACCTTCCGCCCATTGACATGGTGATGGAGAGTTTGCTATGGCTTCAGCAGTTTGTCCAGCACCGGAAGACGTCGACTAACGTGAAAGTCGAAGGTGAGGGCGATTCTGGTGCGTCAGACGCCATTTCTGACGGAGATGATAAAAAAGAAGACGACATCCAAGTCGTCAGCGATGACGACGCAGGCACGGCACCCACCATCCCTATAACGAAAGAA
This sequence comes from Sycon ciliatum, assembly GCF_964019385.1. NCBI lineage: Eukaryota > Metazoa > Porifera > Calcarea > Leucosolenida > Sycettidae > Sycon > Sycon ciliatum. The sequence continues at coordinate 21,121,972 of NC_088652.1, read as the reverse complement.
CAGAAAAATAAAGTCTTCCCTCAGCGTACACCCAAGAGAAAAAGGATTGGAAAAGTAGAAGAGGACTTGATTCTTTCCCTGACAAGCACATGTGATGAGATTAAATTGGACGACAGGAACAAGGTTGACTTCTCGGACCCCGTCACCTTGTTTTGCCTCAGCCTCGTCAAAGATCTTCGAGGACTGGAAGAAGCAACGTACGATATGGCCAGATCCATTTGATGGCAGCGTTCCCACCCGAGGTAGTGTAACGTTGAAGCTTCAGAACAAGCAGCGGCAGCACCAGTAGCAGCAGCACCAACACCACGAACACACACGATGGCTGAAGGTCCAGCTCCAGCACAGGGAGCAGAGCATGTCTTGGGAGTGCCAGTTATCGCAATAAAATACACAAATCCCACGCCTGGGCAGAGATCGCTGAAAAGTCGAAGTTGGCACTTGAAGAGTGCCAAAAGAGGTATTCGAATATCCGCACAAGGTTATCTAAGTACCTCCGCAGCAAGAGGGATAGTGCCAGGTCAGGGCAAGGGCGGGATGACCTTCCGCCCATTGACATGGTGATGGAGAGTTTGCTATGGCTTCAGCAGTTTGTCCAGCACCGGAAGACGTCGACTAACGTGAAAGTCGAAGGTGAGGACGATTCTGGTGCGTCAGACGCCATTTCTGACGGAGATGATAAAAAAGAAGACGACATCCAAGTCGTCAGCGATGACGACGCAGGCACGGCACCCACCATCCCTATAAAGAAAGAACAGAAAAATAAAGTCTTCCCTCAGCGTATACCCAAGAGAAAAAGGAATGGAAAAGTAGAAGAGGACTTGATTCTTTCCCTGACAAGCACATGTGATGAGATTAAATCGGACGACAGGAACAAGGTTGACTTCTCGGACCCCGTCACCTTGTTTTACCTCAGCCTCGTCAAAGATCTTCGATGACTGGAAGAAGCAACGTACGATATGGCCAGATCCATTTGATGGCAGCGTTCCCACCCGAGGTAGTGTAACGTTGAAGCTTCAGAACAAGCAGCGGCAGCACCAGTAGCAGCAGCACCAACACCACGAACACACATGATGGCTGAAGGTCCAGCTCCAGCACAGGGAGCAGAGCATGTCGGGGGAGTGCCAGTTATCGCAATAAAACACACAAATCCAACGCCTGGCCAGAGATCGCTGAAAAGTCGAAGTTGGCACTTGAAGAGTGCCAAAAGAGGTATTCGAATATCCGCACAAGGTTGTCTAAGTACCTCCGCAGCAAGAGGGATAGTGCCAGGTCAGGGCAAGGGCGGGATGACCTTCCGCCCATTGACATGGTGATGGAGAGTTTGCTATGGCTTCAGCAGTTTGTCCAGCACCGGAAGACGTCGACTAACGTGAAAGTCGAAGGTGAGGACGATTCTGGTGCGTCAGACGCCATTTCTGACGGAGATGATAAAAAAGAAGACGACATCCAAGTCGTCAGCGATGACGACGCAGGCACGGCACCCACCATCCCTATAAAGAAAGAACAGAAAAATAAAGTCTTCCCTCAGCGTACACCCAAAAGAAAACGGATTGGAAAAGTAGAAGAGGACTTGATTCTTTCCCTGACAAGCACATGTGATGAGATTAAATCGGACGACAGGAACAAGGTTGACTTCTCGGACCATGTCACCTTGTTTTGCCTCAGCCTCGTCAAAGATCTTCGAGGACTGGAAGAAGCAACGTACGATATGGCCAAGTTGAGGATCATGCAAGCCGTGCATCAGACCAAGTACCCGGCCTCAAACGTCTCCGCTGTGTATACACCTATGGTATCGCAGAAGCCACCAATGCATCAACCAGTGCTCCAACCTGTGCTATAACCTATGCAGCAAACCATGCAATAACCTATGCAGCACGTGCAGCAGTCTCACCATCATTCGACGTACGGTTACCCTATCACGGAGGCACATACTCCTCAGTGATGGCTTGCAGTTTTATTCAAATTATTTATTAACCGAAATTAACCCTTTAAGAGCCACAGGAAAATTTCAAAATTCTGCATTTTTTCGTGTTCCTTGGATCATAGCTTCAGTTCTACTCATTCAATCCTCACAATCTAGGGCTTCCTGGAACGGTCTCCGCGAGAGGAAGAGAATGAGGTCGATCATGATCGCCAGCACACTGTCTATCCAGCGCTAGATCGCAGCGACAGTACGAAAAATGCCCCAAATGCGTCCAATTGCGTCCCGCTCCAGATATTTCATTTTACTCGATCGTGGAGTTCCAATTTTTTCCCTGTGTACTCTTGACAATATCAACAGTGAAACCCGTGCAAATTCGAGTAAACCAGCGTGACGAAAAGTCTCAATATTCTCAATACTAAAGTCGCACTGCGCTTTTTTGAAATCGCCGCGATCGCGGCTCAACTTACGAGTGATTTATCTCAGGAACCGTTGCTCGCAGCGCTTCGCGGATTGTTTCTCCCGACAGGTGAGAGTTTTCTCTTCGCCCTGGATATTTCGATCGATGGATTTGAGCGAGATTGGACTGAGTTACGATCTTTTGAAGTTTTGCATTTGAATGCGTCGTTTACGACGCATTCAAGTATGGGGCGGCTCTTAAAGGGTTAAGGCTTACTGCAATCAGTAAAAAAAAAAAAAAAAAAAAAATGTGAACCTCTGGTTCTCTTAAGTATCAGGAACGAACGACCCCACACGGCACGAGGACAACTATTTATTCTCAACAGTATATTTCACTTCCATCGACTAATAACAATGAACAATGAATGGAACAACTGAAACAATGAATAACTAACACTAAAACCAGCAGGTAGTTATAGCGTGAAAATGACAGCGTATATGAGAAAAGCATACACATACAACATACAACTACAGCGCACACAGCAAACCGCACATAGCGCATGTAGCGTATACTACGTCGTAATCATCAGTGGTACGGCGGAGTCGGGATACAACTGCATTGAAACGAACACAATGTCACAAGCGAGAAGGCCTTTCACTCTCGAGAACTTGTGGTTTCACAACATTCTCCCCACCAAAGGGCTTCTCACCGCCGTACTACAACTCACGAGTCAAAAGCGACCGGGGCTCTGACTACACGCCCAGAACGAGTCATCCGCTGCTGTGGGGGTGGCCAAGGTGGAATATTACGAGTGCTCACCATTTCTGCCAACTGAGCAACGGTCTGCGGGCTTGCGCACTTCAGATGAACCTCTAACGTTGGCTTCACGAGAGCACATACCAGAATGACTGCGGAGCTACCCAGGATCGTGATGGCGAACTTATCCATCCGCTGTTGGGTTGATTCCGCACTGAACTGCTTCACCTCAACATTCTCAACTCCAACGTGCTCTGCATCGATTGCGGACACCAATGCTGCAGTCACAAATGACGCCTCGGCACCCGAGTCCAGCAACACGCGAAGCTTGCCGCTGTGGGATGTCACACACGACACAGTCACTGGGTCACTGCCTCGTGGGGCGGACGCTGGACCAGATGACACACATCCGATTTCCGTGTTCCACACAGTCTCGCCGTTGATCTCTTCCGTGCTTACTAGTATCGCCCTTCTCAATTCCTTAGCTTCAACTCCTTGCGCCACTACGTCTTGCGCCTCCAACTCTTGCGCTAACTCTTGCGCCTCTAACTCTTGCGCCTCTAACTCTTGCGCCTCTAACTCTTGCGCCTCTAACTCTTGCGCCTCTAACTCTTGCGCCTCTAACTCTTGCGCCTCTAACTCTTGCGCCTCTAACTCTTGCGCCTCTAACTCTTGCGCCTCTAACTCTTGCGCCTCTAACTCTTGCGCCTCGACGTCTTGCGCCTCGACGTCTTGCGCCTCGACGTCTTGCGCCTCGACGTCTTGCGCCTCGACGTCTTGCGCCTCGACGTCTTGCGCCTCGACGTCTTGCGCCTCGACGTCTTGCGCCTCGACGTCTTGCGCCTCGACGTCTTGCGCCTCGACGTCTTGCGCCTCGACGTCTTGCGCCTCGACGTCTTGCGCCTCGACGTCTTGCGCCTCGACGTCTTGCGCCTCGACGTCTTGCGCCTCGACGTCTTGCGCCTCGACGTCTTGCGCCTCGACGTCTTGCGCCTCGACGTCTTGCGCCTCGACGTCTTGCGCCTCGACGTCTTGCGCCTCGACGTCTTGCGCCTCGACGTCTTGCGCCTCGACGTCTTGCGCCTCGACGTCTTGCGCCTCGACGTCTTGCGCCTCGACGTCTTGCGCCTCGACGTCTTGCGCCTCGACGTCTTGCGCCTCGACGTCTTGCGCCTCGACGTCTTGCGCCTCGACGTCTTGCGCCTCGACGTCTTGCGCCTCGACGTCTTGCGCCTCGACGTCTTGCGCCTCGACGTCTTGCGCCTCGACGTCTTGCGCTTCCACGTCTTGCGCTTCCACGTCTTGCGCTTCCACGTCTTGCGCTTCCACGTCTTGCGCTTCCAAGTCTTGCGCTTCCACGTCTTGCGCTTCCACGTCTTGCGCTTCCACGTCTTGCGCTTCCACGTCTTGCGCTTCCACGTCTTGCGCTTCCACGTCTTGCGCTTCCACGTCTTGCGCTTCCACGTCTTGCGCTTCCACGTCTTGCGCTTCCACGTCTTGCGCCTCTCGTTCTTTCGGCCGAGACTCCAGCTGCTTCTGAGCGTCTCCGACCGATGTTGCCATGCACTGCACCGACCCAGTGGGCCTTGGAACTGATCCTCCCACTGGCTTCGAATACTCCTCTGACCGCTGCTTGTCTGTAAGCAAAGTCTTACACGCCTTGTCCGGCGTCCTTCCGGCGAGGCAAGCAAATCTTGCTTTGCTTCCTCATAATATGTTCTGACGGCGATGCGCTCGGCCATCCTCTTGAGCTTTTCGTTAAACTCTGTGCGGAGCGCACACTCTTGCCGTCTAGCACTGCGCTCTTCAAACTCCTCGCTCTGTCGGAGCCTCTTCTCCACGTATTCTCTCAACCTATCGCCTTCAAATCCATACCGACTGCCGTTGGCGATAAAGCTGGCTTCAATGATCCATAGTTCCTGTGCCATGCTCGCTTCGTATCCTGGCGTGGTCGCCAAATGTTGTGAACCCTCTGGTTCTCTAAAGTATCAGGAACGAACAACCCCATAGCGGCAGGCTTCGCGTGTTGCTGGACTCGGGTGCCAAGGCGTCATCTGTGACTGCAGCATTGGTGTCCACAATCGATGCAGAGCACGTTGGAGTTGAGAATGTTGAGGTGAGGCAGTTCAGTGCGGAATCAACCCAACAGCGGATGGATAAGTTCGCCATCACGATCCTGGGTAGCTCCGCAGTCATTCTGGTATGTGCTCTCGTGAAGCCAACGTTAGAGCTTCATCTGAAGTGCGCAAGCCCGCAGACCGTTGCTCAGTTGGCAGAAATGGTGAGCACTCGTAATATTCCACCTTGGTCACCGCCACAGCAGCGGATGACTCGTTCTGGGCGTGTAGTCAGAGCCCCGATCGTTTTTGACTTATGAGTTGTTGTACTGCGGTGAGAAGCCCTTTGGTGGGGAGAATGTTGTGAAACCACAAGTTCTCGAGAGTGAAAGGCCTTCTCGCTTGTGACATTGTGTTCGTTTTAATGCAGTTGTATCCCGACTCCGCCGTACCGCTGATGATTACGACGTAGTATACGCTACATGCGCTATGTGCGGTTTGCTGTGTGCGCTGTAGTTGTATGTTGTATGTGTATGCTTTTCTCATATACGCTGTCATTTCCACGCTATAACTACCTGGTGATTTTAGTGTTAGTTATTCAGTTGTTCATTCAGTCATTCATTGTTCATTGTTATTAGTCGATGGAAGTGAAATATACTGTTGAGAATAAATAGTTGTCCTCGTGCCGCTGTGGGGTCGTTCGTTCCTGATACTTTAGAGAACCTGAGGGTTCACAACAGTGACTGAAGCTCTTTCTGATTGAATAGATGAGTGGAGTTCCGGACTGAAAAATGCAACTGGGGTGTTGGCAACACCAGTATTCCACCCCCCCCCCCCCCCCCCCCCCCGTTATTACCATGACGTGGGTAAGAGAGAGTCACACTACTATTTTCTGAAAGTAGACATACGAGTATGTCCTGTGCAGGCTGTGCTGCTCAGTGTAAACAAGTACAATCTCTGTCGGGAGGACGACTGCACTCTCTGCGGATATAACCCCTTACATTATGTCTAAACCACGGAAGAACTACTCGTGTACTGTACAGTTGAGTGTAGTGCAAATATCGATCAGGCTGAGGCGCAACATGTCTAACTACACTTAGTAATTGTAACAAGCTCTGGAATAGGATCAGGGATAGGATCAGGGATAGGATCAGGGATAGGTTCAGGGATAAGATCAGGGATAGGATCATTGTGCTTCCGACATACTAGTAGTAATGCCTTTTCCTTTTCCTTGAACATTTTTTCAACGAGTACAATGTAAATGCAGAGGAGGCGTGCATGCGCGGCTAAACATTTCATTACTAGTACCTACGGAATGAATGACTTCTTACCGTTTCCGTGCGCGACGACAGGGATGCTGGCTGCACGGGCGTTGGGAATGAAAACTATCAGCATCGCAACAAAAGTCACCGACAACAGCTGGAGCGGAGAGGTGGACGAGCCAAACCCAAGAAACGCCATCTCCAAACGTGTTGAATATTCCTTTCAGCTAACGAGCCCACAGCACTGGATCTATTCGTAACAGACTGAGTCAGTACGTTCTTCCGCTACACCACTGAGAAACAGCTTTTCAATTTCTCGGCTTCGAGTCGACAACAGAGTCAGTGCAGCAAACACTAAAATAGTGTGTCGTGTTGTTTTCAACCTCGTCCTCGACGCAGTCAGTCACAGTCACGGAGAACGCACGGCGCACCGCGCACTCTGCAGTCCGCACGTCATGTCAGAATACGGTGGTCAATCCGTTGATCCCCGAGCTGCAGAGAGTGCTCAATGTCAGAGACAGAGCTTAGTACATAGCAGACTCAGCGGAGGACGTTCAGGTTGGTTGTAACTCTGAGTTTCTTGCCGCTAGGCAATCATCAGACAACTGATACTCGGGTCTACCCAACAGTATGCTTATAAACACATAGAGCCACAACTAACTTCACACACACACGCATAAACAAATTTAGCGCTAAATCTGGTGTGAGGTATGGGGAGAAAGCTGGCGCGGGCCAAGGCGCGACAGGGGAAGTGCCAGGATGGTGGCGGGCAACAGGCAGGTGTGAGCATGAAAGCGCGGAAAGAGGCGATGGGGAGGCAGTGTACAGCAGATGGGTGGAGGTGCCAGGAGGGTGGCGGGCAATGGGCCAGTGAGATCGCTACAAGTAGGGAGTCGTTTGGTGACGGGCAGGCGTGAGCAGAGTGGCATCGCCGACTACAGACCAAGGGATTTTGTTATTAATAATAATGGGTGCTCAGGCAAAGTGCAGTACAGATAATTTCGTGAAGTCCAGATGACTCAAAGCGCCAAGAATATGGAGACTGAATACGTCAAATCCGTCGATGGGTTCGCCTAAGGGGCATGGGTCTAATCAACCCGTGCGATCTCGCCAGCCAATTTGATGACTCCAGGACCATCACGCAGCCATTGGTGGAGCGGATAATCGTGCAAAACACGGACCTAGGTAATGTCCACCACACCATGAAGGCAGAGAAGGCGAAGGTGCGCAGGATCCACTCCGTAAGGGAGAAGGAGACCCTAGTCGCTGTGGAAGAGAGCATCAATTCGGACTTAAAGCGGTCCAGGGAGCTGGCGGCGGAGAAGGGTGCCTCGTCGTGGCTGACATGCAAACCACTGAAGATGTTTGGCTTCATGCTATCCAAGGGCGCATTTCATGATGCGGTTTCATTGCGATATGCTGGCCTCTGAAGCGGTTGCCCTCTGCTTGCAGCTGTGGTGAATCATTCACCGTGGCCCATGCTCTCTCCTGCTCAACCGGCGGCTACCCTAGCCTCCGCCACAACGAGGTACGCGACCTCACAGCATCCATCATGAAGGAAGTTGCGCACCAAGTTGTGGTGGAACCGCTGCTAGAGCCGCTAACAGGTGAGAGGATGACGCTACGGTCGGCTTCAACTGAAGACGCCCGCCTGGACATCGATGACAGTGGAGTCTGGGGAGGTCGGTACGAGCGTTCGTATTTTGATGTCCGGGTTTTCAACCCCCACGCCCCCACCAACGCCAAGTTTGCTTTGCCCGCTGTGTACAAGCGACATGAGCAGGAGAAGCGTCGCCGCTACGAGGAACGGATCACCAACATCGAGCACGCCTCCTTCTCACCAGTTGTCTTGTCCTGCACTGGAGGGTATGACAAAGCTGCAACAGCACTCTATGCTCGGCTGACATCGATGCTCGCCGACAAGAAGCAGGAGCCGTACTCTGCCACAATCTCCTACATCCGATGTAAGCTCAGCTTTGCCCATATCCGTGCTGCTGTTGCCAGTCTGCGAGGCCATCGGCACCGAGTGCCCTCAGATGCAAACGACTCGGCCCGACTTGCGGTTGCCATGAGCAGCATCGGTTAAAGCTCCCTCCCGAGGCTCCATACTAGACTGTTTTCACAGCCATTTTGCTCTCTCGACTGTTTTCACAGCCATTTTGCTCTCTCGACTGTTTTCACAGCCATTTTTGCTCTCTCGACTGTTTTCACAGCCATTTTTGCTCGTTTTTCTTCCGGTGCTGTTGAGGCCGAGGTTGCACTCGTAATTGTGTTTATTTTGCCCGTACGAGAGGAGTTTTTGAGATACTTATAAAAACTATAAAAAAGTACCCCCAAGACTGCAAGAGTGTGCAACTCCAGCTCGGCAGTTTACACTCTTGGGGGTTATGTACTCTTGCTGTCAGCATGAGAGTATTGTAGCAAGAGTTCGGTTTTTGCCTGCTTCTTGTTCTGTTTTGTATGTGCTGCATCTCTCCCTATGTTTTGGCCAATGGACCCTTGCCAGTCTTGGTTGCAGGAATAGTGACTGCTTCAGTGCATCGTACCGATGTTCTTATTTCCAGCATGACGATTTACTGTCCATCTCAGACTTCTTCAAGACTGTTCACAAGACTGCTATTTCCCTCTTCTGGCACTGAGACAGTGCCATTTCGCCCAGTACTAGTAGTTCTACACTTCATATCCATTTCACTGACATGTACAGGGTACATGCAAGACTACAGTCAAAAGTAGGGGTGAAACGATTGTACCAAATACACAATACTCGAAATAGAAATTGCTACAAGCTATCGAAAAGTTTCGTTTACTCGGATTATCATTATTTTTATCCACACAGTACTCGTATACATGATTATAAACGTATGATTGTAGATAGACCGCTGTGCGAGAAAAATTCTCTTCTCCACAGGATCAATTCTGAAATTCTAAATCTTGAAGTTAATTTTCGCATTTTTCAGCTTCTAATAGTAATACGGAAGAAATAATCGAAAAATAACCGATAACCGATCGATAAAGGTTTAGGTTACTGTAGTATTCGACGGTCAAAAAGTGTAATCGTTTCACCCCTAGTCAAAACTTAACAGAAGCCAAGAGGTTGTGTATGTAGTGTACTCTTAGTACATGTACATGTACATAACTGTACATGTACATGTACAGTTATGTACATGTACATGTACATGTACAGTCATGTACATGTACATGTACATGACTGTACATCCACTTCAAAGACAAGCCATGTACTGATGTAGTCATGCCCAGGGAGTAACGAAATTCGGAAATTGTATGAAGGAGGTGCATGTAAGCACACTGTACAGTGTAGTTCAAAACAGAATGCCGACCAGTCAAACATATACACAGTACATGTAAGTACATGATTGATGCCAGTGGAGAAAGTAGCATTTTACGAAGCAGGACATGGAAAGGAAACTCCACACACCGGCACTAGCAAGAAGAAGCAAAGAAAAGAATGCTGGATCGTTGGTCAGCGGAAATGCAAAAGAAAAAGCACAGCCACGCACGTGCACATACACACATAGCATCACAGCACATGCTCCAACAGTGACAAAAGAACAATGCCAGAACAGGGTCTACTGCTGTACAGAGAAACAGCGACAGCAGCGGCAACAATTATTACAGGGCAAGTCTGGCCATTAGT
>NC_088652.1:21074421-21109421 GCF_964019385.1 Sycon ciliatum | reverse complement strand
AGGGCACCGTTGTTTTTGATCCGAGAGTACCCGTGACTCCCCGGGTTCCCCTCAGATGTGTATTATGACGCAAAGATCCGACTACGCTCGACCAATACCCTATGCACAGCTGGATCAGGCGTTGCACACTCTGGGGGGGGGGGGGGGGGTTATGTACTCTTGATACTAGTTTCCTAAGTGAGGTGATGGTGCAGGTAGTAAGACAGATGAGATAGTAAGACAGACAGTAGGACAGAATAGACAGAGCAGACAGTAGGACAAAACAGATGACACAGACAAGAGCGGGCCACAGGCAGCACAGTCAGCAGAAAGAACACGGAGCGGAGAAAGGATTGAAGACAGCAGCCGGGACAGACGAAGACCAGCAGCAATAGCACTGACCTGAGGCAGGCACGCGTGTCGTCGACACCACTTTCCACTTGCTGCGATCGGAGAAGTTCGCCGCTGGTTTCGGTGCTTCCGGTGCAGGTGCGGGCATCGGGCGAGTGGGACCGGACTGTCGTGCCTCTCGCTGAGATGAGCTTTGATTGGTCTCCTGGCCGCTCGGTGGCAGAACGGCCGGTGCGGTAGAGTAATCGTGACTGTCTGGCGGCGGCGGCGGTGGCACTGGCTGGGACGAGCTAGGCGTTGTCGTCGTCATATCCTGCCGTGGCTGTGATGCCGTTGAGTCCTTGGACGTGTGTGGTGGTGGTACCGTGCTCATTGACTGTGCCATAGAGTACGGCTGAGCTGCAGGCTACCCAGCGGAAACAAAGCAGCAGCAACAACACACATGCATGCAAGAGCGCGCACACACCCACATCCGCACACGCGCACACACACATACACACACACACACACGTATAGCAGCAACAGCAGAAGAAAGATCAGCTCCACAAAATAAGCAACATCTGAGAAAAACAAAACGAACATCACTGATTTACTCCTAAGTGTGGGCACGAGAGAGAGAGAGAGAGAGAGAGAGAGAGAGAGAGAGAGAGAGAGAGAGAGAGAGAGAGAGAGAGAGAGAGAGAGAGAGAGAGAGAGAGAGAGAGATAGAGAGAGACAGAGAGATAGATAGAACGAGATAGATAGAGAGACCAGAGGCATAACCAAGCAACGTACCGCTTGGGTAGCTGTGCTAGTTGGAGCTGCGGTAGAGCCCTGTTAAAGCAACACAACACAACACAGCACATGACAAAAAGGAGTATAGATCCACAGGTAAACATATAGTCAACACATGCATGGTGTCGATCACATGCATGGTGTCGATCACATGCATGGTGTCGATCACATGCATGGTGTCGATCACATGCATGGTGTCGATCACATGCATGGTGTCGATCACATACATGGTGTCGATCACATGCATGGTGTCGATCACATGCATGTGTCGATCACATGCATGGTGTCGATCACATGCATGGTGTCGATCACATGCATGGTGTCGATCACATGCATGGTGTCGATCACATGCATGGTGTCGATCACATGCATAAAAGGACGCGCCATCGCCTGTTTGTGTTGCGACTTCAAATAAAACTGAAGCACAGCAACATGCAAAGTCCAAGAACCCAAAGTCGGAGAGGGCAGGTTGTGGCATAGTGGCCATATCTCTGGTAAACACAAGAGGCAGGAGAGACTCTCTCGCAGCACCCATCCAGCATATCATCACTTGTGGGGGGTTCTGTGAAGAGTGTGTGAGTTGCCGTCAGTGCTGGCAGCTGGTAGACTTAGATAATGTCACACGTTGCTGGACAGATCCTGGCCAGGATCCAGTGCACATCCCACACAGAGCAGCAAAACTTCGGTGCAAGTTCATACGCACTCTGGGGTATACCGACTGTTCGTCGTCGGTTGTACAGCTGTGTACGCATGTATTGAATACAGGCTATTAGGAAGGGGGGGGGGGGAGAGAAGATCAGGTAGGATGGCAAATCTTTCGTAAGGGGTGGGGGTGAGGTCAGCCAGGAGTGTGACTACTTGGCAACGTCGTGGCCTGCAAGGGGAGTGCGTAAGCTGACAGCTGTACACGGCACAACACATACTCACCGATGCTAACTTCTCCATGAATCTACGCTTGGGCGGCTCGGCCGGAGCTGCTGGTTCAGGTGGTGGAGGCGGCTGCTGAGTTGCTTGGCTCTCCGTCGCGGCCGGGGGAGGTGCAAATGGCCTGTACAGGAAACGACGATGAGACAAGACATCATGCCGAACAAGCAATGTTTGAGCAACAGTGTACGGAATTAATAATAATGCATACGAAATATTCACTGGCTTGAGAGAAAGACGCAAACGGGAAAAGTGTGGAGAAAAATTGCATCAGAAGAAAAGAGGACCAAAAGAGCTACAAGTTACGCTATCATATCCACTACCACCAGTTACTTTACAATCAGTTCATGCAATAACATTGCACGACACTGACCCACGGTACTGAAGTTCTACACCTAACTGGCAATCAGCTCTAGCACGTCTTGGACGTCGCCTTCCCCTCCTTATGTTATTTCTATAACTTAGAACTAGAGAGGGGGCGGGCCAACGGTACTTTACGGTATATATTCGGGAAATTTTCAGAATGTTGTTGCAGGGTCGGCGCCACTGGTGCGGCCATGGCCGTACCTGTTTTTACCAATTCCAGCGTTCATGGGCTTCTCGGTTAATGCTTATCTGGAAGTACAGCTGTACTAGTAATAAGCTATCCTCGTACAGTCCTCGCTAGTCTCTCCCTCCTAAACCTTTCATCTTGTCCAGTGAGGCCTACTGCGCTAGCTGTTATATCTGCTGCTAGAGAAATGTTCGTTCAGAAAGTGGTGGACATCACGCAACTGCATTGCAAATAAAAGGGGGTTTGTCGTCAACTGACAACCAAGAGAAATGTGTTGCTGAAAAACAGCCTGATATGATGCATAGAGCTAGAAATGTATCCTCCCAGGATTTTGAAATTGCGCATTGAAAAAAAATCGGTCCTGTAGCTGACCTGGGGCCGTACCACCCCTCAGCAGTTGGCTGCGGGCCTGTGTTGAAGAACCTGAAGTGTTAGTTGGCTGCGGGCCTGTGTTGAAGAACCTGAAGTGTTTGCTTCTACTAAGTGCTATACTGTAAAACCTGGAATTTTCCGTGGTGTGATATTTTCGGTATTTCCCAAAATCAACGGTGCGGTAGCGCGAAAAATTCGGTAAACCAGTAGTCTTCCAGATACAAAAAGGCATTTTGCAAACTGTGTGGCAGGGCATGGTTGAATGTTAGGTCGCGTTTTTTTTTTGGTAAAAAAATTACCTGCACCGAAGTTACCGAAAATAAATCTCCGCGGAAAGTTTCCGGTTTCACAGTAGGGTTTTGAGGGAAATGCTTACAGTAGTAGGTAAATTAATGAGGCAGAGAAACGATACACAGGCAAACAATAAAATAAGATGATCAACTCACAGTCCAGGTGGCACAGGAGGACGCATAGGAGGGTTAGGTGGTGGAGGTGGACCCTGTGAAAAACACATGCGCAGGGCACACAGTTAAAAGAGAGTTCGATCAAAACAGCAAGCAAGTATGTGTGTGTGTGTGTGTGTGTGTGTGTGTGTGTGTGTGTGTGTGTGTGTGTGTGTGTGTGTGTGTGTGTGTTTGTGTGTGTGTGTGCGGACGTGCGTGCAAGCGAGCGAGAAAGAGATAGTGAGAGTGTGTGTGTGTGTGTGAAAGATAGAGATAGATAGAGAGAGAGAGAGAGAGAGAGAGAGAGAGAGAGAGAATGCGTGGGAAAGACAGTGTGTTGGAGGCACATGTCGACACACAAAATCTCAAACTAGTCCCAACGGGAACACTCGATACACGACTAGCACATCTAAGTTCACACTTCGCTGCAACTCCAAAGCAGCAGGTACACAAGACGCAAGAACACAATGACAAGCAGCGAAGGACATGCAACGACACTTTGCCAAGACAAGCAATAGCCTCCGTACCAAGCATAACACAGCCTTACCGGTTGATAGGAGCCTGTTGGTGGCGGTGGCGGCGCCGCGAATGGCATGCCTGAACCAGGGCCTTGATAGGGTGGAGGAGCAGCAGCATGACCAGGTGGTGGGGGAAGCTGATTCATGCCCGACATGGGAGCTTGGCCTGAAATACAGGAATGCATACACGCACACACACGCACACACACACACACACACACCCCATATCTTACAAGTAAGAAGCTAACACACACAGCATACCATCAAGTGCCACAACGACCGTGATGCAGTACAAGGTCAAGACCACAGCGGTAATGCAATCCCTTGGGTTTCCTGTACAAATACTGCAGAACTAGAGCGAATTGTAGCGAGTAGTGTACATGCACCCGCACCTGGCATGCCAGCAAAGAATGAAGACCATTTTGATGGCATTCACTGTCTGGTTTTGCGTACTCAGTACGCGGATCTACTGTTGTAGACATGGAAATCCGGTCGCACGTCTAGCGGCCCCAGGGCGCTGGCCATGCAGCCGTGGACAAGCGGAGCACACATGTACATCGTCATGCATGTATGCGCTGCAGCGCGCTAGTCGCATCGGACCACCAGATCACCATGAGCACTGCACGCAGCGTTCTGTACGCGCTGAGGGCGCCGGCCCCGGTCAATCGACTGGATTTCCATGTCCGCTACAGTACTTCTGCACACACACGTGCACTGTAGTATTGTAAACTTACCCATACAGTAAGTCAACACATATTCGACGCATATCTGTTTTCGGCCTGGTCATGTTTGGCCGAAAATTAGTTGCGGCCAACATTTTGTTTTGCAAGGTTCAGTGTGACAGTGTATACAGGCAGCACAGGCCGCAAATTTAAAGCTGCCGAATGCGTTCTAGCCCTGAGAGGCCGAAATTTGAATGGGCTGAAAATTTGTCGACTTTGAAATACAGTAAAACCTGCCAAGGCGACCACTTGCATAAGGCGACCACCTGTCCCAGACGACCACTGCAGCCAGGACCAGGGGATGCTATTTCCAGTCAAACGACCCTGGATAAGTAGACCACCTGGTAACAGAGACCACGCTTTGAAGGTACCTAGAGCGGTCGTCTTAGACAGGCTTCACTGTACAGTATCATGGCATATGCATGATGTTCGTGAGGTAACTCCAACAATGTGTGTGTGTGTGTGTGTGTGTGTGTGTGTGTGTGTGTGTGTGTGTGTGTGTGTGTGTGTGCAGTAGTAGTGCAGTTGTAGACATGCACGCATGCATGCACTGACATTGCTTTGAGGTTTGCGTGGTCGTGGGCTGTGCTGGAGTAGTACCAGCACGCCTCTCCCCGGGGTACGTTGCGCTGTACGTTGCCGAGCCATGATGATGGCAACAGCACAGGACAAGCACCACCACCAGGAGCATAATTATAATTTATCACCTATTGCCACGGTTTGACTGCAGTTGTATGCTGCGTGCATTCAAGCGGGCTAGCTTTGCAACTTGACAGCCATTGATTCATGACTACCGGAACAGAATTGTCAGGTGCTGAAGAACGGAGTGCCGAAGAAAGAACAGGTTAGGATTTCACCAAGCACAGCATACCAATGTATACACGGTGACTCAACTGTGCATAGACGGTAGCAATACGTTACAGCCACAGATGTGACGGCAACGTTTACAGCGCGAACGTGAGTCTCCTGCTTTCAAGTGCCCTTTTCTCAGCTGTGCACGTGAGGACAATAGCACCTTTTTCACAGCCTGAGGCGCGTATATGAAAATTAGAACGGCCTAGGCTAGGAGGCTGACGCCCCCCCCCCCCCCCCCCCCCCAGTTCTTCGGCACCCGGCAGCACTGTAAGCGGAGGTGATTTCACTCTAGAGTCAAGCACAGCACAGACTTTCCATTTGCGTACCGTGTGAAGGAGGAGGTGGTGGTGGTGGTGCATACATGGCAGGTGGAGGAGCACCAGCCTGAGAGGGTGGTGGAGGAGGGGGTGCAGCGTACGCCTGCTGGTTGTAGTTGCCGTACTGCTGCTGCTGCTGCGGTTGCTGCGGATGCTGCTGTTGGTGGTGGTTGTAGTGGGGCATTGGCTGCGCCGGTGGTTGATTAGGAGCTTGATACTGCGATGGTTGCTGTTGTTGTTGCTGGGGTGCATGCTGCGAGGAGGAAGCCTGTCCCTGCTGAGAGCTTGCTCCATCTGCCTGGCCACTGCTGTCCTGCCGGTCTTCGCCCGGCCCTGTGGGCGGCGGGGGCGGAGGACCCTGTCCGGGAGGCGGGGGAAGTGGAGGTCCCTGACCCGGGGGTGGAGGACCCTGACCAGGCGGGGGCATGTACTGCTGTTGATGCGCGGGTTGGTTGGCGTAATGGCCATAGGGCTGCGGGTAGCACAAGCACAGAATAACACCAACGACAATGACAACAACAACAACAACAATATCGGGAGAATAAAGATAGGAAACGAGCAGGGTTTAACCACCATTGAACCTAGAAATCGAGACCCCAAGTACGGGGTCATCTCATAACCGGGATCGACATAATTATAACTGGTGAAATAAGTTACTCTTGAGGTCATGGACTCTTGCCCCCACCCTAGCAACGTTGCACACATGCATACTTGTACCGTATATTCTCTATTATAAGCGCTGTGCTTATATTTTCCAACACCCCTCTACCCCGCGCTTATAATGGAGACCGTGCTTATATTTTTTCAACCAATGCATCCATACAGATCAAGAAGAAATACATGCTAGATATCATGCATGCAGCATTGATTTCCACCAAGACCGTGCTAATAATAGAGACTGTGCTTATATTGTTTCGAAAGGTGCTCACAGTGTGCTAGTAATGGAGACCTGTGCTTATAATAGAGAATATACGGTATTTAAAAATACAAAATAAAAACTTTGAAGATGCCCTCTTCGGCAAAAATTTGGACGAAATTTGAAGTTTGTTTTGGAGAGATTAGGAGAGGTTTTCATTTGGGTAGCCAAGGACTTGATGCGGGTGTGGGCGGTAGAAAAAAAAATGTGCTGTGCATAACGTTATGGATTTTCCACAGGCCTTGGCCTACTAGTAATCGAAAGGGAGTCTCAGTATTTTGTCAGTAGAAGCAGAGCAGCAGCTAACCTGTTGTTGGTAAGGTGGCGGGCCCCCACCTGCAGGTGGTGGTGGGCCATAGGGCGGTGGTTGTCCTCCGTAAGGCTGATGAGGCGGTTGCTGCTGCTGGTGGTAAGGTGGCTGGGCATAGAAATAGGAGAGGGGAAACACACACACACACACACACACACACACACACACACACACACACACACACACACACACACACTTGTACTTGTACTTGTTGCTCACTGCCAAAACTGGTCACGTGGGTCTCCCCGGGACAGGGGAGAGAGACTCAAAAGGAATCTTGGAAAGATGACTCAATTGGCCATTGAACCACCCAACGACCGACACCCCCTGAAATCCCCAAACTAGGGTGGACTTGAAATGATCCCACTTATGGGCTCACCACACCTCAGTAAGTGGGTGAGGACAAGGTGCAGAAAAGGATTGACGGCATCAGGGTATCCGTCCCGGGATCCTCTGATTTAGCCACCGACACTAGTACCAAGTATTACCTTCACTGGGGGCAGGGGTACCTGCAGTTGGATCCCCCCCCCCCCCCCACACACACACACACAAACGTATACACACGCACATATACAAAAACATACACACACACACGCACACACCAACATACACACACACACACACACACACACACACACACAAACGTATACACACGTACATATACAAAACATACACACACACGCACACACCAACATACACACACACACACACACACACACACACACACACACACACAACAACAACAACAACAACAACAACAACAACAACAACAACAACAACAACAACAACAACAACAACAACAACAACAAAGACATCCGTCAAACAACGCCACAGACAGCAAACACACATCCGGCAAAGAAAGGTGGACAACATCCGCGGCAGTGGAACAGCGAGTATCCACGGACATGCTGCTGTATTTGCCACATGGTGTATGAGCAGCGACTGTGCACCGCTTTACGTGCACTTCACACCCAGAGCCAGTACTATCTGCACAGCTTTAAGGCAGTGTAAGCTCTTGAGAGAGTTACAGAACGCGCCTGGTTTACAGTACTGTCGGTTGCCAAAGAACTAGGAGGAGGGGGGCAGCCTCCTAGCCTAGACCGTTCACATTTTTGTGTATTACAGTCTGTGCACGGTTGAGTCACCGCATATCCATTGGTATGCTGTGCTTGGTGGAATTCTAGCCTGGTCGTTCTTCGGCGCCTGACAGTACTGTAGTGCTAGTGTGGACTAGAGATTTTAGGCTCAACATCTTGGCTGTGCTCCATACCCGATATATTCTAACATGGGTTGCTTTTAGCCATGATCCAGTTTTATTGATTACATGTATTGCGAAAGGAGTGTTACGCTCCTTTCGCCAAACGTCAGCCTCGCCAAATGAGAGTTTGCATTCCCAGCATCGGCCTCCATCGTCCTGTGCCTTTTGAGTTGACACTGAGATTGCTAAACTTCGGGAAATCAGGGTTTGGATTTTAAGGTTTTCCCCACTCAAAAGCCAAAAAAGCCCGTTTTGCCAAAACAGTACATAAATTAGCCAGCAATGGTCAAAAATGGTAGCGGGTGCACATACTACTCGTGTGTAAATGCGGTGTGTAGTCGTGGTGCAACGTACCTGCTGTCCATAGCTGGAATTGCTGCCAGGACCAGCAGACGCTTGGTGTGGTGGAGCAGTGCCAGGTGGCGGAATGTTAGAGTAGGATCCGCGCGGTGCAGTGGGCTACACATATGCACAAATGCGCAAACACCCACACACACAGAAACGCGTGCATGCGCGCGTACACACACACACACACACACACACACACACACACACACACACACACACACAGAAGCGCGTGAGCACACACACACAAACACACACAAAAACACACATAGAAACATGCATCCTTGCAAAATACACAGAGTTACTGGTGAAAGGAGGTAAACACAACGCCGCCAATGGCAGCAGCAACAGGAATCAGAAACGAAGCAGCAGTTTGCACAGCACCAGTGCTAGCAAACACACCAACAGCATCAGCAGCATCGGCACCAACAGCACTAGCAGCAACACCGCTAGCAACAGCAGCATCAGCATCAGCAACACTGTGAGGTTCTGCTCTACGTTACAGGAACGCGACGCGGAGAATCACGGGAACTCTCTTCCCGTTCCCGTAACGTAAAGAAAATCTGTTCTGCTCTACGTTCACGTAGAGAAATCACGTGGAAGGTGTACTGGGAATTGCCCTTCCATATTTGCCTGTTTTCTGCCTGCATTTGAATGATACCCAGCAGATTCGTACGCGTTTTCTTAGCGTGAGAGAACCTCATCTACGCGTAGATATCTGGATCCAAAACACGCAAAGCCGTAGACTCTAACCCAGACTCCTTCTCTCTACGTGATTTCTCTACGTTTCACATATAGCAGAACCTCTCTAGTAGCAGCAGCAGCACCACCACCACTACATGTAAAGGACCAGCTACTTACCCGCTGAGGCATCTGCTGTGGCCCAGGAAGCGCTGCATGTATACATGTAGAAAAGAGATCAATGGGGAAGAAAGAGAAAGAGAAGAGAGAGAAAGAGAGAGAGAAAGAGAGAGAGGACAGAGGAGAGAGAGAGAGAGAGAGAGAGAGAGAGAGAGAGAGAGAGAGAGAGAGAGAGAGAGAGAGAGAGAGAGAGAGAGAGAGACACACACACACACACACACACACACCACACACACACACACACACACGCACACAGAAAGAAAAAGGACAGTTGCATTGAATGTCGGAGCAGCAGCAGCAGCAGTGGCATTACCCTTTGGTAAGAGCAAGCACCCATTGTGTAAAGAAAACCTGTACGCTGCACAGCAAACACTGACCCCAACTCCAGATCAGCATCTGTTCTAGAAGCGCTATTCGGGTGCGCAAGTGCACACAACAGCTTACTATCGGAAAGCAGTACCGGCAGTCGGCTATGGATGCAGTACGGTTTATGGTACACAGCCACATGCCTTCTTATCTTTCCTTACATACTGATAATATTTGCGAGATATCACACACCAACACTGAATGACTAAGAGTCGAATCTGACGAGGAGAGAATTTTCTCGGATACCCAGCGATGGGGAGTATTTGAAGCACCCTGGCGTTGGATATGTGATCTCAGTAGTGTCCAGTTTGAGCTCAATGTACGTAACTCGTGGAGAGCTTTCCAGAATGCCCAAGATTGTGAAAATTGGTTGACTAGAACCAAAGATATTCTCAGAATGAGGTGAGAAATATCGCATTTGGAAAGAGACATTTGCACTGTACATTCCACTTACGCTGATATCCATAGCCGGAGCCAAAACCGGCCGGCGCATAAGCCGGAGCGAAGGTGGCCGCCTCCTGGCGAATCTAGGGACAGGAAAAGACAGACAAGCGTGTAACGGGAAAACATCAGCAACAAGGTTACACAACTTAGAAGCTGCGCGAGCTTTGGTCATTTGAAAACGATTTGGAACACTCCACCACTCCACACTGTGCTCCGGAGTCTTGACCCGCATTCACGACACCACAGCAAGGACATTTGTGCTTGGATAGATATCAGATGTTGTGAATGTGGGCCAAGAGCGCAGCGTGGAGTGTTACAAATTAACAAGCTACGCATACAAAACAGTGACGGTAAAAGTCAGGAACAAGCTACGGCGCATACCGAGCAGTCATGGTAAAACGGTCAAAACAGAAGCAGACACGTTGGCAGACCAAACAGTCGGGAAATGAACTACCGTAGTTGCTGGAGTAAAACATGCACCAGAGCACAATGCACACCTTCTTCTTGGACCAAGATTTCAGCCATCAAGGTGTATGCGGAGTATAATAGAGAGGTTCCGGGGTACGATTTTCCGTGCCAAAATCCGTATGGGCGCTACGGATTTTTTCCAGACGTGCTCCATACGATTTTTCGGCACGGAGAATCCGTGTGGACTGGCTTTCATACGAACCATGTTTCGTATGGAGATTTTGCGTCATCGGGTGCAGAAAGATTTTTCGCGTACAAATTTGGTACGAGACACATCGACTTTCCGCGGGAAGTTTTGATTTCGGTACAATTTTCAAAATAGAAAGGCATAGCGCGGGAATGTGACGTGTTTGCGATCGTAACCTAGGCAATGACGGCAAACACATACGTTCCGTACTCCGGAACTTTTCACTGCTCGAAAACGACGTATAAAATATCCGTAGCGCCTCAACGGATTTTGGCACGAAAAATCGTACTCCGGAACCTCCCTAATGAGCAGCCTGGGTTTGAGTCAAGACACGGTTAAGCCCAGTGTGCATTGCCAAATACGGAATGTATGAGCAATGCATGCGAGTACCCTGGGATCAGCTCTGCACTGTCCAACAATCACACAATCAAACCCAGGTGGCTGTGTGGGGGTGTCAGTGGTACAGATTACGTCATTGGGCAATGAGCGTATACAACAATCACACAATCAAACCCAGGTGGCTGTGTGGGGTGTCAGTGGTACAGATTACGTCATTGGGTAACGAGCGTACCGTATTATCTCTAATATAAGCACGGTCCTTTATTTTTTCAATGTACCTCCGCCCCGTGCTATTAATGGAGACGTTCCTTTATTGGAGACTGTTCCATTATTATTTCAACCTCATTTCAGAGGCATGTTGCCATGCCAAATTCATGTATGACACACACATTTCAGGGTTTTTTTCGCCGGTACAGATAATGAATTTACACAGTGTGCTTATAATGGAGACTAAGCACTTTATTTTTTGAATGCCGCCCCAAGGTGTTCTATTATTGGAGACGTGCTATTATTGGAGACTGTGCTTATATTAGAGATAATACGGTATACAACAATCACACAATCAAACCCAGATGGCTGTGTGGGGGTGTCAGTGGTACAGATTACGTCATTGGGCAATGAGCGTACACAACAATCACACAATCAAACCCAGGTGGCTGTGTGGGGTGTCAGTGGTACAGATTACGTCATTGGGCAACGAGCGTATGCACAAGCTGCTCTGGTAGCGACACTTCATGGTAGATAGTCTGGGCGGTGCTTCAACCACCTCTGGACACCTAAGCGTGATGTTTGTGAAACTTTACATGCATGCACGGTCTGTTGGACTCTTGACTCACATAACCAGCAATTGTGTAGGGTATATCCATGTGGCTTATGTCAGGTGACAGAGGTGGCCAATCTCGCACCAGCTCGATGCATTGCACTACTTTTGGTAGCGCATGCAATTTCAAACTCGGATTATACTATAGTGCGCAAACGCAATTCCGATCCTCAAATAGCTTATCTAAAGTGCACACCATACTCCAGCAATACAATACTTCTAAAATAGAGAAGTAGATGTGAATGAGGTCTTCAGCAGGTGCAAGTTTTCCTGCTGAGGTAAATGGAGAAGAGGCAAAAGCAATGGAGAGTTGTATGCAAAAGCAACAGCCTGAGTGACGTACTGTGTCAATCAGATTCTGGCACAGCTTCTTGGCATTTGCCAGACCGTCCTTTGTGCTATGACTGCAAGACGAAATGATACGCGCACACGCATGTGCATACACACACACACACACGCACGCACACACACGCACATACAGAGAAAGCAAGTTATCATCAGCTTACGCACGCACAAACACAATACCCCCCCCCCCCCTTCCGACCCCCAGATAACTAAAGAGACAAACGTATTATAATACTTGATGACATGAAAATCACATCATCACGCAGTGCAATCACGAAATCTCACTTGATGTAAAGGTGGATAGCCTCGAAGGATTCTCGACCAGAGGTAGGCTCCATGAATCCAGAACCACGACCTCGCAATACAACCTGGACAAGGAAACGGTAGCACGCACGTATACAGGCACACACGTACACAGGCACACACGTACACAGGCACACACGTACACAGGCACGCACGTACACATACATGCACCAGTATTTGTACTTGTATTCGTACTTCGAATTTTTGTATATTTACGGATGGCAGAGCATCCGTTTGTATGCAGCAGCCAGGAAAGATGGTGACTAATGGTCCAGTAATGGATGGTTCTGCATAATGCTGTACACTGAAACCCAGTATGCAGTCAACTGGCCAAACAAACTGGGGTGAGGAGAGTGGAAAGAGACAAGGAGATGGGAGAAGATGGGAAAGACAGAGAGAGAATAGAGAGAATAGAGAGAGAGAGAGAGAGAGAGAGAGAGAGAGAGAGAGAGAGAGAGAGAGAGAGAGAGAGAGAGAGAGAGAGAGAGAGAGAGAGAGAGAGAGAGAGAGAGAGAGAGAGAGAGAGACCGAGACACACACATGTAGCAATGAATAGGTTGCTTACCTTAGCACCACTTTCATTTTGAATGTGCTTCAAATACTGCCCCTACAACAAACAAATCAAAGGCATACAGACATATTAGCAGTGCCATATAGCTTACCCAGGTCACACAGTACACACTACATCAGCTTGCTGTTCTCGTGTGGAGCCCAGCTCACATCCACTTGAGGGTCTATTGATGAGAGCGCATGAAGCCAGTGCCCTTGCTGACTGCGCAGCGCGCAATGCGAGTACAATGTCACAGAGCGCACCTCCAAAACAGGACCACAAAAAGAGGAGTGGTGGCAGTCGTGGTGGTGGTGATGATAGTGGTGGTGCTGCAGCTGGTGGCAGTGGTGGTGCATGAAGCTACTGCAATTAAGACTTACATCGGGGCCTTGAATGCGTTCAATCACATTGAAGCCTTCAGGTGCCAGTTCCAGTCCAATGAATAGCTTCTCTTGCACATAGTGCTGCATAGCGTAACACAGACAATTATTATGTTGGTGAGAGCGCGCGCGCGTGTGTGTGGTCGTGTGTAATGCATGCGTGCAGACGTGTACTTGTACAGCATGAGAGAGGGGGGGGGGGGGGGGGGGGGGGCTACCACATAGACATAGGAGACCATCCAAGTACTTGAAGAAACATTCACTGATAAAATTCCAACCCACGCAAGCAGGGCACTAAGGCTGCAACATACCAAACCCATGATCTAGACTATTGACATCAGGCTAGAGTTGCACTTGTGGCCTGAGTGCTCGCCATTTGGAAACAACATTTCTAAACTCAGTAATACACAAAAGTGCAGCGGAGTGCACCCACTAGCATACCAAACATGGACACGTGTACTGCTGCTGCAGCTGTTCGTGCTGATGGTGTGGCCACCGCTGTTGTGAATGTTGCTCCTGCTGCTGCTGCTGCTGTTGTAATTGTTTCTGGGTGTTCTCTGGCTGAGTTTAGCACTACAGGGGCAGCACCACACTCCAGCAGAGTAGCATTACAAAAAAATTCACGGTTCGCATCAGACTCGGTTAGAGGCCGAGTTTGCCGCATCCGTAGGAACGCCACCACCCTTCGAGGATCAAGGCGCAGATGCAGCTCCTAAGTACTGTAGTGTAGTGTAGTATAGCATGTCTCGTAGATATTACTACAGGGAGGGGGGGGGGACACCATGCAAGAGTAGGATCACCATTCCATGTGTGCTCAGGTCAGGAGTCGCAATACGCTGCAACACTCAACCTTCCTACATAAAAATTGGCCCACGTCGTCCAAAGTCTTACCCCCTTCGTGTAGATCTGTGAATAATTGTTCTTGTCGGACGAGGATGACGACGATGATGACGCCCCGGAGGTAGCAGCTGGCTTTGGAGTTGTTTTGATTCCCAGCAAATTATTGATGCGAGCCACAGCGGCTAGAAACACACACAGTGACAAAGAGCAGTAAGAAAAAAGAGACGACAAGTGAGGCAATGCAAGAGATATTCGGAAAGTGGGGCGTACTGATGAACTGAGCTGAATAGCAATGCAGAAGATCATGATGGACCAAAAGTTTACAAGTTATCCGCTGTTCGTGTCCAACACTAACAAACACACGGATAACCTGTAAATTGTTGGTGGTCCTTCTTTTTCAATTTTAATCCTCGGTTTTCCAAGTTTCCATCCTAGAAGATTTTGAGATTGGGGATGCGAATATTGGGTGACTTTTCTAAAGTATTACCAACGACGATGGGTAAGAGTCGTATGTTGTACTTCAGTGAGGTAGGGACTCGGGTGGGTAGCGAAGAGGGGAGTGGAGAGGAGGGGTGATATGCTTACCATCAACCTTGGACTGCTCATCCGACTGTATGAATAAATACTGAGGTTTCTCACTGCAGACACAAACACAGGGGAGAGAGAGAGAGAGAGAGAGAGAGAGAGAGAGAGAGAGAGAGAGAGAGAGAGAGAGAGAGAGAGAGAGAGAGAGAGAGAGAGAGAGAGAGAGAGAGAGAGAAAGAGAGAGAGAGAGAGAAGAGAGAGAGAGAGAGACATCGATCCAAACTCAGAGCACACAGGACAGAACATACTCATTTCAAAGCCCATCTAACTTCTTCAATAGCAGCAAGAGTAATGAGCAATAGAGTACAACTTAGCAATCTCTCAGCCCATGACAGAATTTGTTGATGACTGCAGCTTTTCGCCACCATTTGGCTCATTGATGCTATCATGTGCAGCCAGAGATCAAAGTGCAAAGAACTTGTACAAAGCAGCTACGGTCGTGAACAGACGTTAAAGTCATGCATCCTGAGCTTGACCAACTAACATTGTATCTTCATGACAAGCGTGGCGAGGTGCCCACACTTGACCATTCTTCTGCCAAAACGCAAGAAAAAAATCCGCCCCAGGTGAATCCATCGCAGCTCAAGATGTGATTTGAATACCCTTGGAGTATGCAGTCTTGACAGCAGCAGCAGCAGCAATAGCAAGAGCAAGAGCAACATGATGATACGTACTCATTGGCCGCTTGGCCTTTCTCTTCCTTGGTCATGTAGCGACCTCGCGGCGATACGAACGCACCAGTTTGCCGCTTGATCTGCAAGCAAGAAGCACAACAGGGAGAAATTGGAGGGGATTAGTCAAAGAACTGGCCTTTCGCGACTTTCGGGCATTCTCGCTACCAGTTAACAACATCGTCATACTTCTGCTCTCTAGTTGCCTACATTGCATAGTCCATGAGTGAACAAGACGAAAGAATACATTTATAGAAAAGGAAAGGACTAAGGAACTACAAGTTACGCTATAATGTCCACTAACACCACCAGTTACTGAACAATCAGCTCATGCGATAACATTGCACGACACTGACCGACGGTACTGACGTTCTACTACGAACTGGCTAACAGCTCCAGCACATCTCGGATGCGCACTCCAACTGCCTTCCAGCTAGGAAGGTTCTAAGTTATATGATAACATAGGAGGGGAATTTTCTACTCAAATCTGTGGACAGCAACTGTTTCGCTCTGTTAGAGCTCCTCAGCACAGCTCAGAGGACCGAAGCGCACGTGGGAATTTTCTATAAATTTATCCTTGGCTCTCCATCCGAGTCCATTCTTGCAAAGAGAAGAGCATGCTATATCCAGGATACTTTCTGCTGAAGTTGGACTGTAACAAGCACAACTTACATCCAGGAGAATAACGGTCTTTGTCAGGACAGCCCTAAACAAAATAAGATGATACAGGAGCACACACATAGACACACACACACACACACACACAGAGTCAAATGTCAGTCACGCTAAACAACATCCTCATACACAACACGAGCATCGCACAACGGCAGCTAGGACCATGACTTCCCGTTTCTTATCAGCAAGCACGCCCTACTGAAAAATGGACAAACGCAGGATTATAGCGCTGTCAAGGGCGCCAGCATACGTCTTTGGATGGGGAACATGGGGAAAGATGGGGAACAAACAGATTATGAATAAAACAATTGATGCTGACATAATAACATGATGAACTATGGAAAAGAATACGTACCGTATCATCTCTAATATAAGCACGGGCCTTTATTTTTTCAATGTATCTCCGCCCCGTGCTATTAATGGAGACGTTCCTTTATTGGAGACTGTTCCATTATTATTTCAACCTCATTTCAGAGGCATGTTGCCATGCCAAATTCATGTATGACACACACATTTCAGGGGTTTTTCGCCGGTACAGATAATGAATTTACACAGTGTGCTTATAATGGAGACTGAGCACTTTATTTTTTGAATGCCGCCCCAAGGTGTTCTATTATTGGAGACGTGCTATTATTGGAGACTGTGCTTATATTAGAGATAATACGGTAAGCAAGAATTCAGAAACGTTTTTTCTTCGACGGTCATCAGTGAATTGTTTTATTCATAGCTTCGTTGAAACTTCTTTCTCCGAAATGGCCATGGCTTTTTTTAATAAACAGATTGCTCAGCATGAATTCCAGCAACTCCAGCAGCAGCAGCAGCAGTAGCGTCACCAGCAGCAGTAGCAGTAGCGTCACCAGCAGCATCAGCAGCAGCAGTAGCAGTAGCAGTAGCAGTAGCGTCACCACCAGCACCAGCAGCAGCAGTAGCGTCACCAGCAGCAGCATCACCAGCGTCACCACCAGCAGCAGTAGCAGTAGCGTCACCAGCAGCAGCAGCACCAGCAGCAGCAGCACCAGCAGCAGCAGCACCAGCGTCACCACCAGCAGTAGTAGCAGTAGCGTCACCAGCAGCAGCAGCAGCAGCAGCAGTAGCGTCACCAGCAGCAGCAGCGTCACCACCAGCAGCAGCAGCGTCACCAGCAGCAGCAGCAGCAGTAACAGCAGCATCACCAGCAGCACCACCAGAAGCAGCAGCAACCGCAACCAAACAGCAGCACAAAAAAATCTTCAAGTTGAAATTCTGCTGTTGCTAGGTACAGTAAAACCTGGTTTAAGCGACCACCCCACAGTGCAAGCAAAAGCAGTCGTTAAAGCCAGGTGGTCTTTAGAACCAGGTCCCACAGTGTCTGTGTAGAACTGTCCGTGCATGGAAAAGCGGTCGTTAAGAGCAGGTGGTCGCTAAACCCAGGTTTTACTGTATATAGAGTAGCAGCAAGTGAAATCTGGTCCACTCACTGGGTTAGTACTGGGTGCTGTCATGAGTAGGGGTGAAACCCAGAGTGCGCAGTTTGGGATTTTTCTGCATGGCTCACTGGGTGACTGTCACTGCGAAATTCAGGATTTACATCATGGTTGGTGCAGATAAGCGGCGGGAAGTGGGGTAGTGCGTACCGGAAAGAGACCTGCTTGAATCCTGCGTGTACGCACTACACCACTAACGTGATGTGATCCCGGAATTTCGCCGTGACAGCAACCCATCCGAGCTGCACACTCTGGGCTTCATGTACTGTTGGTGCTATGCAACAGCAGTACTGGAGACACAGTGAGAGTAAGACTGTGCTATGCAACAGCAGTACTGGAGACACACTGTGAGAGTAAGACTGTGCTATGCAACAGCAGTACTGGAGACACAGTGAGAGTAAGACTGTGCTATGCAACAGCAGTACTGGAGACACACTGTGAGAGTAAGACTGTGCTATGCAACAGCAGTACTGGAGACACACTGTGAGAGTAAGACTGTGCTATGCAACAGCAGTACTGGAGACACACTGTGAGAGTAAGACTGTGCTATGCAACAGCAGTACTGGAGACACACTGTGAGAGTAAGACTGTGCTATGCAACAGCAGTACTGGAGACACACTGTGAGAGTAAGACTGTGCTATGCAACAGCAGTACTGGAGACACACTGTGAGAGTAAGACTGTGCTATGCAACAGCAGTACTGGAGACACACTGTGAGAGTAAGACTGTGCTATGCAACAGCAGTACTGGAGACACACTGTGAGAGTAAGACTGTGCTATGCAACAGCAGTACTGGAGACACACTGTGAGAGTAAGACTGTGCTATGCAACAGCAGTACTGGAGACACACTGTGAGAGTAAGACTGTGCTATGCAACAGCAGTACTGGAGACACACTGTGAGAGTAAGACTGTGCTATGCAACAGCAGTACTGGAGACACACTGTGGAGACACACTGTGATAGTAAGACTGTGCATACCCACAACAGTACGACACTGCTCAACCCGTGTACAGTCAGACCTCGTTTAACCGCACACAGCCGCTTTCCACGACAACATCCGGATAGGCAGGGGGAACTGGATAGTCGAACACACAATGTCATACTGTATGTATGCATGACATATGCTGTAAATCGGTGACCAACGATTTTCTTCCGGATGGTGAGGGATCCGGATAAAAGAGGACCGGACAAGCGAGGTCCGACTGCACAAGTAGCAGAATTTCACCTGCTGGAACTGTAGCTGTCACACTTCAACACTGACCTGTTTGGATAATCGTTGATTTCCACTTCTGCGTTGTACCGGCACGGTGAAGCAGGTTCAATATCCGTTGCGCCTGCGAGAGAGACAACATAACAACACAACCCGACAGGAACATGAAAACCATCATTATCAACCATTGCACAGGGCAACTCGGCATTCAGACCTTGCAGACAGCTTTTTTTTATTTTTAGATAATGCACTGCTCGTATTTATTTTATTTTTTACTTCAAAAGGACAATTGCTGCATCCATGCAGGAGGCTACCGGTAATCAGATCGCTAGTTTTTAGTTATCACACGAATCTTTCTCATCATCATCATCATCATCTGCGTTGCCGAAAAAAATAATAATAGTAAAATTTAAAAAATAATAATAATAAACGGCATTATGCAGCTGTGTAAGCAGTAGATGCACAGTCTTTCTAGTAAGTATGAATTGTTCCTGCCCATACCCAAGT
This sequence comes from Sycon ciliatum, assembly GCF_964019385.1. Taxonomy (NCBI): domain Eukaryota; kingdom Metazoa; phylum Porifera; class Calcarea; order Leucosolenida; family Sycettidae; genus Sycon; species Sycon ciliatum. The sequence goes on along the minus strand of NC_088652.1, from coordinate 21,089,770 downwards.
CAGTCCGGACTCCAGAATAACGAAAACCTAGTGTGTGAGTGTGTTGATGAAGGTACAGGGGCATAGCTGGTCCCCCTTTGGGGGGGGGGGGGGGGGGGGGGGGGCACAGCCGCATATGTGTAGGATGGTTGGTGCATGTCATTCATAGTCAATATGTGCATGCTGAACCTACATATAAGTCGAAATTTTAGGGGGGGGGGGCATCCTCCCCCCCCCCCGTGCAGCATGCATGCGGGCTACACGCCTGAGGTGGCAATGACGATGCTGTTACACGCCGCAATGTTTAAAGGGGAAGTTAAGGCAAAAATTAAAATTTCACCAGTTGTAGTCTTCGGGGTGCTGAGTCGAATGGTCTTGGTCCGAGGAAGCTGAGACGCTCCCTTCCTACTTGAATCCCAATCGAACTCGCGCACTTCCACCGAAACTGGGTGACTGCGCCCTACGAGATGGGGATTTGTATGCAAAATGTCACTAAAAGCGCCATTTCGTTCTTATAAAAGCACGGATGACCGCGATTGGCCCATATGTTGTAGTCTTTGGGACGCTGAGTCGACTGGTTTTGGTCCGAAAAGGCTGCGATGCGGCGTTCCTCCTTTATTCCCAATCGAACATGGTTGAAGAAGCAGTCACGTGCTCCTGCGTACACCAGTCACCTGGTCACCGTGCCTGCAGGGTACAACTTACTAGCCTGTTTGACCTTTTTTGGGTGCAGTCCTGTCACTCGAGTTGAACCCGAGTTGAACCTTGGTGTGAAAGTTGTCACCTGCTGGCGTGGTGACCAGGTGATTTGGGCACCCAGGACCACGTGACCGCTTCTTCAACCATGTTCGATTGGGAATAAAGGAGGAACGCTGCATCGCAGCCTTTTCGGACCAAAACCAGTCGACTCAGCGTCCCAAAGACTACAACATATGGGCCAATCGCGGTCATCCGTGCTTTTATAAGAACGAAATGGCGCTTTTAGTGACATTTTGCATACAAATCCCCATCTCGTAGGGCGCAGTCACCCAGTTTCGGTGGAAGTGCGCGAGTTCGATTGGGATTCAAGTAGGAAGGGAGCGTCTCAGCTTCCTCGGACCAAGACCATTCGACTCATCACCCCGAAGACTACAACTGGTGAAATTTTAATTTTTGCCTTAACTTCCCCTTTAACAGCACTGTTGTGTGGGGTAGAGTGTGTACGTGCGAGTTGCAGAAAGTGGCAGTGCTGCTACGCTTTACAGTGCAGAGTAGAGTGCGTGAGTGCGAGTTGCTGGATTTGGCAGTGACAATGCTGCTACACTTCGCACTGCTAGACAAGGATACCTGAAACTTACATTGCTAATACTTCAAGTACAGTTGCTGGTACAATTTCTGGTAATGGATTTGCCACCTACATCTACTCTCTCTCTCTCTCTCTCTCTCTCTCTCTCTCTCTCTCTCTCTCTCTCTCTCTCTCTCTCTCTCTCTCTCTCTCTCTCTCTCTCTCTCTCTCTCTCTCGCTCTCTCGCTCTCGGTGTGTAGGCTATACACCCAGATGTATTGATCAGTCTCTCGAGTTACCAGAACTCGCTCCCGTGTATCCTAGGTCTAAGGTGTGACACCATAAGTATTACACAATGGTATTTTCAATGCTGATGCTGTTTGTTTTTTCAACGCCATGTTGGCAATTGGGTTCTTGGCCGATTGTTCAGACAGTCAATTCACTGACAATGGCCAACACATTATTTGAAGTTTCTCCAGCAGTTTCTGCTACTGTGTCAGTTGTGCAGCGAGTGATTGGTCAAGAGCACAGGGCAAACACCCAGGCTGGGATAGTACGCAGCGAGTTTGGTCGAGAGCCGAGGACAAATGCCCAGGGTAGGATAGCATGCAGAGAGTGTAGTCAAGACCAGAGAGCAAATGACCAAATCGGGATAGCATGCAGAGAGTGCAGTCGAGAGCAGAGAGCAAATACCCAGGTCGGGATAGTATGCAGAGAGCAAATGCCCAGGTAGGGATAGCATGCAGAGAGTGCGCTCAAGAGCAGAGAGCAAATGCCCAGGTCGGGATAGTACGCAGAGAGGTCAAGAGCAGAGAGCCAATGACCAAACCGGGATAGTACGCAGAGAGTGTAGTCAAGAGCAGAGAGCCAATGTCCAAATCGGGATAGTGTACAGAGAATGTAGTCAAGAGCAGAGAGCAAATGTCCAAATCGGAATAGTAGGCAGAGAGTGTAGTCGAGAGCAGAGAGCAAATGTCCAAATCGGGATAGTGATCAGAGAATGTAGTCGAGAGCAGAGAGCAAATAACCAGGTCGGAATACGAGCTCCAGTCCTAGCCACGAGGCATCTACATCTTTATTCTACGTACCTGCATCCGCCAACGTCCTCGCAGCTCCAGCTGGATTCAGACCGACTGCGTTGGCCCCCGTGAGCGGAGCACCACCAAGACCTGCGGTGCCCATAGTCGGCCCGGTCGCTGCACCATCAGTCATCTGTAACAAAGCAGCAGCAGCAACAGCAACAACAACAGCAGCAGCAGAAGTGGCAGCAACAGCAGCAGCAGAAGTGGCAGCAACAACAGCAGAAGCAGCAGCAAAAACGTCCACACACAGATAAACCAAATATAGGCAACAACAAATCCAAAAGTGAGAATTCCTCCCCCACAGACGGGTGTGCGGTGCACAATGCCCTTGTGGTGTCACCTGGAAATACTGTTTCTGACGAAATGGGTACTGTGCAGATTTGCAGTTGAGCAGCTCACTGAAATCCCACACAAAGTGATACGAGTACAGTTGAGCAGCTCACTGAAATCCCACACAAAGTGATACCAGTACAGTTGAGCAGCTCACTGAAATCCCACACAAAGTGATACCAGTACAGTTGAGCAGCTCACTGAAATCCCACACAAAGTGCAAACCCGGCCGCACCCTGGACCAGTTCCGAGAACATCACTGTACACGTAGTTGTTGTCCACGTGTACGCCCAGCTGCGTTCGTCGCACTTCCAGGGTGACAAGGGCCGTGCAAGTTGAGGACGCCAGATATGCACTTTGGGCCGGATTTCACCGAGTGCAGATGTAGATACTAGTACAGTGCAATTATATTTCCGTGCAGCAGGTGTGTAGTTCGTACACATGGTGTATTGTAAGTCAACAAATATTCGGCGCATATTTATTTTCGGCTATTTTCGGCCTGATCATATTTGGCCGAAAATTTGTTGCAGCTGAACATTTCGTTTCGCAAGGTTCAGTGTGGCAGTGCATACAGGCAGCAGCAGTACAGGCCGAAAATTTGTTGCAGCCGAAATGTGTTTTAGCCCTGAGAGGCCGAAATTTGAATGGGCCAATAATTTGTCGACTTCAACCCTTTGAGGCCCATAGTACGGATATATCCGTACCAGTGTACAGTGCATACTTTTCAAAGCGCAACCTGGCGACTCGGCTGTCCCTTGACCGAATTGGATAATTGAAAGGTCTATCGACATTAGAATTGTCTCAGCTATCGGCTCGAAAAAACCCGAAGACGATCTGAGGTCGGAGAGCGGGGTTATGAGACTCGAACTAAATCCGCTCAGCAGAGTCAACTCGGGCGCGTGCATTTTGAACTCGTTTTGGGGGATTTCCCTGACTCGCGGCCTATGCAGCCAGAGATATGTAACGTCATCGCAAAGGCATGTTCCTCAGCTCTTCTGAAAAAAAATTTGAGCCATCTGCGATACAATTTGTTGAAATGGCAGAGAATTTGAGTTGGGCGCTCGCAATGCTGGCTTTGGAGCGCTGAATCGCGCTGCGGCGCTAGTTCTGTGGATCTAGTGATGGATTGCTGGCTATTGCTGTGTTCCCCTGGCCAAGAGCTTTCCAGAAAGCCCAAGATCACCCAAATCGGCCAAAAGACACCAAAGTTACGACCAGATAAGTAACTGGGCTCGCGTATGCAGTGCATTCCTTGAAATAATTGTGGGCCCTAAAGGGTTTAAAATACAGTATGCAATTCAACATTGTACTTCGGGTCTGTAGGCATACTGCCAACCTTACGGCCCCCGATGCATGAGCAAGAACACCCGCACGCGCACATGTGCACACGCACGGCCCCCGATGCATGAGCAAGAACACCCGCACGCGCACATGTGCACACGCACACCCGCACACACACATGCACCCGCACGCACACACGCGCGCGTACGTATGCGCACACACACATGCACCCGGACACACACGCGCTCGCGTACGTATGCGCACACACACACACACGCGGATATACACACACACACATGCACACACACGCACGCACATCTCCACACATTACCATAGGTCGAATGACAGGCCTAGTGTTCTGGGCCAGCTTTCCCTGCGACGCCAGCAGCGCATTGATTCTGGCCGCTGCAGCAAGCGCCACTACGCTGACTGCCGCGGCGGGATTCGCTTGCACTGCGCTGACTACAGCTGCCGCAGCAGCTGCGGGATTCGGCACCAGCCCTGCTCCCGCGTTCGCGCTGGTGACGGCGACAGAGGACATGGGAGCACTCGTTGAAGTAATGGGTTCATTCTGAGCTTGTCCATCATTGCCCCCGCCGGTTGGCTGGTCCCATTTACTGCGACGTTTACTGGAAGGAAACGCGTGCACGAAATTCACTCAGTACACCGTGTGATGACCTACCTCTATGACACAGCTATCCATCCAACACTCATGCTCACCTCATAGTAGGAAAAAAATAATCGCAAATAGAAATTTACGTGCAGCAAAACTCTGCTTGTTCCAACTGTCTTAGGTTCCAATAAATGTGGCGAAACCGCTCATAGCAAGAAAGTTGCTTTGTTGATTACAATGTAGAGGGCTCGTCACTTCCATCCAAGTTCAAGAGAGAAGGAATAACTCAGGAAATAGCAGAAAGAACAATCATGAGGGAGGAAAACAGCATGATCTGAGTTGTTTTCAAAAAAAGGAGGTCGGTTCATTTTTCGCATTTTTTTCTTCGCAATCTGCCATTTCTGCACGGCTGTTAGCTGCACTTGGATCGCGGCAACTTAGTTTTCTGCACGTGAACCATGAAAAATCAATGCATGCTCATGCATTGTTCATGCATAAGCAGTCAGCTGGCCTGCTCGCCCACGCATTTGACAGGTAACAATTCCATCAAATTTGAGATATCGCTTCGTTCTAAGTCTCAAAACAGTTCTAAAGTCACCAAACCACGCTGGTAATCGATGGCTATTCAATGTTAACATCTTCAGGAAGACTTCAGCCGTTTCCCGAGAGTTTGGGCATCGTTGCCGTTATTTTTCACTGTGTTCTTCTTCCTCCTGTCTGGAGCTGCAATTGCATCCTGGAATTATTTGAAAGGTATTTCGTGCGGGCTGTGGGGGGTTCCAACAGGCATAAACTGACATCGCTATAGGATAACTGGTAACTTTCACCCTTCAAGGAGGTAGAGCAATGAGAATTTTTTTGTGGCGGTCGTCCAATTTTTGTGGCGGTCGTGGCTGTATTTGTGCACTTCCAAGGCTTTCATTCTGCCTGATACTACTCTCTACTGTATGGGAATTGTTGTTTAGGCACATGTAGCTGTCTTATTTGGTAGATCTGCTGTTTTCAATCACTTGGGACACTTTAGCCTATTTGTCTTTCGTTCATGCCATCTATCAGTTTTGTGGGGTGCCTTGGCCTGTATTTGTGAAGTTCTCGAGTAAAGACCCTAATTCTTGACTGGAGTCACGACTTGAATTGTATTTGCTGGGCGAGCCCTCGTTCACGCAGTTGTCCTTATCGTAATAGTCAATATCTGCTTGCTGGACGGACTAGCGGCTAGAATAGGGATGACCAAATGGTCCAAGTGTGTACTAGTACACGATTATTGTTTCCATCATCGTGAAATGAGCGTTGTGGAATTGCAGTCGTCTGCCTTTGGCACTGAGGACATGAGGAGAGTTGATTGTTACTTCTGCTCAGCAATGAAGCGATCATCAGCTCTCTTTCTTCTAATTATTGAGAGGACATACCGGCATCGCAATCAAGTAAAGATTAGGCAAACCTCGCCAACCTCCAAAGAGAGTCGAAGATATTTTCTCCAAATGCAAAGACGATCTTTGTGAGTTTGTGACTTGCATTTGCGTGCATACATGAGCAAGGCACGGACCACGGCACGTGCGCGGTTACCATGCCATCTCGAACCGACGCCATCTTTCTAAGTTGCCGCTTCTTGACAGCCGTGTCTGGTGTAACCTAGCAACAGTTTTGACTGATGATGCATGCAGTGCAGTGACGTAGCTTACATGTTCCTCGTACATCATGTATTTGTATGGACTTATGAACTGAAAATTGCTGGTGTAATTGGTGATTTCAACGAGCATGCCAACAGTTACAACTTAGTACTGATACCAGTAATAAGTATATTTGGCTTCTTCATTGACTAGTACTGAACAGCTAGCTTCAGCAAGAAACCCTTGGGAGAGCTCTTTGCAGAGAAGCGTATCACCTCACCAAAAACGTACGCCTACTTCCATTCATTCAATACTTTTATCTTTTCTATTTTTGGATAGTCTTCAAGCTCCTAGATCCCGTGCATGTGAGCATCCAGCTAAATTTGGCTAGCTGCTGCCTTTCAGCCTGGTACTTGTAATGGAACAAGATCAAGACGAAGAGGTGCATGAATTATTGCAGGGCTGCGTTCTCCAAAATCAAGTAAGTACAAGTGTAAGTAGATGCACGCATAGAGTCTTGGGTTGTACAAGTCCAAGTACTGTCGTAGAGAGGTAGTGCTCTAGCAAGCAGGTATTTCACACGGTCTGCACCACATCAGGGCCACGCTCCCACAATTAAACATTTGAAACTTCATAATGTGCTCAATCCACGAAGTAAAGAAATGTTTAATGATGGTAAAAGCACCGGGAGAAAAAGCAGTAAATACCTTGTCTCTCTGTCCGCGCGTGCACACACACACACCATGTACCATGTACCATGTGTACGCCCGTCGCAAGAGAAGCACGCAAATCTGCCAAAGCACTGGATGTGCACCCACAGATTTTCTCTTATAGCAATCAGACACCCACACACTCTAATTCTCTCTCTCTTTCTCTCTCTCTCTCTCTTCTTTTTTTCACACACTCGCACCCCCCCCCCCCCCCACACACACACATGTGCGCACGCCTTGACCCTGGCACCTTGAATGCGAGTTTCTCTGCCGGAAGGCCAATTGGTGCCTCCTATGAGGCAGCTGCTGGCAAAGAGCTAGATAAGATCCCTGATGCTTTGTCAAGTCTTGGCCACATCTCGCACCTCTGCTCGCATCATCACCCATCAACAATAGACAACACATGGGAAAACTCTACCAGAGTGGACAATGTGTGCATTCACCCTGGTGAGATAACACAGCAAAGGACATGGTCCATCCGTCCCCGCGCAGTGAGGGCACGATAATAGCATTGTGCACGTTAATCCATCTCATATGTGTTATCTCTTCTGTGTGTGTGTGTGTGTGTGTGTGTGTGTGTGTGTGTGTGTGTACTGTTTGTGCTGGTAGACTGCGGGTTGTGGGCCGCCGACGTGCCCTGCTGTGACGAACGCCGTCGAGGCATGCGAGGCGCTGAAGGCATGGCTGCAAGGCTCTGCTGCTCCACGTTGCCTGGAGACCGACGTGGAGTCGGGGGAGAGTGGCGCCACCGCGGCTGTGCCTAGCCCGTCAGAACAGCGCCGTCTCTCTCCACTGCTGCCTACCTGCACACCGGTATCACTATCACAACTCCTCCTCGATGGTAGCACAGCCGTGGCCACACACCAGCATGACATCAGCAGTAGAAGTAACGATGGCGGAGATGATGGGAGCCAGCTGTCGACATTGGCCTGTCGCCCAGCTCAGTCCGAGGAGTGCTGCTCTGCTGCTTCGTACCGCCCGTCTTCGGCTTGCTCCAGCCATAGTGTGCTCTCTGAGTCGCTAGAGGAGCTTGTTGCGGGGGCGCGTGACCCAGTGTGGAAACGGTAAGATATCATTAGTGGTGAAACGAATACTAGAGTGTACTATTCGAATATTCTGAACTGTAACAAATAAACGAACGAATATTCTATTATTCCAATGGACATGCAGCACACGAAATTGCCAGCGATCATAAAATGAGGAATTATAAAACAACCGTGACTCAATATTATCAAGAGTACATACCCCCCAGAGTGTGCAACTCCCACATACCCTGCTGTCCCGACAGAATTTCAAGTTGACGTCATTATTTATGACACAATGCTCCTTGCACCAGTGATTTACAACATGTGTACGGGTGTCAACGCATCACACGTTTTTCTTTGCAATAATTTGTACAGGATCAGATCGGCTTCGGTCAACCACAGGTTCCGGATTCGTCTGATAATTCGTGTACAGTGCGCATTGCATCATCAAAATGACGTCAACTTGATATTCTGTCGGGACAGCACCCATAGTCGAGTTGCACACTCTGGGGGTTATGTACTTTTGATATAATTTCAAAATGAAAGAAAAATGTAATATTCCGGGAGCTTCAAACTTACTGACTGCTTGAACAACTTTCAATGGCAACAAAGTCTGGAAAATCAATCAAGGAAAATGAATGCCAAGAATACTACACAGGACAGATAGACAGAGAGACGCACAGACACACGTACGCACGCACACACACACACAAACACACACACACACACACACACACACACACACACACACACACAGAAAAAAATAGATATATAGAGAGAGAGATAATCACTTGGTGACAAGTTGCATAGACGGCAGCTGCAAAGGAAGGTCATCGTCCAGCACAACATCCAGAGCAACAGGAGCTTCCTTGGTCACGGGCGTACGAAACTCAGGCGGGACAGCATTGCTGGTGTGCACCTTCAGCGACTTGTCTGCTAGAGAAAGATCAGGGCGTCTACGCTCTTTTCCGAGAGACCAGCACGACGCTTGCTGACGATGTGGCTCGCAGCCGAGAACACCCTCTCGGAAGGAACGGAAGTTTGCCGGCACACACAAAATAGCTTTGGCGACCCTGGCAAGATGTGGCAGCCGGTCCTCATTGACGCACCACCACTTCAGTGGATTAGTAGCTGGAGGTGCGGTTGTTTCGCTGAAATACACCTCCAGCCCCCTCTCCACTGCAGCACTGTACGACATCTCCTCCACTGTGTCAGCTCCAAAGAACAAATCCAAGTCTTGAGGAGTACGCTTTGCTGCCGGTTCGGCTGCTGTTGTTGTCTCCTGGCCGTCGGCTATGCAGCGTTGCAGCAGCTCCAGCTTTACCGCTTTCCGACCCGCATCATCCAGGAATGCCAAGGAGCGCGAGCGTGGGTCTAGCGCTGCTGCCGACACGTACGTGCATCCTGGACAAGTCTACCGGGTCCAGGTGAAACTTGTTTCTCAAGCTCAGAAGTCAGCTTGCGACACAGCTGAGCAATCGCAGCTTCGCCATTGCCTCCCGCCTTGCCTGCATCTGCCAGCACGATGGAGTGCAGAGACATGCCGACCGGCATCACACATGAGATTTTTTTGTAAAGAAATAAATAAAAAATAAATAAAAAATGAGATGGTCAGATATTTCTGACCACTCAGAAGGCGTGTCGCTTTCTCCAAAGGAGCCAAGACCTCCATGAGCTGTTCAGCAGTAGCCCAACGCTTCTCTTTCAAGAGCAATGCCCTATGGTCAGCCTTGGGCGTCTTGGCAGTGTCCACCAGAACAGAGGTCACGTGAGGCCTTAGCTCCAGCAGGCGTCGCAACGTATAGTACATGCTGTTCCACCTGGTTGTGACGTCCTGCATCAGGCAGAGTGGCAGCTGGAGGGCTAGCTCGTTCTCCTTAGCATGGCTCACTTGCTGAGCGTGGAGCTGAGCAGTTGCGTGGGAGCTGTGGTGGAAATGCCCCACAAGACGTCGACCCTCAGCTAGAACCTTCTGCTCTGGCTTGCTGCCGTCCAGCGCATGGCGCAAGCACGTCTGCAGCATGTGTGCAGCACACGCAACACCTTGGATATCGCAATCACTATCAGCTTGGACCTTTTAGCATCCAGCCACTGAGCTTTTTTAAACTCTTTTCTCCGTCATGAGTTTCGTATTCAAACTTGGACTTTTGGACGGGTTTTGACAGCCTTGCGCACCTACAAATGTTGGGGTGCAGGAGAAGAAAGGGGAACTGGCAGGGAAAGGATGGGGAAAGCAGTGCTCGCCTATTCCTACCCCGGTTATCTGAATACCGCAATTATCCGAACCCACAAATACCGTAAAGTACCGTTGATCCGCCCCCACGCCATGTCGCTTCCCAGCTGGGTTTTCGGCAGGGGGCGGGAATTAGATCAAGGCTGTCAAGTGCAGTACGATGTACAACAACGTAGAAGTTCAGACTCGATGTGCTGGATTGTGCACATTTTCATCCTGGATTGGCAAATTTTGTGTACAGCAGTGCATGCGTCGGTTCAACACCGTATTTTCGTTGTATACGCCGAAGTCGCTTCACAGGTAGAAAATCGACAGGGGCGGGAATTAGAGAGGGGGCGGGAATTAGAGAGGGGGCGGGAATTAGAGAGGGAGCGGATCAACGGTACTTTACGGTAGTTACATTTCGTATAAATTTTATGATGTTTTTTGTAGTATGTTGTTGACATGTAGTTTTGTGGATTATCGATTGCCTTTTCGAGTGTCTGGGCTGCTGCTGGAGATAGGCTTGCTTCACGTGGTGGCAATAAGAGTGCGCATTGAGATGGAGACAAGATTTGAGCATTACTCTGTGGATGTAAGGGAGATTTGAATTATGAGAGGCAAATGTAAACGTACATGTACAGTAGAACTCCCCAGATCCGGGCAGGTTGGGACCGAGGTAGAACTCCCCAGATCTGGGCAGGTTGGGACCGAGGTAGAACTCCCCAGATCCGGGCAGGTTGGGACTGAGGTAGAACTCCCCAGATCCGGGCAGGTTGGGACTGAGGTAGAACTCCCCAGATCCGGGCAGGTTGGGACTGAGGTAGAACTCCCCAGATCCGGGCAGGTAGGGACTGAGGTAGAACTCCCCAGATCCGGGCAGGTTGGGACTGAGGTAGAACTCCCCAGATCCGGGCAGGTTGGGACTGAGGTAGAACTCCCCAGATCCGGGCAGGTTGGGACTGAGGTAGAACTCCCCAGATCCGGGCAGGTTGGGACCGAGGTAGAACTCCCCAGATCCGGGCAGGCAGGGACTGAGGTAGAACTCCCCAGATCCGGGCAGGTTGGGACCGAGGTAGAGCTCCCCAGATCCGGGCAGGTTGGGACCGAGGTAGAGCTCCCCAGATCCGGGCAGGTTGGGACCGAGGTAGAACTCCCCAGATCCGGGCAGGTTGGGACCGAGGTAGAACTCCCCAGATCCGGGCAGGTTGGGACCGAGCGCTGCCCGTAACTAGGGATTGCCCGTTACTCAGAACTTACATGCACTTACTGCATACAAGTGAAAAATAATACAGTCAGACCTCGCTTAACCGCACACATCCGTTTTCCACAAAAATATCCGGATAGGCTAGGGAACCGGATACTCTAATTTCAGAAATTTTCGGTGCTCAATATTTTCGGTATGAGGGCAACAGGCCAGGTTTGGTGAACAGAAATTTTCGGTACAGAGAAGCAGTTCCCTATTGGATTATGTGTGTTAGTGTTTGTTCGGTGTATTGAAAATTTAGGTATGAAACAGACGCACCGAAAGTACCGAAAATAAAAGTACACCGAAAATTTGGGAAATTACAGTAATCGAACACACATACTGTATATCGTATGCATGACATATGCTGTAAATCGGTAACCAACAATTTTCGTCCGGATGGCGAGGGATCCGGATAAAAGAGGACCGGATAAGCTAGGTCTGACTGTATGCCAATCAATAGGTTTTGGGGCCGTTCTTCGTTTTAAAAGCCATTTTTTTGTGACTGTGAATTGGTCAGAAAGGTGCCCGGTAGACAGACGTGCCCGGATCAGGGGCATTCGGATCTGGGGTTTACTGTACATCACAGCTGGCACTACATTGTTAGGGCCCGGTCACACATGCACTCGAAAGTAGCGGATCCGCTGAAGCGACGTCGCAGGAGCGAAAATACCATGGCAACGGCGAAAAGCGGAACTTCCGCTTCAGCGGAAACTCCGATCCACTTTCTCCAAAATTTTCGAAGCGAGACTGTCGCTTCAGCGGAAAACACCACGGTCTGCTGTATATGGACTTGCTACGAGAAATTTGTATGCGTATGATGTCCATGCAACAAAAATGCGTGCAAGATAGTCATTGACCTCGTCTATTCTCCGTACCGTATGCACCACAGTCCACTTTACTCTCATTTTCCGCCAAAGTAGGAGTTGTGCCCTGTTTGTTGTGTGACCATACACACGTGATTTCGCTGGAGCGACACCAGGCTCGCTGCCGCCGAACCTCGACACCGAACCGAACCCCAGTGCATGTGTGACCGGGCCCCAAGTGTCCGTATAATGGAGGTAGGAGAGTATGTCTGAAATTTTTCTGTTTTCTTTCTGCCGTCCCTGTGTTCTGTCCTTGCAGGATAACACGGCACTGTGGACACGCTCACGTACGCCGGAAACCGATCGAGTGGAGTCTGCTGCGCACCAGGACAATGTTCACGGGTAGCGTGCGCCTGTCTCTGTTGGAGTCAGCGTCGCCTGCCGAGCACGGGTTGGAAATGCCAACGACCGGTGACGCGGCGGTGGATGGTGAAACGGGAATGTTTCGAACGGAGGACGAGGTAAGCACATTTGTGTGCATCGGGTGCAAGCAACATGGCAAAACTAGATCTTTGCGGTATACTCATACCTCGCTTGTCCAGGAGGTCCGTGACCGCATACACGTCATTGGGAAAGGACCAGAGATCTGGCGTATGACATCACTATTTCCACAATATTTGCAAAAGAGTAGTGATGTTTCCACTAAAACTTACCCACAAAAACAAAGTAAATCGTCATGTCCGTTCCCGAGGCAACTCACGACTGCTGCTAACACGCGGTAAGTTCAACTTACACACAGGGTGCCCAATAAACCGAGGTGCCCATAACTTCGAGGTCCGGATAAGAGAGATAGGAGTGTAGTTGCAGAAAAGTTGTTTTCCAACGTGGGAGGTATGCTGGGCTTTTGCATGCTTTGGCTGGTGGCCATGAGGTTGTCATATATCAAGGCGAGTCGGTGGCAGAAACCGCATGCACCTACGTTGGCAGCAACCAGCTGCTTTATGCGGCTTTGCTGCAAGGAATTTGCCACGCTCACCTCGCTCGAAATTTCAACCGTACTTTGCAAGTCCGTAAGATACTGGTATACGTCCTAGGAATGCAGTGCAATGTAGCAGGAGCAAGGCTTCTTCAAACTATCATACAAGTAACTCGGTCATTTTTCACTCAATTCTGAATCGGCCCCTGCCTGGCCAGCATATAATATATGGCGACCACCTGTACACGGAGGTCACGTTTGGAAAGTCCCCTGAGCGGTCGCCGGGTTACCCAGGTTTCACTGTACAGTGTTATTCATAGTCACACTTGCACTGGAGTTGATTGCACCTGCCAAAAAAACGTAAAGTGCCGAGAGATCGCCCCACCTTGAGTTTGCAGCCAAGGGAAATGAAAACCGTGTGGCAGAGTGCAACAAAGTGTGTACGCTGTGAGAACCTTAGTGTACACACAAAGCAGGTTTTTGTGTGGAGCTCGTGTCTGCTTGAAGGTACGGATTGTCTGTAGAATATGCAATATGTGTACAAAGTTCGTGTCGTATGACCTACAGACAGGACACCACCTCCACAATACGAGCAGGAAATGACGAGATGGTGGGGCGCTCTGGTGGTACTTTACGGTACTAGTAAATTGTTTGCCCGCAAAACGGAGAAAAAATTGCAAATCTTTAAACTTTCAACTCTTACAGTATGTTCAGTTATGAGATGAAAGGTGGTGTATATTCTGCGTTCTTTCTTTCCATTGCATTTTGTCCCTCAGCTGGCTGCGTTTCACCGCAAGATGGCTGACATGAAAGCCATGCTGGATGATGAGCTGGAAGAGCTGCGAGACCAGGAGCTAGGAATATATGTAAGATTGGGCGACTGGGTCACTTTCTGCATCTGTCTGTCTGTCTGTCTGTCTGTATCGGTGTGTGTGTGTGGGGGGGGGGGGGGTCTGATGATGGGCATGTGTGTCTGTGTGTGTGTGTGGGGGGGGGGGGGGGGGTGGGGGGGTCTGACGACAGGCATGTGTCTCTTTGTCTGCAATGGGTCTGTCTGACAGTTAGCATGCGTATTATGTTTATCCGGATGAGTCTGTCCGATGGTCTGTTTGTGTCTCTAATCTAATTCTTGCCTTTTGCTGTGCGTGCTGTGTGTGCTGTGCGTGCTGTGCGTGCTGTCTGGTGTAGGCACAGCGTGTGGAAGAGGACATGCGCGCACGGAAGATCTTTCAAGAGATGCAGGCTGTGCTGGAGCAGGAGACTCAGGAGCTGAAGCACCAAGACCAGTACGTTGTTGTTGTGCGTGTGTGTGTATGTCTGTGTGTGTGTGTGTGTGTGTGTGTGTGTGTGTGTGTGTGTGTGTGTGTGTGTGTGTGTGTGTGTGTGTGTGTGTGTGTGTGTGCGTCTTTCTTCTCTCTCTCGGACTCTTCCTGACTTTTCTTTCATTCTCCTGGGTGGTTACCAACAGCCAGTGTATGCCGGAGCATGTGGTGTGGTGTGTGTGTAGAAAAAATGGAAAAATGAAAAATAGGGATTCACTGGCCAGAAAAAGTCACTTCAAACAGCTGTCTGGTGGATACCAGGCTAAAAATAGTGACGGTCAATTCATCAGCCTTGCAAGCTGTTGAATGGTGTAATCCCAGCACAAGTTGCTATGTCTAACATAGCTGTTCGCTATCATTGCTTCCGCGATGGGCATGTCTGAGCTCTGAGGTGTGTGTGTGTGTGTGTGCACATGTGCGCATGTGTGCGTGTGTGTGTGCATGTGCGTGTGTGTGTGTGTGTGTGTGTGTGTGTGCATGTGCGTGTGTGGGTGTATCCGTGTGGGTGGGTGCATGATTGCTTGAGTAAGATACGGGAAGACAACACTTTCCTTGTGGTTCGAAACCAGCTTTGGTACAGAACTGAAGTTCTTGCACCTAATACTGTATTTAGGAATGATGAAGATGATGGCATGTTGCGATTGGCTTCCTCAGTATGGTCGGTCGCCGAAGAACTGGGGGTCAACCTCCTAGCCTAGACCATTCTTATTTTCATGTATGACAGTGTATGCACAGTTATGTAACCGTGTATACATTGGTATGCTGTGCTTGGTGAAATTGTAGCCTGGTCGTTCTTCGGTGCTCCGTTCTTCGGCGCTCGACGGTACTGTACATCATTTTGACAGCAAGACTGGACTGGATAGGATGCTGATGAAGAGGCAAAAGAAGCCCGG